>NC_142101.1:13000000-13300000 GCF_054644295.1 Miniopterus natalensis | reverse complement strand
TTGAGGCTGCTGCCCAGTTCTGGGGTGGCCAAAGACGAGGCGGCGGCCGTGGTGGCGGCGGCGGCCGCGACGGTGGCAGAGGCGGCGGCGGCGGCCCCGCCGGGGACCCCGTTATTGACATTCAGGCTGTTGCTATTGTTGCTGGCGGCGGAGGGGGCGGAAGGCAGGAGCCCATTGGCGTGGGCCAGGTCCCCCGCGGACGACGACGACGAGGGGGACGACTCCCCGTTCTGGGCCGACAGGCAGGCGAGTTCCTGGGTCTGTCCCTGGCCCCCGCCGCCCCCGCCGCCGCCGCCGCCGCCGCCTCCTCCTCCTCCTGCCCCGTTGGCCTGCATGATGCTGCCGCTGACCAGGCTGTGGCCGCTACTTCGCTGGGGGCCGGCGGCGGCGGGAGGGGCGGCAGCCGGGGGGAGTCCCACCACTACCACCACGGAGGAGGAGGAGGACGACGACGACGAGGACGGGGACGACGAGGACGGAGGGGAGAGGCCTGCTCTGCCTGCCGAAGCCCCGGGCTCTCCTGCTCCCTCCGCCGCCGAGGCTCGGGGTTTCTTCCGCGGGGGCGGGGAGGCTCCGCCGGTGTCCGAGTCGGAGGAGGAGGAAGCGGAGGCCAGAGTTTCCTCGCCGAGAGAGGCCGTGGTGGGAAGCCGGGGGGGCGAGGCGGGGGAGGGGAGGCGGGGGCCGGGGCGGGGGTCGGGGTGAGGGGGGCCGGGGCGGGGGTCAGGGTAGGGGGAGAGGGGGGGCGGAGGGGAGAGGAGGAGGGGGAGAAGGAGGATCCGGGCCCTTTCCCCCCCCCCCTCCCGAGGCAGCTCGGGTGCGCGGCCCGGGGGTCGCGGCGGGGCGGCTGCGGGGGCGCGGGGCCCGCCGCTGGGGGGGCCGGGCGGTGGCGGCGGCGGCGGCGGCGGGCGGCAGCGGAGGCAGCTGCCGCCTCAGTGCTCGGCTCGCTCCGCTCCGCTCCCTGGTGTGTTGATTCTTCCCCCAGCTGCTGCCTAATGGAGTCCAGGCGCTGGCGTCACAGGAAATGCCTATACTGCCCTCCTCACTCACTTCCGGTGGCAGGTATGGAACCTATAGGGGGCCTGTCACCCGGCACGTGCGCCGGGGCCGGCCGGCCGTGAGGGGCGGGCTGCCCGCGGGCCGGCAGGGCCCGACCCCGGCCCGACCCGACCCCACCGCGAGCGGGGCCCCTGCGGGCGCCTGGCGGGGCTGCGGGGCCCGGAGCGAGCTGGTCCCGCCCTCGGGCCGCCGCGCGCCGGGGGCCGCGTCCGCGAGCCTCTGGGAGCGTGTGGACCCCCCGTGACCCGGGAATGTCGGGCGTGGGAGGACGGCGCTCTCCCCCCTCGCGGGGCCGGGCCGGGCTGGGCTGGGGGTCGGGCAAGTGGCGAGCTTTTGCAACAACTTCCAGGCGCCGGGTCAGGGTAGGCCCTGTCCACGCACTTCACGGCGAGCGGCGCGCGAGCCAGGACTCCCTTGACTGTGGAAAAACTCGCGTTTCCACGGCCCGGGCCTGCCCGGGAGCTTTGACAGGAGCAGACGGGAGCCTGAGCTCCACCCGGAAGCGGAAATGCCCTAGACGAGCAGCACCTGGCGGGGACGCGCGGTCACCGACGCCGGCGCGTGTGAGGAGCGGAGGGGCGGGAGGGGCCGCGGGGGAGGGTCCCGCTCGCCCTCGGCCCCGAACCCCTTCTTACCGCCCGCTGCCGCCCGAGTCACTGCCCAGCTCAGGCGGCAGCACCCCACTTGCGTCCCAAACACGCTTCCCACGGAGAATTCCGACGCCCCTCGGGAGCCAGGCTTGAGGTTTCAGGTGACAGGTGAGGCTTCCGCGTCCCGGGACCGACCTGTTCGTGCGGATGTAAAACTGGGCCGAGTCTTGGCCGCCGGGGGGGCGGCCCCCACGGCCCCCGACAATCCTTTACATGTATGGGGCTGGCGCGCTATGCGCCTCATAGGCACAGACGTCTTCCCAGAAATTGGGGGTGGGGGGGGGAATCTTTTACTCTGAAGTAGTTTTCGTGTCAAAAACTATCGACTCTGTGAACGCACCCGATACCCCTGAATTCTAGGGCATTCGTCACGCAGTTAGGTGTGAGGCCCTGGGAGACAGCCCGCCCTTTGGGAATTTGGAAAAATGATAAAAAGTGATGCTTGTGGAGAAATGGGTAAGGAAACTGAGGTCGGTGGCGCCCCTCAGGCGGGAGGGAGGGCGAGGGAGCCCGGCGCGGGGCCCGACAGGCGCAGGAACCTGGCCTTGGGGTTCCCGCCGCGCCGACGGGCTTCCCGGCGGCCGGGCGCGCGACTCGCGTTCGACGTGGTCAGGCCGCCGAGACGCGCGCGAGTTCTCGCGACGGTTCCGAGGGCGCTGCGGCGGCCCCGCGGGCCCGAAGTGCCAGCCGACGCCCCCAGGGGTCCCTGTGTGTGTGGGAGCTCCGAACAGCCTCGCTCTTGTTTTACTGTTGATGCAAAACTTCAGTCTGGCGCAATGCAAAATAGTTTATAATAATAATTATTTATCGGGCCCTTAGCAGCGTCGAGGACAAGCTTCTGGATAAAAAGTCGGCAGCTTTCGCCAAGGAAACAGGCGTTTCGCGGTAGCTGCAGATAAGGCTCGCGCTGCGTTAAGAAAAGAGGCCCGACGGACTTGCTGTGTAAATTCGACGCGGACAGCCCAGCTTTTCTATTTTTTTTGTGGCACCCAGAGCGATCTTACTAGAACCCTGGATCTGGGCCGTGCGTGCGCGCCCTGACCGCGCCCTCCGCTTTCTCCCGCCCTCTGCCCGCAGCCCCTCGCAGGACCAGGACCGGCCACCGCGACCTCCTCGGGGAGCCTTTCCGACCGCCCGCCGCCTAGCCCGCATCGTGAGTATCACTTACTAGGCCTCCAGTTCTGGAGGCTGCTCGTGATGTTTTAACCTGCTGAGACCTCTTCTCGAAGCCATCAGAGAGGAGAGGAGCCTTTCTAGACCTCTGTCCCCCTGACTTTCCTTCTCCACTTCACCCTCCTCCTGCAACAGACTGAGATGGGTTTAGGGAAAAAGGTTGACGTTGTCTTTTAGGAAAAATAGCACAGGCCTGAAGTTAAATGAGTCACATAAATATACATTCCATTTCTTTGTCCCTAGAGATATTCAGGCGCTCTCAGGTATATCACCCTCTGTCAGGGATGTTGGCAGGTCAGCTACAGAGTAGACAGTTGAGCTGACAGACTCCCAAGTAGCGTATAAATTCCCCGAAGAAGGACCTGTGTATTGTTCACCTGAGCCAGTGTTATTCAGATTATTGTGGGTCGTGACCCATTTGTGAGTCATAAAATCAATGTATTGGTCCATAATTACAATTTTAAAAAATGAAATGGAAAAGTATAAAAGCATAGAAAATAACCAAGTAAATCACCCATAGGAAGGGTAATTATTGCCTTGTGAAAATTTGGTTTCTATGACAGATACATAGCTATGGTTTACAAAGTTGAGACTATTTCTTCTGTAGGCCCCATTCTAAAGAGTTTGAAAAAACACTCACCTAGGACAGTCCTGACTGACAGAAACTCAAGAAATAGGTGTTAAATATCTGATAGACCACTATTACTGTCCAGGGCATTGTCCTAACTGTAAAAATTAAGAGCTACTAGATTTTTAAAAGCTGAGATAGTATGGATGTTTATAATAGAACATAAAACCGGATTTTCACAGATAAATTTGTAAAACTAGTAAAAGACTCTTATCCTGTCAAGGTTTAAGTTTGGTATCTCAACCTGGCACTTAGCAACATTAATATTATTTAAGTTTTCAAAGTTCTATTAAGAAGGGGTAGTTTTCAAGATTTCGGGTATCCCCAGAGAGGGATATATTTATATTTATTTCTCTAGCTTCATTTTTAGCTTTTCTTTGCTTGGAGTTCTAAAGTTGGTGGGCTGGACTTGTTGGACGAGAGTGGGCTTGGGAGAATTCAGGAAAGAGCACAGCCCTTGGAGTCAGAACACTTAGTCGGCCAATTGGCCTTGGGCAAGTCATTTAACTTTGCTGCTCCACAGTCATTTCATCTTTGAAGTGGGGACAGTGAGTGACACTGGCCTACTTGTGTCATAGAATGATGTGTGAGTCAACTGAGATAACAAATATTTGGAAAAATGCTATGTTGAAAGGTTTCAAAATATAATTTAAATCCTCCATCATCTCAAAAAGGATTTGAGGCTACTAAGTGTAAATATATGAGATGGTTTTATTATTATTAAATTTCTGAACTGTGACCTCTGTAGACATTTTTTGACCAAACTCTCGCCTTCAGCTGTGTTCCTGGGCACCTCTAGGCAGACATCCTAAATATTGGTCTTCCATAAGCCGTGAGTTCCTAGTTAGCTGTGTAATAGAGTGAAGGGAACAGTGATCAGGCCATTTTACCTGCTGTTCGATGCATGGCTGTCCAGCACTTGCTTATGTCTCCCCTTCTACAAGCATTCCGTTCATGCCGTGAGCATTCGGTACACTCCTGGAAGTGGGGCAGGGGTGGCCACCAAGTGGATCTAAGTGCAAAGACAGGACTCCCTGCGTTGCCACATGAGCCTTTACATTTAGAAGTGAACAGGTAGAAAGATTCACCTCCTTTAAGCTGAAAACGATCCTTTTCTCAGTAGCCCCTTCAAGCTGTTCTGAGACCCATGTATAAATCACAGTTTTCTCAGGAAAGTTTCCAAAGGATCTGAAATAAACCGAGGAAACTAGATAACTAGATTGCTCTTTTCTCACCACACAGCTGGGGTAGACTGCTGGGAGTAGCTTGTGCTTGCTGCACTGACTTTCATGGTAGGTCACACTGAAAAAAAAACAAACCCAAAACACATGTTAACACTAAGCTGTGTATGCAAAGATGATACTCACTGACGCATGTGTGTAAGAGCAAACAGAATGTGGTAATCACGTGTGCTGAGATGGAAATGGTATCAAGATGATGTGTTATTACTTAAAAAAGCACGTAACAGAACATGTGCATAATATGATTTGTTCTGGTAAATAAATGAACATATATGCATACATTTTTCCCCTGGGAGGGTGGAAAGCATAAACTGGTTTACCTTTAGCTGGAAGGACTGGGGTGGTGAGGAGGGAGGTTCTTATTTCTTCACTGTTTGCATTTTCTAACTATATATAAGTATTTTGTGTGTGTGTGTGAGACAATGTGTTATTTAAATGTTGCTTTTTTTGTATTAATAAATGTGTTTTTAAAGCACTCATGTTTTTTAAAGTACACTCTAAAACCATCAAAATATTCATGAGAATTTACTCATAATAAAAAACATGCCAGATAAAACAGTGATGTGCATACTTAATAGGCATTAAATGTATTTGTTTTTAAAAAAAATCTCCTTTTCATTACTTGCACCGCCTGCATTCTCAGATGGCTAACTCTGCACGCACATACCCATCTCTCATTTGGTTAAATTCAGCTGGGGAATAAAGGGCAAAAGACATTCCTATTTATTAACTTTGAGAAGTAGATAAATAATTAATAGCCCCTGGAGTCCCTGCATAGCAAACAACAGGCCCTTTGGACAGTCTTCCTTACTCTCAGTTTCATACATGCTGTTCATCCTCCTGGCATTGTGATAACCATAACAGTAATGGTAAAACACAACCATGATTGTTAACAAACAAATTCTAATTATTATGGAAAAGGTTTCTGAACATGTATGCACAGCCCATAGAGAAGGAATGATCTAATGGCTAGACTTGTAAAAATTAAAACATTGAAAGACTGTAGCAGGTAATTATTCATGAAGTTTTAAAAAATGGTTGAATCTCTAGATTTCTCCAGTTAATTATCTTTATTTTAAAAGTGTGCTGAATGTATAGGCAAATGTGAAACATAGTAGCTGAAATGTTTTTTTAAAAATTGGTTGAATGAGCCAATGAGTGCCAGTTATTAACAACAAAAGAGCAAGACAGTATCTCTTAGCTTCTTTTTTGTGGCTTGTGGAGCTGTGCTTGGCTAAACCAGGATAGACAGTTCTAGAGACTTGCCGTCTCCTTTAATGCTAACGAGATTTGTATCTTCACACACATGAGCAGCCTTTCTGTACGCATTTCTGAAATAGAAGGATGTCCAGTTTGCCGCTATGCCTCTGACCCTTCTCTCAGAATATCTATGTCTCTATTCCTAAATTATTGATAAATATTATGGAAATAGATAGAAATAGGTGTGTTCATAAGCTTTAGCCACAGAGTTTCAATAATACCGTTCTCATTTTGTTTCCAAGTGTCCACTCTTTCCTTTCTCATCCTTTCTTTCTGGTGATGGTACATGCCCATGGTAGGTCTCCACTAATAATAAAATAATACTGTCCTGGCTGGTGTGGCTCAGTTGGTTGGAGCGTCGCCCTGTGCACCAAAAGGTGGCAGGTTTGATTCCTGGTTGGGGCACATACCCAGGTTTCGGGTTTGATCCCCAGTCAGGGGACTTGAGGGAGGGAGGCAACTGATCAATGTTTCTCTCTCTCCCTTCCTGTCTCTCTAAAACAAAATAAATAAAATAATACTATGCGCTAACGCTAACCAGGCATTGTTTTAAGCACTTTACATATATTGTACTATTTTACCTTCTTAACCTAATGAGGTACATACTCTAATGACCCCATTTTACAGGTGATAAACTGAAGCATGGAAGACTTGAGGCCCCATAGCTGCTGTGGGGGAGAGCCACGTGCTTACCCCTACATTACACTGCTTTTCAGAGATGGCTGGTGTTAGCCTGAAAAGTAACCACTGTTTAAATTCCTAGGGGTCAAAAGAAGAAAGGAAGGCAAGTCCTATAAATTACTTTTTGAACTTCGCCCTTTTTGTGTATATGAAACCTTCATCCCTCACCTTTGAAGCCCTCATCATTTCATCCACCTGCTTAGTAGTAGATAAGTGAGCCCATGAGGAACAGGAAAAAAGTTTTTCTTCCTCTACAAGCTACCATAGGGAGTGCCCAAAAGCTCCTTATCAAAGATACAGTTGATTTCTCCAAGAAGTCCTTGCCGAAATGCAGCATTTTGCCTGAATGGGATAGCACACGAAGCTAGATGTAACCTAGAGATTACAGGTTACACCTTGAAGTGCTGAATGATAGAACAAATGCCTTCTTTCCCTGTGACGAGGAAAGCTCTGGACCCGGAGGGCTTCCTGGGTGGCATATGAAGTCAGGAGGTCCTGGTCAGGTTGTTTTTGCAACTCCTCGTATCTGTCTAACGAGGGTTTCTAAGCTGTGTAAGCCTACAGTAGTGTAGGACCCTGGAATGAGAAAGCGGCAGACTTGATTTGTATAGGAATTCAACCTTGGTTATTCCAGTAGCAGCTCCAGCCAGGTGAGCTGGCAAAGGGAGGCCCAGATAACCGAGATGAAGCTGGAGAGTATGAGCTTGATGTCTAGGGATAAGGCAAGAAGGGTCCGTTCAGCGAGGCCACAGGAGCTTCTGTTCAGAGGCTACTCTTTCAGGGGGGGCAGCCAAGCTGCTTAGATACCTCACATCGGCATATGCCCCAAGGAGTGTGGGTAAATGACTCTGCCACGTGCAGGTCCCTGGGAAATGTTTCTTTTTTACTGCTCTGGGAGGAGACACACTTTGCTGGTCAGTGCAGATGTGGTGTGGGTTCTCTGCCTCAGATACTCAGCTTGATGGATCACTACATAATGTTTTCTTATTAGAGGCTGGGAAGGGTAGAAGAAAGGAGTCATAAAAAGCCCAAAATCATAAAACCTGGGATTTTCTATGGTTTTAGAAAGGTTTTATTAGGCAAGATTTTCAACATACACGGAGCTGTAGAGAGAACAGTACCTCCATTCCCACGTGCCCATCATCCAGCTGGGGTACCATCAACTCAGCTATTGTTTTATGCATCCTGCCACTTCTGATTATTTTTAAGCAAATTCAAGATATTACTCTATAATATATGTATTTATACTTCAGTATGTAGCTCTAAAAGATAAGTCTTTTTAAAAACATTGCCACAATATCACAATGATACCTTCTTAATTATTATCAAATATGCAGTTAGGGTTCAAA
The DNA here is from genome assembly GCF_054644295.1 of Miniopterus natalensis. NCBI lineage: Eukaryota > Metazoa > Chordata > Mammalia > Chiroptera > Miniopteridae > Miniopterus > Miniopterus natalensis. Next base: position 13,291,962 of record NC_142101.1, on the reverse strand, counting down.
TTCCCGCAACTGTCTCACAGTTCTTCCTAACGGTTTGTGTGAGCAAGATCCAAACAAGGTTTGCACGTTACATTTGGTTGATGTATTTCTAAAGTGTTTCTTTTAGGAAGCATTTTTATTAAAGTTTTACTATATGGAGAGAAGCGCACAAATCCTGAAGTGTACAACACAGTGAATCTTCTGTGAAACCATCACCCATGTCGTGAAATAAAACATTACTAGGACTGCAGTGGTACCTTCTGTAGTTCCAGTTTTCATTCTCTGATGACTAATGATGTTGAGCCCTTTTTAAATACATGTTGGGGGCCATGTGGATACTCTTTATGAAGTGCCTTTTCAAGTCTTTTGCTCCTCCCCCCTTTTAAAACTGTGTTTCCTGCCCAGCTTGTGTGGCTCAGTGGTTGAGCATCCACCTCTGATCCAGGAGAATGCAGTTCAATTCCCGGTCAGGGCACATGACAGGGTTGCTGGCTCCGTCCCCAGAGGGAGGCGTTTAGAAAGCAGCTGATCAATGACTCTCATCATTGATGTTTCTCTCTCTCTCTGTCGCCCTCTCTCTTCCTCTCTCTGAAATCAGTAAAAATATATTTAAAAATAAAAATTAAAAATATAAAATTGTGTTTTCCTTTTCTTACTGATTTGTGGAATTCTTCATACATTCTGGATACGAGTCCTGTGTTGGATAATCTGCGAATTTCTTCTCCCGCTGTGCGTGCGGCTTGCTTTCACTCTCTTAATGGCGTCTTGATGAGCAGAAGTTGTTAATGAAACCCCCTTCATCAACTGTTCCCTTTATGGCTTGTGCTTTTTGTGTCCTATTTAGAAGTCGTTTCCCGTCCTCAAGGGCACGAAGATACTCTCCTTAGTTATTCTCTGGGTGTTTCAAGGTTTTGCCTTTTCCAATGTGTGTCTGCATTCCTTCTAGAGTTTAGTTTTGTGACCGTTGTGAGATAGGGGCTCAGGGTCATTTGCTCTTCCATGTGGATATCCAGGTAGCCCAGAGCGACGTTGACAGGACCACCCTTTCCCCTCTGTCCCACCGTGGCATCATCATAAATTAGAGGACTGTCCATGTGTGCGTCTGTTTCTAAACTCTGTTCTTTTGGCGTATGTGTGTTTATGCTTCAGTGGACAAAAGTTTGTGCTAATGCCGTACTGGCTCAGTTGCTGTAATTTTGTAAATTTTGCCATCTGGTAGCATAAACCCTTCAGCTCTGTTTTTCTGCAAGATCATCTTGGCGATTCTTGTCCCTTTGCATCTCATAGAAAAAAATAGAATCATCTTGTCAATTTCCACAAAAAGGTGCTGAGATTTTGACTGGGGTTGGATAAAATCTGTAGATTTGGGGGAGAAGTAGCTTTATAATATTCAATCTTTGTGCCTAGAAATATGGCATATTGCTCCATTTATATAGGTCGTCTTTAACTTCTCTTGGTAGGTCTTCATGTCTTTTATTAGATTAATTTCTATGTATTGGGTGTTGTTGGGGTTTTTTTTGTGTGTATGTTTTTTAAGAATTCATTTTTTTGCCCTGATACTGTACTATGACCGTCTTTCAATTATTACTATTTTGTTTTAATCCTCACCGGAGGATATTTTTCCCATTTGCTTTTCACAGAGGGAGGGAGAGACATCGCTGTGAGAGAGACACGTTGACTGGTTGCCTCCCACACACACCCCAGCCAGGGCCCAGGATCGAGCCTGCAGCGGAGGTGTGTGCCCTCTGCTGGAATTGAACCTGGGACCCTTTAGTCTGCAGGCTGACTCTAACCACCGAGGGCTGTGTTGGATGTTTTTGATGCTAATGTTAATGGTATTATGTTTAATATCTCATTTCTAAGACTATCGACAGGTACTTCATCATCAAAGACAAGTTAAAAGTTCTTATCAGAGCTATTCTTTATTCCTGAATTCTTTAGTCTTGAATGTTTTTACAGTTTATACTTGCTTTCCACTTACACGTAATTTAACACTACAGCTGGCCTTTCACTCTTTTAAAGGATTGGATTTAAACTCTCCTTTGGACCACCTGTATTAACTCATTTAATCATCACAGCTACCTATGAGATAGGTTAGCTAATATTCTTATTTTACAAGGGTGGAAACTAAGGCACAGAAAGGCTAGATAACTTGCCCCAGGTCACACAGCTTGCAAATGGCACAGCCAGGATTCAAACCCAAGCTGGCAGAGCCCATCCTCTTAACATTCTTTATCCTTTTGGGTGGTAGCAGCAGGTGGGGACTAGAGAAGGAGAGTAATAAACTGGGGATCCCTGCAGGGCGTCTGGCCATATAGCCAACTGTGTACTTGCTTTTCAGCCCCTGTGAGATACCCTTTGTGGACTGGAGAAATATCTCCGGGTTGGGGTAGATGCTGCTCTAGAGGGGGCTGGGGTCTAAATTAGCATTTAAGGTCAAGAGAAGTAAAACGTAGGTAAGGTAATCATAATTTGATCTTTTGATTAGATTTACGGACTGAAGAAACATTACATCAATTTGTTTTTCCATTTTGTCACCTTAAAATTTCCTAGGAGTAAGTGGAATCATGACTTCTGGTCTGCTCTTTCTCTGACGTGACAGGCACATCTATATTTAGACCAATAGTCATGCCTCTGTGGTGATGGATCAGTGTGTGTCTCCAAAAATGGCTGTGCATCGAAATAATAACATCGTATCTTTGCGAACAGAGAAATCCTCCACACTGTAGAGTGACACAGGCACATCAGAGGGACCTCTACACACATGTACTTATTAAGCAGATAAAGTAACACTTGCCCTGGGACCATAGGCAGCCGCTTGGGCAGGTGTCCACGAGCTCGTGGAAGCAGGCAGACGCAGACAAAACGAATTCAGGGCTTCACGGGCCTAATGCGTGAGAACCATTAACTCTGATAATGCAGACCGCAGCCCAGGGTTTTCTCTGACCTCATCCTCTCACCTCCTACGATTTGTGTGTCACTGTGCTCTATCGATTCTACCCTTTAAATAGCTTTCAAATCTGTCTTGTCTTTCTCCACGGCCAATGGTAGTTGGGATCCTCGACACGGTTTTCACCTGGGTTGGACAATGGCCTCCTGAATGCTTTGTTCTTTCCTCTAATTAGTTGCCTTCACTGACACCAAATTTATCTTTATAAAACATAAAGCCATCATGTGTCTTCCTGCCTAAAATGATCTCAATGGCTCCCCTTGCTTAGAGGGTTAAAATCTAATGTCCAGCCCTGCTGGCGTGGCTCAGTGGTTGAGCTTTGACCTGATGAACCCGGAGGTCATGGTACAATTCCCGGTCAGGGCACATGCCTGGGTTTCAGGCTCCATCTGCAATAGGGGGGTGTGCGGGAGGCAGCTGATGGGTGACCCATTGATGTTTCTCTCCCTCTCCCTCTCTTTGAAATCAATAAAAACATTAAAAAAATATCTAATGTCCAGAGACTGGTCTACGAGGTTTCTTGAGAACAGGCCCAGCCATGCCACCTTCGAGTCATCTCCCTCACTCCTTCACCCACCGGTGGCACAGCACCTATGGCTCCTGGACCCAGGTCTGCTCTCAGACTTGGTGCCTCTGTTGTGATATTTCTCAACAATGTGCCTTCCCTGCCACCCTAGTTCCCACCTTTGTCCTTTGGCCATCTGTCGACTTTCCTTAGAGAGTGTCCTCATACTCACCATGGTAGAGGGCTTGGTACCCTCCTATAAAGTGCATCTCCTACCATGTTGTACCCTAGAAATGTCTGTCTTCCTTGGTACACTGTGGAGTCCTTAAAGGAGGATTTTATCCCGTTATTCCCCAGGGTACCATAGGCACTTCACAGACATTTGCTGGATGGATTCTTCCATTCATCCAACCGTCCAACCATCCATTCTTTCAACTAATATTAATACTCTCTATATTCCAGGCATTGTTCTAGCTGCTGGAAACACGCAGGGAACAAGACACAAAATTCTTATTTCCACTGAGCTTATGTGCTAGTGAGAGAAGTCAAGCAATAAAGAAAGAAATAAGCAGGAAATCTGTCAGGTGGTCTGAATGCCAGGCCAAGAATTAAAGTAGGGTCAGGCGACACAGAATGCACGGGTGACTTCTGACGGGTGGCCAGACGGGGCCTCTCTGAGGGGCACCCTGGAGGCTGAGATCTGAATGAGCCACCCTCCTGAAGATTAGGGGACAGAGCATTCCAGGCAGGAGGAACAGGGTAAAAGCCTCAGGGTAAAGACCAGCTGACTGGAATCAACACTGGCTACCCAAAGCCAGGTCACATGGAAGGAAATGCCTCTTAAGAGAGACGGAGCCGGAGAGATAGAGCATAGCTGGTTTTGGAGTCAAAGGTAATTCGTTCTTTACAACATATGGGAGCCCTGGCCAGGTGGTGCAGTTGGAGCATCGTCTCCTACACCAAAAGGTGGTAGGTTTGATTCCTGGTCAGGGCACGTACCCAGGTTGCAGGTTCGAGCCCCTATTGGGGCACGTGCGGGAGGCAGCCAATTGATGCTTCTCTCTTTCTTTCCCTTCCTCTTTCTAAAATCAGTAAAAAAAAAAAAAGAACCCATACTGGATACCTATCCAATGGCAAAATAAAAAGGCCCCTTTGCTCGCAACTGACACACAAAAGCACTTCAGAGTGTAGGTGCCAAATACCCCTCCCCACCTCTGGGCCGAGCTCTCTGTGTCGGGATGGCCTGTGGGAAGAAGCTGCCCAGTTAGAATTCACTTGGCTCTCTGTTCTTCGTGCCTTGAGCTTGCCCAGGCCACACAGTTACAACCACAGGAATGTGAACGCTTTTATTTGCTCTGAAATGGGCCTATTTTTAACCTTTACAGTGGGGGAAAAGCCCTTAGTTTACCCATCTTTCCTTCATTATTTTCTAACTTAATATTTTTTTATTCCCTTCCTGTGCCCCCTGGAAAGTAAAAGGTGCTGTATCTGAAACCCTGTGTACGCTTTGTGCAGGGTGAGCTGTGTGCTCATGTACACACATGGGCCATGGCCGGGGTTATGTAACGAGAACTGTTCTGAGTACAGTTGGCTCATGCAGAAGGCCACAGTGTGGCAACTACAGATCTCACTGCAGGTAGCTGAGCATGAACTCGCAAAGCAAGAGTCCCGGCTCAGGGCGACCTGTTGGCCAGCTCTGTTTTCTGACTCAAATGTTCCCTGGAAACCCTAGGTTTGGGTGTAAAGGACCCAAGAGTTCTGTTTTGAAGATAGGCAGTCCCTGCCACAGTCAGGATATACAGGAGATACACAGTTTTTGTTTTCTCCAATGGGTGGGTGGCTATCAGAGGAGATCTGGCCTGATAAAAGTGTTCATATTCTTGTAGTTACATCAACTGCCTGGCTCAGCCACACCTAGGCCATGTCTAGACAGTGCCTGCTATGGCACAATGATTTTGTTTGTTTGTTTGTTTTTTCCTTTTAATGTTTCTAGCTGTTTTTGTGGGAATTGACCATCTAGAAAGATTTTTTAGCTATGCACTATAAGTTAAAATTGAAAGGAATTTTGGATGTCCAGATTTATCAGACAAGGTTACTGAGGCCCAGGGACAGAGTGGGTTGGTGTCAGAACTAGGTCTAGCAGTCTTGGCTTTCTGACTTCTAGGTTAGTTAATCATTGAAGGGAGGTAGCAAAGTGGTGACCTGATGATTGTTTTTTGTGTTTGTTTTTTTTAAGCTAGTTGTCCATATATAAATATGGAAAATTATACATGAGAATCTAGATCCCTGGTTTCTCCAGAAAGACTTGAGTCCGCACTTCTGCAAGACTAACTGTTGGCATTAACAGTGGCTTCTACCATTATACCATGTGGTGTGCTCCAGTTGACCACAGTCTCCACTACTCCCTGTTGCCTCCCAAACATTGAAGTTGACTGTCAGCTTGCCATTTATGGCCAAACTTGTGCTGTTGTATTTCTGATAGTAGAATTAAGAGGAAAGTGAGCTAAAAAGCCAAGTGTTTCAGGGCCAAAAGAACACAGCTCAAGATGATATTAGGAAACGCCTATTTGGTACCTGAAAGTCATTGGAAGTTGCAACTCTTGTTCTGAACTCTAATACCATAATCAGAAGAACTCTGGATACATCTTTTCACCATGAGGTTGCGTTATACCCTTGACAAGCTCTGAAAGGCGACAGCCTTTGTCATAGCATGCAGATGAGAAGAAAAGTGGAACAAAGAGAGGACATGAGACCCTTCTCTCCCTTCATCCCATACAGGGCTATTAAAAGTAAAATCCGTTTGTTTAGACACTGAGGTTGTCCCAAAGATTGTGCATTAAGAACTCTTCATACTGCCCGGCTGGGTGTGGCTCAGTGGCTGAGGGTCGACCCAGGAAACAAGCAGTGGCGGTTTGACTCTCGGTCAGGGCACGTATCAGGGTTCGGGCCTGATCCCCAGCAGGGGGTGTGCAGGAGGCGGCTGACCGATGATGCTTCTCTCTCTCTCTCCTCCCTTCCTCCCTAAAAATCAATAAAAACACATACATATATTTTTAAAAGAACTCTTCGTATTATTCTGAGAAATAAATTGCAAATAAGCAACATCCAAAATGTACCGCACATGGCTCCTTGAGCAAAAGATGCCATACTTACTTACCCAGTATCGTGAATAGTGCTGTTTCCAGGCTCATCTCTACTTGTGAATTCTTTCTGGTCTCTGCTTCTAGCTACCCAACTCATATTTCCAATATTTCAACTCTACCACCTAATGCTTCCTTGTTGAAGCCGGGGGGGCTCCAGGAGGCTCCGTAAAGGTTAAAAAATTATTCAGCTATGTTGTGTTGGACATAATTGAAGTGTCACAAACCATCTAGAGAGTAGGAGAACCGGCTCTCTCTTGTTTCTATTGGCTTAGTCTGTTTACCTTCCTGGTGCCTGTCACTGAGCCTGGGCGGGAGGCCTGGTGAGGAATGTTTCCTCCAGAGTTTCCACAGGCCCAGCTGTTTGTCACAGCCTCAGAAGCTGCTTGGCCACAGGTAAGGAAGGCCGCCTTTATGGGAGGGACACTTATGGTCAGTGACCTCTGAGTTTCAGCGTGGCCTCGCTCCGCGCCCAGACTCCCATCTGATTCAGGAAGCCTTTCATTTATGCATGTCAACACCACAATTTCCTGACTTGCTTTTGGAAGGGAAACAGCCTCCGGTACTGCTGAGGAGGGCTTTGAAGGTAGAGTCTCTAGAAGAAGCATTAAGTAGAGGGAGGAGTCATTGTCATTAGGATACCAGACACATGGCAAAACCAAACATAACCGCCCACCCCTTCTCTGACTCACCAACCAAAGCATGATTAAACTGGAGGGGGCAGGTGGCAAGCAGGTATTAGATTCAGGTGTGTGTGGGGCGACGGGAAGGGGAGGGGAGGGAAGGCTGAATCTTTTTCCTTCCCATCCCTGCAACCCCGTTGGTTGCTCCTTTGCCAGAGGGCCTAGAAGCCCGGGCATCTCAAGATGCACCTTGACTGGTGAAGTGGGCCTTGGACTTGGGAAACTCTAGTCATCTGAGTGGCCTGATGAAGTAGAACTTAGGATAGAAAGCAAGACTCCTCGGGGGCTTGGGAAGCTCTTTAATTTATTTGGAACCTAGTGAGTCCAGGATTTTACCGGAGTCACGAAACAGTGACTTCAGTGCCCTGAGCGGAGGCCCATCATTAGCCTGGCCTCCCTGAGGTGGATAAACCAGAGCAGGTTAGGGTGGAGCTCGATGCTCCTACCCTTGGCTCAACCTGACCCTCCCGAGGGGGAGCGTGCCCTTTGAAACAATCGGGATAGTATGGGTGGCATTACGAGAGATCTGTGTGTTCCATGCCTCTTATCTGTAATGGGATAATGGGGGAAACTCAATTGCCAACCAATGTTGGCCACATCAAAGCAACAGTTACTATAACCAGCCTTGGCAAATGAATGTAGTCCCCAGTATAAACATTGCTTTACCCTTCTTTATTTTTAAACGAAGCACTTAGCTTGTATATATGTTTGGAACATCACACATAATACCTGGTCATGTTGGAATATGAATGCCCCCTGTGTTTCAATAATAACTGGCAGTTTTATTGAGTGTATGGCACCGCAGGTGTGTGCTTTTACATTATGTGTACAGCGTTTAAGGTACAGAGTGACTGAAGTAATTACTGTTGCTTCATGTGGCCTCTGTAGGCTGTACCAGTTTAGCAGATGAGGTCACTCAAGTCCCATAAAAAGGTCATCTTCAGCTGCCTGTCAGAATTCATGGAAATTGCAAGACTCAACTAGTATTTAAATATCAATAACACTGTCCATGAAATGTTGAGCTCTTTTCCTGTCTCCTCCCCTCTCCTCCCACCGAAGGCCACAGGCCTGGCATTGTTACACATAGTCAAGTGCCACCCATGAAAAGCCCCAGGATGTAGTGGGTCTGCACGGTCTGAACCATTCCCTGGACCCACAGCCAGAAGTGGGAATTGGGCCCAGGAACAGCCTAGACCAGTGGTTTTCAACTTTTTCATCCCATAGCACATGCAAACTAATTACTAAAATTCTGCAGCAACCCCCAAAAAGATATTTTTTGCTGATCTTGCAAAAAATTTGATATAATTTTGACTCATGCACACCAGACAGCTATTGTTGTGTTGGCTGTTGTCATTTGTGCTTTTTTTTGTTTTGTTTTGTTTTGTTTTGTTTTTTACAATCTAAGGGAAAAGAGGCCAGTGCCCCTGACTAAACAGTCAGGTATTACATGTTAAAAAAATTCTTGTGGCACGCCGGTTGAAGATCACTGGCCTAGACAAATGCCAATAGGGGCTTGTGGCAAGGATTCTCCTTTCTTTCTGACACCCTTCAGCTGTGCCCTCCCAGGAAGAGTTTGCTCACCCTGGAGCCAAGGTCACTGCCCCCTCCTTGCACAAGTCTGTGTTGTAACCACTTCAACATCCCCCTTTCTGCCAGGACGGATGTTGGTGATCCAAGACAAGGATGGAGCTCGTGGTGGGCGTCTCCTGGAGTCCTCGGCAGAGTGTCAGCTCCAGGGGACCTCAGCGTGATGCCAGCAAGGCTGCCTGGGCTCAGCCTCTGGGCGGAGGCCTGAAAGTTGTGATGTCAGACACCCCACCCCCTGCTCTGGAGCAGGGATGGAGGGCACATGGTTTCTAGGTCAGCAGCTCTAGACAACAGCCAGGCCAGGCGTGGTAGAGGGAGTATGTGCGAGGAACTCGGGCTGGAAGCAAATGAGAGACTCTGAAGTTAAAGATTAATTAGAAAAAGCTCCTCCTAAGAGCTGGATTTGCCTTTTATGAACAGGGATGGCCATGGCTGGACCCTCTTCTTACGGGTGTCCTCCTCTTGTGTTCACGCCTCCTTCTGGCCTCCTGACTGAGGACAGGAGGGATGGCTCTGGTTTCCAAAAGCAGCCTCGCAGCTATGGGAGGACTGCCTGCCTGGCCGTTTTTAACATTTCCCATGTGAAATTTGTCAGTGCTTCACAAAGCTGCTCTAAAGACCAGAGGGTGCCCAACCGAATGGGAATCTGTAGTCTGAGGAGTTCATATATTTTTCTACAGCTTTCCCTACTCCCTCCCCTCAACTGGAAGTAGAAAAAATACTGGGCCAGAGGTCCAAGTAATCCTATTCAGGGAGGCGCCTGGCCCTCTCATTTCCAGCCAGGTACTTTTCCCTTCCTGTAACTTTCCAGTGGTAACTTGGGGAACACTGTCGGTACCCCTGCCACCTGGTGGTCATTCCAAACACTGCGCACTGGGAGGATGGCCTTCCAATCCGATCATTTTTACTTGCTTTAGTTTTTCCACTGCCAATTTCGATGTAAATGAGAATCTTGTATGGGATCGAACCTGCAACCTTGGCATGTCGGGATGATGCTCTAGCCAACTGAACTACCCGGCCAGGGCAAGCGAATTATTTATAAGTAAAATTCTTGCAAATACATTCAACAAGAATACACTCGGATAGAACATTTCTGTAAAGATATGCCAGAAACTGTACACTGTGATGCTTGGGAGTGCAGCTAGGTGTGGGGAGGGAGGGACTTGTTTTGCTTTATACCCTTTAGTTTTCTCTGAAATCTGTTGTAAACAAAATGAATGTATTGCTTTAAATAACTGTAGCTGAGGTACCCCACTTGGGAAGGAGGCCCAGAAGTCTAGGATATTCCTCTCCAGGGCTCCTGCCCTCTCCTGGTTTTGTGTCCAGGGCCCTCTGGGGCTTCTGTGTGTTTTGAGGAGTGGAGTGCATTGGACTCGCTTTGGTCTTGTTCCCTAACAGTGGCCGAGGAGCCAGCAGCGGAATAGAAGCTGCTTCTGGGGAGTGTGTGACCAAAGCCGGAATTCCAGCTCCCTTGGTGGTCCGGTGGTGAAGGCAGCACCCCTGTGGGGAGTGGGCTGCCCCTTCCCAAGGTCATGCTCAGGGAGAGGCTCCAGTTGGAGAGCCAGCCGCTCCTCAAGCTTCTGATGCCTCACATGTGTGAGGCTTCCAGGAGCCGAGTTTCACAAGGCCCCGTGAGGACACTCAGGGCTCCAGGCAGATGCTCCTCGGGCTCTAACACCAGAGAGCAGGGCTCGGGCGGATGTCGCCGGCAGCTGGCTCGCACTACAGCCAGGTCTGATGGAAGCAACCGCCTTTTGATGACCTCTCTGTGCCTCTTACTGTCTGATACAACATTTCTTTCCACTTTTGAACAGACCCCCCACCACTATCCCATGACTCCCCCTAATGATAACATACCTACTTTTACCAGTTTGCTCAGCATAACCACCCTTCAAGTTTGTGCTCAGGAACAGCGAACCCTCCTCTTGCTTGATTGCACCCATGCGCCCACTCACCACCTGTGGCCCAGAAACACTGGGTGGCTGGGTAGCCTCAGGAACATGTGCAGGGTTTGGTCCGCAGGGAGGGGAGGGCCTGCCTGCACTCGTAATGTGGTCCTGAAGGGTAGGACCAGAACACAGGAGCCGAGTTCTTTCCTCACAGCTCGTCGGGGAAAGAAGATCTTAGCACCACATTCAGTTATTGGTCCTTATACCCAAGGATGGTTCAGCCCTAGTGATCAACCCCTTTAGGGGTATCCCATTGTTCTAGTGCTGTTCGTTGAAAAGACAGCTGGATTGCCTTGGTTAAAAACTAGTTGCCTGGGTATGTATGGATCTATTTCTGGGTTCTCTAATCTGCTCTATCTATCCGTTTGTCTTATTTACACAAAACCACATTGGTTTTTTTGTTGTTTTGTTTTTCTTAGTTTGTTTTTTTGTCTATGTCATTTTTTATTGGTTAATTTCATAAGGTAAAAGCACATTTTAATAAAGACAAAATTCAACATCGAAGGCTCAGAAGACCACACTGTTTTGATTCCTGTAGTCTTTCAATAAATCCTGAAGTCAGGCATGAGTGCTCCAGTTTTGTTCCTCTTCAGAGTAGTTTTGGGTGTTCTGAATTCTTTGCATTCTCATATAACTTTAAAAATAAGCTTGTCAGTTTCTACAGAATGTGCCACTGGGACCTTCATTGGGGTTGCATCGAATCTATGGAACAATCTGGGGGGAGAAATGACTTCTTAGCAATACTGAGTTTTCTGACCTGGGCACATGTGTGTCTCCCCCCTTTGGGGTTTTCTTTAATTTATTTCAGTAATATTTTGTGCTTTAGAGTATATTTGTTTTTCATATCTTTTGTCAGATTTATTCCTACTGTTTTATGTGTTTGATTGTACATAGCGTTGTTTTTTAAAATTTCAGTTTCTGATTTCATGTTGCTGGTATATAGAAGTACCATTGCTTTGTCCTATTGACTAGTGTTCTGCAGACTTACTAACCCCACTTATTCTAGCAGCTTTTTAGTAGCTTCCATTGCTTTTTCTGCTTAGGTAGTCATACTGTCTATGTTTCCTTTCCAATCTGGATGCCTTTTATTTCTTCTTCTTGGTGACTAGAACCTCTCGTGCAATGTTGAACAGAAGTAAAGAGAGTGAAGATCCTTGTGTTGCTCCTGGTCATAGGGAAGCATCATACAACATGAAAACCAGGGGTCTCCTGTGGTTTCCAGGGGATACCCCAAGTATCTCCGATACTCTCTCACTTTGTGTTTTATGCTTAGTCCTTAGTGCCGCCTCTGACTTTTACTCTGGGCTATGTTTATGGTTTCTAGTGGATTTATTTAGGCCATATCTCGTCTTTTGCCAAGGTTTACACTCCCTGAATGCAGTTCCTAAGCTTTCTCTACCCCCCACACTCCCTGCCCGGAGTATATACATACCTAGAGTTCTTTAGGTATCGACGATGCTCAATGAATAAAAGCTGGCATAATGTAGCGAGAGGCATCCGATAGAATCCTGGCCCAACTACTGGTTGGTGAAACTTTTTCAAAGTTGCTAAACCTCTTTGAGGCTCAGTATCATCATCTATAAATCATCCAGGGTGATTGTTAGGATTAGAAATAATGCAACTGAAGTGCTCATCACGGTGCCTGGTGCATAGTAGTAACTCAATAAATGACAGCCATTAGGATCGTGACAGATGCAGCACAGCTGTGAAGTGGACAGCAAAGGGTATTATCCCCAAGTGACTGAGTGAACAGGCACCAGAGAGACCAAAGTACCAACGAGAGTCACTTGAAAAGCCAGTGACAGATCCATAACCAAACTCATAAAAGCCACTTTCCGGACTTGGAGGCTCCTGCAAACATTCTAAAATCGAATTTCTGCTTATATCTTTATGGGGGAATTCTATTTTACAACAGAAACAAGCTATTTCCAGCAGCTCATTTCAAGGGGATTTACTAAGTTTATGATTCCAGGCATCTAAGTTTGGGCTTTGTGCCTAAAACCATGTCCTTGCACCCACAGTAATGCAAAATGCGCGTTATCACACCAGTACCTCTCTGTTGGGGTTTTTTGCTGAGTTTATTTGTGGACAGGCTGGTTCTCAGGACCACTAACTGTTAGTGGATAGTTTGTGAAACAGACCAAAGGAAGTGCTTCAGGCTTCACATGGAGAGAAAGGAATGTTAGGAGTTGCTGTCGCATTCTCTCTGTGTTTCTGTGTTGCGGACTCTCTGCCCCCTTGCCTCTCTGACACACACACACACACACACACACACACACACACACACACACACACACAATCCTTTTGGTCTTATATTTTCCAGGTTCTGGAGAGGTATGCATACCTCTGTGTATTCTCTCCAAAGTGGGGAAATGGCTTTTCTTAGATATTTCCCCCCATATTTTACTGAAGTATCAGAATATATCATAGTTAATCATCTGTAGGTGTCTAGAGGACGTAAGTTCTGCCTAAAAGCTAAAGGCAACTTCAAACAAAAATAGTGAAAATCATATGGAAGAGGTTCCCCCTTTTGCCCTGAAATGAACAAGGTCAGGGGAGAAAAGGACTGTTTGGAGGGGCTCTGAGAAGATGTAGTTGTAACCATGGCCTGCTGATGTGAGGTCCCTTCTCACTGGATTCTCAATGGTACGCTCTCCTCTCAGCAGGGATCCCTATGAGCAAGTAAAATCAAATCACGGTGAATTGCCTCACGAAGACTGAAAAACAGAAGCCACTGGAAACCCTTTCTTTCCTCAAAAAGACGCAATGGGGCTTCATCCTTGTATCTTTTTTTTCAAACTCTTGTTCCTTCATTAAGTACAACAGCTAAGATCTGGAAACAGCCCGAGTGCCTATCAGTAGATGAGTGGATGAAAAAGCTGTGGGACATTTACACCGTGGAATACTACGCAGCTGTAAAGAAGAAGGATCTCGTACCCTTTGGGACAGTATGGAGGGACCTGGAGAGTCTAATGCTAAGTGAAATAAGCCAGGCAGAGAAAGACAAGTACCACATGATCTCACTTATATGTGGAACCTAAAGAACTTAATAAACTGATGAACAAAATAGATCCAGTGACATAGAAGCATGGAAGAGACTGACGAATCTCAGAGGGAAGGTGGGTGGGGAGAGATTAACCAAAGACTTTATATGCGTATATACATAGCCCATGGACACAGACAATAGTAGGATGAAGGCCTGGGGCACGGGTGGGGGTGGAGTAGATGGGTCAATGGGGAAAAAGGGGAACATCTGTAAATACTTTCAACAGTAAAGATAAAAAAGAAAAGAACTGTGGCTGTAACGATGGCATCTTTATGTCTCTAGTAACTTTGTGCTTTACGCTCAGTAGGCACTCAGTAAGTAATTATTTTGGATGCTGAGTGTATAAATATAAATTACTTGAGAATCTATTATGCAACCTAACTTTGTCAGGTGCTGGGCTCCTAAAGAAACTTATGGCCCAGGATTCCCTGCTTTCATTGGTTTTGCAATCTGGATAGGGACATAGCATCTTTGAGAAATATTTGGCCATTCTTGCTGCAAATATTTTTTCTATTTTATTTCTCTTCTCTTCCTGGGGCTCCAATTGCACATATGTTAAGACCCTATATATTGTCCTACAGGTTCCTGAAGCTCTCTTAATTTTTAGATTTTTTTCCTCTGCTCACTCTTCAGATTAGATAATTAACCTTTTAATCTGTCTGTGAGTTCACGGACTCTTTCTTCTGTCATCTTCATTCTGTTGTTAAGCTCATCCAGTGATTTTAAAAACATTTCAGATATGTATTTTTCAGTTCTAGAATTTCTATTTTGTTTCTTTTCTATAGTTTCTAGTCACCTGCTGGTACTTTCTATTTTTTCATTCATTACAGGCATATTTTCCTTTATGTTGTTGAGCTTAAGTATAATAATTGTTTTATAATCTTGTCTGCTAATTCCAATATATTATTTCAGGTTGACCTTCTTTGATTTGTATTTTTTTCTTAAGTACAGGTAAATGTCTTCCTGCTTCTTTGAACATTACATAGTTTTGAACTGTTTCCTGGACACTGTGAATGATATGTTGTAGCGACTTTCAATTCTTCTGTGATTCCCTGAAGAGAATTTTGTATTATTATTTTTTTTAATAGTAGGCAGTTAAAAAAAAATAGTAGGCAGTTAACTTGGCTGAATCCAAACTATAAACTTTGTCTTTCCTGCTGTGAACTATAGAGCTCAAATTTCTGCTCCGCTCCTTTAGTCTTAGCTGGACTGCTTGATCTGCCTCACACATGTGTGGTGCTGGCATCAGCCAGAGATTCGGGCAAAATTTATGCACAGTTTGGGCCTCCTTTCTGGTTCTCTACTTTTTAGGACTCCCCCCTGTACTTTCCAGCAGTTGTGTTTCCCTCAGATTCTGTCCTCTGGTTCTTCAAGCCAGTAAGACTTTGGGTTTTCCTTCTGACTTCAGCTGCCTTGTGTAGTGCGATGTGAGGTCTTCCCTCAGGATAAAAGCTGTAACAAATGGGAAATGCACCCAGGGCTTTTTCCTTCTTCCAAATGTTGACTCCCTTCCAGTATCTGCCTGGTTTTGGTGGCTCTCCAATGTCTTCAAATAGTTATTTTTATATTTTATGTGGAGTTTATAGTCGTTATCTGTAAGATGTTTGGTCTAACAGGAGCCACATGGCCATGACTAGGAGCAGAAACTAGATAGGTATGTGGGACCGAAAAACAGGGACAAGTAAGCAAGTTGCTGTCAGAGAAAGACTCAGAGACAAAAGCATTTAGAAAAGCAAAGGATTTTACTTATAAAGAGGTTTGCAAGGGAGCCTAGGTTTTAGAAAGATAGGCTCATCAAATAAAAAATGCAATGGGTATTTAGAGTAAAAGAATTTCCAAATAATTGAGTTTACTGTCAGTGAGTTCACGATGGAAAAACAGTAATTTTCTTGCATGATTTTAATATTTACAAAGGTTGAGAACTATCTTCATACATTTTAACACTGTAAAAATTAGGGGTAGAGAGATTTCTTGTTAGGGAGTCATCTACTTACAACAAAGGTTCAAGGTTTTCATATTTTGAGAATTAGATTAAATAGTGATCATGGTTTTTGTGGGTTTCCCCCCTCCCCCGCCTCTGGGACAAAGTGGACCCCGCCCCTGACTGTTGGACTGTTGGACTGTTGGAGGTGGGACGCGCTTCCCATAATGGCGGCTCAGCAGGGCGTTAGTTGTATTTTCACAATCGGTCCTTATGGCCAAGTCCCCTGCAGATCTGACCGCATACATTGTTTGAGGTTTTCTGATTCAATATAACTCATTTGATATTTTGTTTTATTTACGTAGTATACAGGAGATGTTACTATGCAAAGACATCTTTGTTTCCTATTAATAAAACCAGAGCAGTTCTGGTTTAAGAGTTAACTTGCAATTCCTCTACAGTTGTAATTTACTTTTATATATCAGAATTATTTTATTACATGTGCAGCTCATCTACTGAGCTAAGGAACAAGGACCATCTAATTTGCTTCCATGAGGTTTGCCTGCAGTAGCTTCTAAGAGTCTCCTCTGAGACCCTCAAGTTTGTCATTTCCTGACCTGCTAGGAAATTCTTTATTTCCCGCTGATATTCTGTAAGCCATAAAATAGGTTCCAGGGCAGTTTTCTGGGAGTGGTATGCTGGAACTGGCTCATACTGGCCCACGAGAGCTCATTGTTAAATTTGCAGGAGTTTTGTAAGCTGCTTGTTAAACATGGCCATTACTAGAAATTAAACTTTATAACTTACAATTAAATAAATTATATTTGAATCAGTGGCAATAAATACACACAACCTATCACTTCCTAATTATTCCATGACTTTTTAAATTTTTATGTATGCCCTTGGGTTATTTTCATTTATCGTATCTTTGTGGTGGAAAACTACATAATGGTGTGCTATTGCGTGTCTCTTCCCAGCTCCATGCTGGTGATGTCATGTTGAAATCGGCTATGATAGAAGTATTTACACCACAGAAATTGGCAAATGTTACAAAGTAGTGCTTCTTTTCTCTTTGGAGAGCTGGTTGTTAAATACTTACCAACACGTCGTTTGTAGGCATTTCTCTGTAAATTATAGAGCATAATCCTTGGTCCTAATAGTAGCTTGTCATATCTAATGGCTTGTGTCTTGCTTATTGCGGCAAATTTTTATCCAGCTTAATCTATGGGAAAGAGGATGGGTTTTTATTGAGCCTAAGTAAATACCTGTGCTCATGAAAAGTAAAGGAACTTAGTAAAAGCATTTTGAATAATATTAACCATTGTTACAGCTGTCTTGGGTAGTTTGTAGGCGAATTCTGTTAATATATTCAAAAGAATCACTATTTTTAAGTTTTTCTTTCAATTTCCTGGTTTAAAAAAAAGGGTTTTTTCCCTGAATTCTAAGGAAGGATGTTGGAATAACATACCACTTAAGGAGTGTTTCATTCCAGTTTATAGAAGTATGTCCTGTTAAACTGATGGTTAGGGATAAAAGAGAAAGAAAAGGATATTTCCTTACATATTTATTCAAAATAGAACATCAATCACAGTTAAAGCAGTTCACTTAATCCCAGGAAATTAATTTTTATTTTGCCGATCTTGGGCTAAGCAGCCTACTGTTGTGAAGTCATCTGTTTTGTGCTGGGAGTTCTGGAAATCCCTACTGAGTCCCTTGATGCAGACAGGACAGGTGTCTGTGGAAATGATGTCAGTTCCGACCAAGAAGCCTGAACCCATGAGTGCGGCCACTGTAGTATCAGCAGTTAGGAGCACCTGCTACAGTCTTCATTGCATCTCTTGTTGAGGTTACTTCCAAAAGTTTTTATTTTATTTCTGAGTTCATAGCAGAGGACTTTAGGCAAGTATAGGGAAAAGCAGACACTGTCTGTTGATGGCAGCACTGAGCGACTTTGGCCGTTTTATTATAAGGTCAAATAATATCAGAATGGGGGAGAGTGAGCTCGCTGATCAAGGACTGAGTCAATGATTTCCCTGGGTAGTGAGAGCATCGACCCGAGGCCTTTAATTCATCCAACAAAATGGTGTTTTATTTGTCACAAGTTGACAAGGGTATTTTAAGCCTAGAAATAAAATATTTTTATTTTTTTAGAGGAATCAGTTTGTTGAAAGTCATTTGGTGAGTCTTTGTATATAAACTTCATATGGTGGAAAATGGGATTGTTGGGTGACTGATCTGTGTAACAGACATGCAGGGATTTTATATTTGCGGGACATAAGGGAAGTATACAAGCCTTTTCGGTTGTTGTTTTTTTTTTCTTTTTTCTTTTTTGCCTTTAAAGTTATCCTTAGAAAACCAAAAAGTCAGGGAACCCTACCTGGGGCTCTGAAAGGTATAAGGTTTGCCCGTGTGTGTG
This sequence comes from Miniopterus natalensis, assembly GCF_054644295.1. Lineage (NCBI taxonomy): Eukaryota > Metazoa > Chordata > Mammalia > Chiroptera > Miniopteridae > Miniopterus > Miniopterus natalensis. The sequence continues at coordinate 13,273,786 of NC_142101.1, read as the reverse complement.
TGTGTGTGTGTGTGTGTGTGTGTGTGTGTGTGTGTGTGTTTATGCACTTATTTAGGGGGTGGGTGGGGAGAACTGGATGCTTCTCTGAAAGCCCCAAAGGCTCAAGGAAGGGGTGTGATTGCTGTTAGCAAAAATAATGAAAAATAAACACCTAGGGAGGGGTGGGGAGGGGAAGGGTGGTTTCCAGTACAGAACAAAGCACAAAGGTGAGAGACAGATTCCTGTTTTAGCTTGTCCTGTGCACAGAAACTGCTTCAGGAGTTGCATACAGAGAAATAGAGTCCTTTTCTCATTTAACAGCATTTTGCTTCTTTACTTCTTAATTTTGATTGATTTTAGGGTTGTTCTAATTGTTAAATTTAAAATTTATTTCAATGGAAAATATTAATGGTTTTAAAACATTTGAAGTACAGATTTACCCTAATTTAAATGAAGTTCATTATGGTAAGATCCAGATTGATAGCATAAGTAAGTAATTGTTCATCTTTTTAAAATAAGATTTATCACAGAATTCTTTTAATTTACATTTTTAGTTTTAGAAGTGTTATTCCAGGAACTTTGGAAAGTAGATTGAGAACCATTCCATCACCCTAATGTATCACACTATTGTCATTTTTGATCAATTCTACCCCAAAATTTTATTATGTATATGTGTTATTTAAAATTTTTAATTGTAATGTACACACTATTTTATGACTTTTTCCTCTTATCACCAAGTCATAAGCACTTTTCATGTTGCCACAAGTCTTTGTAGCCATAGTTTTGCCATTTGCTTAATGTGGAATTCCTTCAAATAGGAAGCCCCCTGGGGCCTTTCAAACCTGGTACTGTTTACAAAACACAAAGTGCACCCAGGTTTTCAGGAACACAGCTATTGTGTTAAGTGAGATAGAAACGTAGCCAGATTATCTCCTTGGTTAGCAGGGAGTGGTGATGTGTAAACACAGGCTGGAAAACCATTGAATCTTTTTTTCCAGGAAAGCAATCAACTCCTTATTTAGTTTTTCGACCCCGTGTCCGGATGAGTTGCAAAGTGTATCACAAGTGATTTGTTTCCATTATAGTAAACATGTTGTAAATTGGGGGGTGATTTGCTCTTTATCAGATATTGGAGATCATTCAGGTCGATCCCATTCCCTGGCACTCCTGAGGGTTTTCCAGGGGCCCGGGAACAAGGGCGGGACTAAAGCTCTGTGTGGAGGTTGGAGGTGAGGAGCTCGGGGAAGGAGAGTTAAGTCCTGGCGCTCTCAGTCCGGGAGAAGACGCCACCGCTTCCCCTCCAACCCGCACAGGTCAGAGTTCCTTCACTAACTGCCCTGTGCTTATTCTTGGCCCAGAGCCGAAACGCTATGTAAATTAGCTACAGTATTGCAGCATTTTATCAGCCAATATACTTGAACGTATTGATCTGATAAGAAAGGACAACGTAGAATCAGACGTGGTTCTTCAAATTAACGGCAAAATCAGTAAGAATGTCTTTCAGTCTTTTAGTCTCAGAAGCCACCAGGGTCGATTTCTAAGTGTCTTATCACAGACATTGGGTCTCAATCGGCAGTAATCGATTTTCTGAATATGTTGTCAGCAATATTGGTATTTCACATCCCTTATTGATAAAATTGACTCAAAGAGCTTTGAAAAGTTGATCTTATATCATTTTCATACAGGATTTAAAAAAAATTACTGACAGAGTCCCTTGAAATGCTGTCTAGTTCAAGTGATTAGGATGAGCTAATTCTGCTCACATCTTCTTGGTGTGCCAGGTCCTCCCAGTTGATCCCTGGGTCCATCAGTGCCCTCAGACCTCTGAGACCATGTGTGTCTGACAGTGTCCTGTACCTAGATCCTCCTTCAGCCTACACTTTGAAATCTGAAAGGGCAGGATGAGAGAGTAGACCAAAAGCAGCAACTGGTTTATCAAGTCCGCTGCCTCACAATCCCTGTTTGTGAATCCACATTCTTGCCAAACCTCTGCTTGCGGCTGAAGCTATGTGGTAACCAGCTTGATGGTACAAAATTCTAGTTTCTATAGTTCAACTCCTGTGGTTCCTTAAAGGTTCTTTCTGTAGCCACTTTATCCCAGAGAGCTCTCAGGGATTCTGTCTGTCCCCATCGTCACAAGAAAAAAAATTGGGGGTAACTACATGTGGTGATAGATGTTAACTAGATGTACTGTGATGGTTTTGCATACACACAAATAGCAAATCATTATGTTGTACACCTGAAAGTAATAAAATGTTATATGCCACTTACAGTTCAATTAATCACTAAACAAAACAAAAAACAGAATTGAATTTATTTGTTCATCATATATTTACTGCCCTGCTAGGTGTCAGTCCGGCTTTGTGCTGGGTGCTCCCAGCCAACATAGACAGGGTCTCTGTAGACGTTAATGAAGTGATCGCACTCTGTGTGTACAGCTGCAGGAACAGTAAGTGTTACAAAGAAACTGCCTCAGCAGCCATGAAAGCGTAGAAGAGAGGCATTGCTGCTCCAAGGGGGCCTCCCTAAGCCGAGATCCCTAGAGGAATGGGCACCCTAGGTGAAGAGCGGTTGAGTGAGTACCGGGGAGAAGAGGCGCCCCAGGAAACAGCAGGGGAGCAGCATTCCAGCGGAGGGCTCTGCACGTGCCCATTCTCTGGTGCAGGACAGGCAGAGTGAGTTAAAGGAAATGGAAAGAACGCCAGTGCGTTTGGGGGACAAAGAGAGAGTGGGAAGGGGCAACAGGAGACCATGTACAGGACAAAGATGGAGAATTTTTTTGCATTAGTCAGGTCAGGACATGTATGGGAGACCCATGGGGAGAGATACCAATAAGCAGGGGGATGTGCTCTTGTCGTGTGGGGTGGAACACGATCTGGAGAGTGAAAAATGGTTGGACATCTCGTGCAATTCCAGCCACTCGGCGCCTCGTCTTCCCAGCTGCGGAGTTTGTTGATCTCTGGTCTCCTGCGCCAACACAGCGGTTACCGAGCAGCCACCTTCCCTTTGTCCTGGTACCTCAGGCCTTCTGCTTCCTCGGGCTTCTGCTCATGGCCTCCTGTCTGGTGTCTTCTGGTGTCTACCCCCTGCCGTCTACCTGAAGGGGAGGATCTGGCTGGCCCAGTTGGCCATGGGGTGGGGCCTGTGGGGAGGACTTTCCCATCTGCCCATTTCAGTGCCGGGGGCACATGGAATCAGGGGGTCATGGTGGCCGCACAGCACAATGAATTCAGTAAAACCCACTGACTCGTATGCCTAAAAATGGCGAATTTTATGTTATGTGAATTGCACCTTGATTTTTAACAAATCTAGGAATTAATCAGCTATACTGTGATGTATTAGGATACTTTGAATTAGAAAACTGGATCACGTTAACTTGTGGAGTTGTCTTTACCCTCCATCTCTAGACTCCAGAGAAGCTGTATCTACCTCCTCGGTTGCTGTGAAGGTTAAAGGAGATAACGCATGTGATGATAGACTGAGCTCTATGAGGAAGGCCTACAAGATTTCTTTGTTGTGGTGGCTACGGCATGGTTTGGAACCCCCCTATTTTGCCCACACATTCATAGAGCAGCTTCCATGTGGGTTGCTATTTGTCAAGGCCCTTTGAGAGAATCCTGGAATCAGGAGAAATCCCCAGAGTCCTGGTGAAGGGGTGAGGGATTTCCCTGTTGCTGACCCTGCAACCCAGCCTGGTCGTGGGCAACACTGAGAAGTAGTTGACATTGGTGCCTCTTCCCTGCCTCTCTCTCTGGCCTGGTCGTCTTTGGGTTATCATTTCCATCTGCTTCTCTCAGGTGATTAGTGTTTTCCAAAGTGAACGCATCACATTAATCATAGCAGGGTGTGAGTGGCCTGTTTAAGCTATATTTGTATCTCTCAGGAAGACCAAAAAAACTCAGAAGGAGGAGCCTGAGGTCCCTGTGGAAAGGGAGGGCGAGGAGAGTGGGAATTTATTTTGAAGCAGTGGAGCCTTCCCTGGCATCCCTGAAATCACCCCGCTTGGGGCCCATCTGGTCTCCTTATCTCAAGGCCAGCCTTGTTAGCCCACACTTACTGCTGCTACTGCTATAGCATCTGGAAGAGAAAACCAGGGAAACAGCTTCAGGGTGAGGAGGGTGAGGCGACCGTGGAGGCTCTGGCAGAAGCTGCGTTGACTGGTGTGGTGGTGGTGGCCGGGGTGTCATTAGCAACACTGATGAATCACTGCTGGCCGGCTGTCCTCTCTGACTCAGCTTGAAACTCCTTTCTGCTCACAGGAAGCCAGCAACCAGTGAAGTCGAGAGCTTGCATGAAACTCTGAATTGGAAACCACTGGGTGTTTTTTAAGCTTCTGTTTCTAAAACAAGAAGGGAAATCATGGGATAGCCACTTCCCTGTCTCCTAGGCTGAGGGACTAGGTTGGTGGAGGCTGATTGCGAGCCAGCGCTCTTGTCTCTTATGAAATGAAAAAATTGTACTGGAGTTTACAAAAACAGGAAGCTGGCAATGGACGCTATTGGAGTTATGTAAATTAAACAGCCAGTCGGAATGCAGGTGGCAGCCTGCCTGTGGGAAAGACTGGGGAGCAAGTCAGAAGGGGAGCAGCCAGGTTATCAAGCCTTGGTCTGCGTGGGGAGGAAGCTGCGAGGCAGGGGTGAGATGGGGGGACCCTCGCCGCCCCGGCATTATCAGCCTAGGCAGTGCTGGAAAGGGGGGCAGCAAGGGCAGCAGGGAGGGCGTGCTCTCTCTGGTTGTATAAGAAATGAACAGCCTACACATTGTTCCAGGAGATTTACATTTTCTCGTGGATGTAAGGGATGGAGCCCTGTGGCCTCTGGAGGCCCCTTACTGTCCACAGGCTCCGGAAGGCTCTAGCACCCTGGCCGCCGCCCTGGGGCTGGGAACCCAGGCCTTGAGGGGTGCTCCCACCAGGGAGCGGAGCTGGGAGCATCATGATTCAGATCAGTGATTCACACACTTTTGGGGGTGGAGACGCTTTGCAATAGCTTGTTGTTTTGGGGTATGTTCTTTCCCTCGCCCTTTAAAAGTATTGGTAGTTCAAAAAATATATAAGTAAATTAAAATGAACTTTTAGATGTAAAAAATTTTTGAAACTCCTAAGACAACTGGATAGCCTTCTGAGGTAGTGCAGTATTAGGATTTGGGCTCTAAGTTGTTAAGGGCAGATGCGAAGAGTTGTTGCCATAAGAGCATGTTTGCTCGCCTACCCCTCCCTGCTCCCAGCAATGAGGACCTCTGAGGATATTTGATAACACGTCCTTTTGGCATACTCATTATTAATCGCACTTTTTGCGTCTAATCTCTCTTCCCTCCCATCTGTCATTTACCCTGCCAGCATTAATTTCCTAAAACGGATTCAATCACATCACCTCCCCTCCTCAGCAGTACTCGGAGGGCGCTCCCTCCACAGCCTGTGTAAAGTGCAGCACCTTGGGGGCGGGGGCGAGGAGAGCCTCTCATGATCTAACCCTCTGGTCTTTTCTAGTTTCAACACCTTTTATGACCTTCCATGCACCCTCAGTTTCTGCTATCCATGATTTTAGGTCACTTCTTGAACATCAAGAAGCTGAAGAGCTTGGCTCATTAGGACAAAAGGCACACCTACCAGCCAGGAAATCCCAAGCGATTTAGGAGCTCTGTGTCAGACACTCCTCTCACTCAGGAAGTCACAGGGTTATAAGAGGTCTGTGTCAGGAACTGGGGTCAAAGGCCAAACATCAGCAGGAACTGGGGGCAAAGGTCTCTCTCCCTCTCTCTGCATTTCTTATTATTTTACAGTGTTATATCCATTTTTTATAGTCTGGTCCCTCCATTGAACAGAAAGACCCTTGAGGCAGCAGGATCCACACTTTGTTCATTGTAGGGGCTTGAGAGGGTTGAATAACTGGTCATGAGTAATGACTGTATCATTAGTGAGAGCTTACTGTGGGAAACGCACTTTGTTAAGGGTTTTTCTCACGTAACGTCATTGAATCGCATTTCGTCTTGGCAGTAGCACTCTGAGATAGATACCGTTATCCTTCCCAGGTCACAGATGAGGACCCTGGGGCTCGGAGTGGCACAGTCAGCAGGGAGTAGTGTAGAGATTCGAACCTAGATTTTTTATTTATATTTTTGTTAATCCTCACTTAAGGATATGGGAGGGAGGAGAGAGAGAGAGACTTCGATGTGAGAGAGACCCATCAACTGGTTGCCTCCCGCATGTGCCCCCATCAGAGGTGGGGAGCAAACCCGCAACCCAGGTATGTGCCCTTGATCAGGAATCGAACCTGTGACCCTTTGGTGCTCAGGCTGATGCTCTAGCCACTGAACCACACCAGCCAGGGCAAACCTAGATTTTTTTCCTACTCCAAAGTTCATGTCATGTTTTATACTGAAATTTGTCTGCCAAGAGGTGCCTCCCTGGAAGATGAGTCCCTGTGAGAGGAGACTGGTTGGACGAGGGCAGCGTAGAAGGGCCAGTGAGCCTGAGAACCTGGAGGGCAGGCTGATGAGGGATGTCTGTCCGGAGGGCAGGGGAGTGGGGGAAGAGAAGGGTCTTCGTGGGGAATCCCCTTGTGGGCAGAATCCAGGAGTGCTGCTGAGCGTGACACCAGAGACTGAGGCCCTCACCTCCTTGGGATCCTCAGAAACTGAGGGAATCCAACCACTGTACTGATGATATGGCAGTTAGAGGCCCAGGCAAACTTGGTAAAGCAACGTGCGTGGTGGGAGACTGTGGCCAGAACTTACCTGTGAGAATGCAGCTGGAGAACCTGCCTGGGCAGCAGGAGGAAGGACCCATAGCAGTGCTGCAGGAGCAGGAAGCCTTCTTCTGCAGGCCTGCTCCCCCATTTCTGCACAGTTGAACCCCACTCTGCCTGTTGCCGGAGACCCCTGGTGTGGGAGAGCTGAGGGCAAAGCCAGTGTTGGGGAGCTGGGTTTTTATTGCACCTGAAAGAGTTAGGGGAGGGGTGGGACGTGGGCCAGGTGAATGGGGCCGTTAATTGCTGAGCACCCTGCCGGTATCCCCTGCTAAGTTCTTCATAAACATCAGTTGAAAAAGACTGTCCCCTTTTCATAGTCTTTACCCCTGGGTGTTTTCAGAAGCAATTTAAACACTGGCAAACATAAAGGAAGGCCTTTTATCCCTTCCCTAACCACTGAAAGGAAGGGGTGGATTAAAAACCCTGTGGATGGCGAGGAACAGAGCCAGAGAGACAGAAAAGGTGGAGGAAGGGCGAGCTGGAGGATGGGAATCTGTGATGAGGGATGCAGCGAGGGCCAAGTGGAGGCAGGTGAACTGTGGAGGGCGAGGGGAGTGGGCAAGACCGGCTGGGTGTCCGCCTCGGAGGGCAGGTGTGGGGGGCACACATCTGTCCTGAGAGGCCAGGTGTGGAAACCTGGGAGACTTCGGCAAGGAGGCAGTCCCCACGCTTTTGGGAGGAGATGAAAGAGGATGGTCTTTATTTTGTATTAAAAGCTAGTACATGATTAGTCCATAATGCACTCTGTTTTGTATGCAATTTAATTTTGTTTCAACGCAATTAACACTCATTAGGCAGAGTCTGAGACCTGGACTGGACCACACGCTTGTTGGAAAGCCAGGACTGACAGCACCTTCTCCTGTGCTGGTCTTTGGCTCTTCATTCCTCTGTCTTTTCTCCCCTCTCTTCATTTCCTTTGTCTCTGTCTCCCTCCTCCCCTTTACTTTCTTTTTCCTAGAGTCTCAGGCTCCCACACTGGCAAAGCCCATGGTCCCCACGGCGGGGAGGCTGTTGCTGCCCAGAGCCCGAGGGTCTCCTGGTGCTGAGGCTCACAGCCTGGGCCTCCTGGGCCCCAGAGGGCCATAGGCTGCGGCCTGCGGGAGGCCTGTGTGGGGAGGGTGTCCAGTCGAGTGCCCCAGCTTGGCTCCTCAGTGCCCACCCACTGCACGGGGCGGGTCCACCCTCCTAATCTTATCCTCGCACAACCCTGACCGTGCACACGGGAGCCTGGTATTTAGTAAGGGGAGTTGGAGTGGGTCCTCCCACAAGAGAAGTGAGCAGTAGACTCTTTCCGTCGAAAACACGGCTGTTGCAGGGGAGATAGACAGGAAAACCGGCCCAGCCCTCTGGCAGAGGCCTGGGTGGGTGGGAGTGCCGACTACTTCGAAATAACAGGCCCAGCCCAGCAGGCACAAACAGGCTCCCTGGCCACAGCCACAGCAAACGGCTCCAGGAGGGTGGGGCGCAGGGAGCCCCCAGAAACCCGTCAGTCCTGCAAAGGCACGCAGGCGCCTCCTTCAGAGGAGTCTCATTTTGCACCAGGGGTCAGAGGAAGGAAGAAGGGTCCTGGGCGGCATGTCCTAGTTGGGGGAGGAGGGGACAGGGACTTGAGCAGGTGTCCCAAAGCCTAGTTTGGTTAGTTGTGGAGGGGAATTCACTCAAGTTCCTGCGTCTCTTTGAGACTCAGTTTCTTCATCTGAAAAACAGTACTAATACTTGGCCTGCTTACTAACTATGTTGTTTTGAGGACTGTATGGTTGAGGCAATGCCTTCCAGTTAGAGCTGGGTTTGGATCCTACCGTTGCCACGTGTTAGCGGGCCTTGGCCTCTGTTTCTCATCTAGGAGGGGCAATACTCGAGCCTACCTCACAGGGCCACTTGAGGCTGGAATGAGCTTAGTTCAGTGCCTGGTTTATTACACGTTGCTCAATAAATGTTACCTCCCATCATCACCAAGTGAGAAAATTACGTGTAAGCATTTTGTAAACTAGGGGGTGTTCTTTAAACACGTGGGGCATTATTCTTACATAGGCTGGAATTCTGGGTGAAAGTCTGGTTCCAAAGAAGAGGTTTGTGTAGGATTCCCCTTCCAGTGTCCCCCTAAGAAAGTGCCCCCGTCCTGGAGTGGTTTCCTCCCCTTCGGCGGGAGACTTCTGCGGTTCCCTCGCTCTGCTTCCTCTCTCCTCCCCCCTCCAGTCCAGATCCCGCGTTTCCTTCAGAATTCAGCCCTCCAAGGAGTCTGTGCCACTAGTCCAACTCCACTTCCATTTTCCTCCGAGTTCCCCCAAGATGTAGTTGTCGCTAGTCCTCGCATGCTGGTACTTATAGACTCAGGTTGCCTGAGTCCAGAGCCCACGTATGAGCTCTGTGGCCTTGGGTGAGTAACTGAACTTTGCTAAGCCTCAGTTTCCTTGTCTGGAAAATAGGATAACAGTAACTACTTCATCGGGTTGTTAAGGGGCCACATGAGAGTCTGTTCCAGCCACCATGATGTACTAGCTCGTTGTAAGTTCTCAGTGGGGTTCGTTAGGACTTTCGTGCCCCTGAGCATCTAACATGGACGTTTTGCTAGCCACCCTATTCAAGTATAAGCTCCTTTAAAGCAGGCCACGCCTTCTGTTTCCCCACTGTATTATGACTGTGGGGTACATGCATTGGGTACTCAGTAAATACCTTGAATACATCCTGCCCCTGGCTCCCCACTTTGGTGGACTCACCTGTAAATCTGCAGAATGATGCTCCTTCGTAGTGATGGCATATTGTTTTTCTGAACAGGGAAGAGAAATATTTATGTATGTGGCATAGTGCTGGGACTTTTAAGTGTTATCTCATTTAACTTTCACAACAGTACCAAGTCCCTAGGGCAGGTGTAATTATCCCCATTATACCAACGAGCAAACCAGGGTTCAAAGCAATGGAGTAACTTGACCCGGCTGACAGCTGCCAGGGCTGGGAATCGAATCAGGTCTGCCTGACTCCAAGGTCTTGTTTCGTTTTATTTATATTGTTGGTGCCTTTTGGTCACACTGTCTTTGCAGAACAAATTCCAAACTTTAATTTTGTTTACTGGTTATACTGATACCATACACACTCTTAGCGTTCAACGCAATTGGCAAAATGTCAAGTGGTTGCAGAAAATCTGGGGGTCTGAAATACTTTGAACAGGCCAACACTTTCATTGAAATTAGTACTTTGGTCCCCGTGACCCATTGCACTAAAAGTTTGGTTATTTCTCTTGAAACAATTGGCTTAAATCTTGTTTGCCACGTTGGAAAGTGCACTCCCTATTCTGCCCCCAGTTGGAAGGATTTTGGTGCCCAAGGGCCACAGGCATTTTCCATATTTCAATTAAGGAGTGTAAGTTCATAGACTTTTGATCTCTCATGATCTCCTGGGAATGAATCTTTAGGGACCAGCCAATCTCTTGGGAATGAAATGTCTTTGTGACAGAGGCAGCTGGGTGGTAAACACAGCTGGAAACTCAGCAGTGAAGGCTGAAGGCCGTTGGTGTGAGTCACCAGGACGGGTCACATTCTCACTCATCGCACACACAGCCGCGCCTCTCTGTGCAAGAGCACTGGGATGTAGAGCACTTCAGGCAGAGGTCTGAGGCGAGCACATTCCGTCTTTACTCTTGTTGCCCCTTCACCCCCTTCAGGCATGGCCCCCACTCTGCCAGCCGTGTGGACTCAGTAACGCCCTCCTCCTGGCCCCAGTCACAGGACCTCTGCTGGCAGTCCTGCGCTCTGCTGCTGGGTGCACTGAGTTTTAATGCCCGTTACTCCCCCAGCATTTGCATTGGGGAAGAATGAACTGCTTCGTCCCTTCTTCCAAGCCTTCCCTGAGCTTAAACCTGATTTAGCCCTTCCAGGGTAGTGCAAAATCGGAGGGGGGCCAGCAAGCCCCCATGTCCCGCAGCCACCCTTGGGAAATGTTACATTAAACCCTTTCTATACTGGAATTTTACATGTATTAAGCAATCACACTGTGCCTAGCATTGGACTAGGGAGAAAATGATCACATTTTAATTCTCAACAAGTACTTTTATTCCTAAAATAAGGAATGCACCAATTCTCAAATCCTATCAAGTGTTTATCATCCCCATGAGTCAAATAGAGAATTGCAGCAACCTAGAAAAGAGGCCTGCAGGAGGCCAGGTGTCACCGCTAAGACACAGACAGACTGGGTGACCCTGGGCAGATAGTACACCTTCTCTGCTTCAGTTTTCTTACTTGTAAGTGAGGATAATAATAGTATACGCCTTCTGGGTTTGTGATGAGCATTACATTCTATGAATTAATAATTTTAAAGAGACTTAATGAACAAAATAAACTGATGAACAAAATAGATCCAGAGACATAGAAGCATGGAACAGACTGACGATTCTCAGAGGGAAGGCGGGGGTGGGGGAGTGGGTGGGGAGAGATTATTCAAAGAACTTCTATGCATATGTGCATAACCCACGGACACAGACAATAGTGTGGGGAAGAAGGGAGCGGATGCGGGGTGGAGGGGATCAATGTGGGGAGAAAGGGGATATCTAATATTTTCAACAATAAAGATAAATTTAAATAAGTAAATAAATAAATGTGTGTTCAGCAATAGTTGGGTGTAATATTCTGTGAATATTTAAAAAAATAGAAGCGATTTAAAATAGTGGCCAGCATATAATAAATTGTAAGTATTTGTCAAATATACATTTTTCCCCCATGATGTTAGATACTGCAGCCTGATTTGTCCACTAGGACCCATAGTTAAGCCAAAAGGCTTTGAGTATAACACATTCTAAACCCCCAGATTCCCTCCCATTCCCCATCCCTGCTTTGCTATCGAAGGTGTCTACAGGATGGGTACCTGGCATCTGGTTTCCCGGTTGGATTTTTACCGAACTGCAGAAACCTCAGAGGCTTACCAGTATGAAAAACCAGTTTGTATTTGTACCTTAAGAGTTGAGACTTCTCGTTAAACAGATTATATACACCGTCACATTTAGGGACATTTGCCATGTGCAAGCACTGTGGCTCTATGAAGACGAACAAGGCCCTGTCTCTGCTCAGGAATGCTGTTTATATTTTATATACAGTGAGTCCTTACTTAAGGTCATCGACAGGTTCTGGAACTTTAAGTGAAATGATGTATAACGAAACCAGTTTTACCACAGGCTAATTGATATAAATAAGAGTTAAGTTCCTATGACATCTTATCAGCGTTGTAACCAAATGACATTGAACGAGTTGACGTTATTCAAGGACCTGCTATACACCACCAGGTTTGATGCCTATGTGCGAGGGGTTCGGCATCCTGGACAAGTCTTCACTGTTTTATAGGCTTTTCTCTCTGCAAGCACAGTCCGTTTGCCTGAATATCAAGAGAGGGCCATCTGCCACACCAGGGGAACAAACAAGAGGCATTTCCATTTTAGGTCCCCATTTTCTATCACATGTAAGCTTTGTGAGGATCCACGCCTGAAATGTGTTTGGCAATGGAGAGTTTTACAAAATAGAAGCTAGATGGTCTGAGGTAAAACATATTCTCCCTCCATTCCCCCAAACACAAGCTTTTCCATCTTTTCCAATTCTCCAGATAGGTTCCTTTTTAGACCTTGGTCATTAAAGCCAGATGTGGGCCTGTTCAGACTTACAGCATGGCACAGGCTCAGACTTGGGAGAGTTGTAACTGCTTTTGGCATTTGAAGGAACAGGCTTTCCCAGCAAAAACAAATATTTGAACAAACCAGTTGGATCATACACTGTACTTGTGTCTGTCTTAATTGGAATTCCTGAGATGTGATTTTCAATTTAATGGTTAGTGACTTACTTGCATGCCATAGAATGGGGCCATGGACCATTAGTGACACTCTCTGTAGGAACTCTTTATGATAAAATATTGCTATAGCTTTCTGACTGACCTCACTTCCAGTTCCTTCCTGCTCTAACCCATTAAACACATCTTTGCTGGTTTAGTTTTCCTAAACATAGCTCTGATCAAATTACCCTCCTCTCATACTTCAATGTCTCCCCATTAACTTACAGTATCAAATATACAAATAACTGTATACTCTTAATGCAACATCTTTTAAAAAATCGCCTAACCCTGCCCTCCAGCTTCTCCCACTAATTCTGTATATATGTCTACTCCTCTACTCTAGCCAGTGAGGACCATATTTATGAAACACTCATTATATGTGAGGTACAGTATTAGACCCTGGGGGGTTCGAAGATAAAGATTTTTATCATAAAGTGACTTACAGTTTCATAGTAGAACAAGGCACTGGAGCAAAAACTAGAGGTAAAGTATGTCAGATGCTCAAAGAGCAGAGTAGCCCATACTGTCTACCCCTGGGCAAACCCGGTGTAAGTAACGGTCTGATCACTGCTGGTTTCTGGGCTGTGAGTACTCTCGTCTTCCCCTGCCCCCCTGATCCACACTTCCTTCCACCTCCCGTATCATCAGCCCTCACTGGAGACCCAGCACCTCTCCTTGACTCATGCTCTTGGCCACTGCCAGGCTCTTGTCATCTCCCCCAGGACTCCTGTCATCGTCTCCCAAGTCGTCTTTGGTCCTCAAACAGCTGCCAGAGAGGTCTTGCTGCACACCCCATGTGACCGTGGGATTCCCCAGGGGCAATCCTCCATGGCTCCCTCTTGGCCACAAGATGGATCCAGAGCTCAGGCTCTGGGCATGACTGTGCTTCCCTCGCCCCCAAGCCTCAGAGTGCTGGAGTCATTGCCGTGCCTCAGCCTGGCCTGGAGGGCTCTCTGGGCCCGAGGAATGTCCTGAGGCCTCTGCATCCTCAGAGCTTCCTTGCCAGTGTCTTCTGACGGCAAACCCAGGGGAGCCCAGGCTACCTCACCTGGGAATGGGGACCTGAGAAGGTGGCAGTGCCTCCTCCTGGATGCTCTCCTGCATTTGGCTGCAGGAAGCATGGAGAAAGCCAATCCAGTCACCAGCTCCTGGACTTCAGGCCTTGCTGTGCTAAGTCCACCTCTTCTGACTCGCTCAGCATGGAACTCTTGAGGCTTCACTGCTGTCCACCCTTCTCTTCCAGCCTTGTTTAAACTTGATGACTGAACTCTGGACCCTTCCTCTTGACTGACTTGGGAGTCTGGATGTTCTATGAGGAACTGCCCCTGGGGACTCTGCTTCTGGAAAGGAGAACAGATGGAGGAGGGGCTGGAGGGGGCAGGGGGCCAAATGGCCACATGGGGCGTGCAAAGGAGTGGAGACTTCATCCTCAGCTGGTGGGGAGGCAGAGGGCTGTCAGTGGGGACCACAGAGGGTCAGGTCTATGTTCTAGAACGATTGCCACCAGCAGCTGGGAGCCACAGAGGACAGTTAGAGGCTAAGAACTGAGGTGTGAGGTGAAAAAGACCCGCACCTTCTTAGTGTCCTGCTGCTTTGGAATCAGGTAGGAAGGTAGGAGGGACTGGAAGAGGAAATGGGTCCCAGGATTGACAGCCAGAGACGTGTACTGAGTTCAGAAGGCGACTCTGGAGCCGGCTGTATTGACTCTGCAGGGCCCAGGCCTCCCTGGGTGTCCCCAGGCCCCGTCTGCGGAGAAAGGGGATGGGGAGAGCCACTTCATTCCACCGTAGGCCCAGTGCTTAAAACAGCCTGGCTGGGAACGTACAGAGAAAGCCAGAGGATGTGGTTTGGGTCGTCCCTGAAAAAGCTCTCTATTTATGTGGACAGCTATTTTCAGATGAGGCTTAATGTGCAGAAGGGGAGGCTGACCTCTGCAGGGGCTGCTCCTGAGAGGCCTGGTGCACTGTAACAGTCCAGGAACAGAGTGGGGACCTGAGCCTCCAGGTTTCATCTTTATCACAGTGTGGTTAGGCCACGGGGCTGCTTGTTAAGTGTCTAAATCTCTAGTCCCAGTTCAGTCTGTAATTCACGGTGTGATGTTAGACGAGACACTTCATTTTCCCCAGACCCTCCTTAGCAATCTGTAACATACTCCTCCGTCTCTTAGAAGGTGACAGGAGGTGCAATTAATTTGTGCTTGTGAAGTGCTCAGAGGTCCCAGGCAAAAGCCGCTGGGTAAATAGCTGGATTTTCTCCGCAGATTGAGCCTGTGGTTTTGTAGTTGAGCTCACATGTGGTTGCTAAGTGGGTAGAGTGGTTTTCATGATTTCACATTCAGATTCTTGGAGGCTACTTATTTCCTTCCAGTTTCTTTCCTTCTTCTTTCAAAATATTCTTTAGGAAAATCTTTTTTAAAATATGGAGATGTACCAATATAAACAACAGCCAGGTACCCAGCAATCGGAATAAACAAATATTGACATTTTTTCCAATGAACAATTTTTATTAGTATTTAAAAATATTTTTATCTAACAACACACCTTGAGTTATATGTGGGTTTTAAACCTTGTTTTTTTTAAAAAATAAAAGAAATAAAACATTTGTATATCCCCTGTCCCATCCATTTGCCTTCCTCTAACCCCAGAGGTGACACTGTCATGGATATGGGCCCTCCCTGTCCTTGAAGGTGAGCCTGTGTGTGCCCATGTGGGTGGCTATAGTGTCTCCCCGTATATAACAGAACCAAGCCGTGGAAGGACTTGAGTGCACAGAGCATGAGGTTTGGAGTCAGGAGGACCAGGGTTTGAGACCTGCCTCGACCACTTCTGGCCGGTGACCTTGGCTTCTTGGAGCCTCAATTTCCCATGTGTAACCCGGCGATAGTTTGTTTATAGAGTCCTTGTTAACACTGGAGACAGTGACAAAGTGGCTGGCTCAATGAATGGTAGCTGATATCATTTAACCATTTATGCTTTTAATCTCTCTCTCTCTCTCTCTTTTTTTTTTTCCCTTTGAGAGCAGGGTCCTGCCCTTAGCCTGTATCACACACCCTTTGTATTGTTTACAGAGCCTCCTCTCTCAATATAGGAGTTCACTAATTGCTTCTTGAAGGAAGGATTGCCCTGTGTTCCCTGTGCTCCCACCCTGCTCCCAGCCTCAGTTCAGATCCAGCAAGGACTGGCACAAAAGGGATTATACTCCCAGGTAACCCTGGGGTAGTCCAGCTGAGGACACTGGCCAGGTTCTGCTCATCTCTTCAGCTCACTAAGTAACTCAGCGTCCTGGGGGTGTGGGGAGACGCAGAGCCACCTCCCTGCCCTTGCTTTTAACAATCATGGATTCGACAGTGTTGATGTTTCAGGTGCATTTTTGAAACACAGTGTCCTCTCCGCAGCTAAATGCTCATTTTGCCGTGACCCTCTCTGCCCACCATGGTCGGGATGCCCACCTCTGACAGAACATGGGAAACGCAGGAAACAGAGGACACAGGACACAGAACACGGACACAGCGGGCAGGACAGAGGGAACACAGGACACGGGGTACAGAACACAGGGGAAACAGGATACAGGACACAGGAAATGCAGGACTTGGGGAGCATAGGAAAGAACCCCGGGAGCATAGCACAGAGGACCTGAGAACATAGAACACTGACATAGGCAGGAAAGGGACAGCAGGGGGCACCAAACCCGCACAGTTCTGCCTGGAGACGGAAAACTCACATTTTCATTAGTCTATTTTCATATCACTCTCTTTCCCGGGATTTGGTCCTTTCTTTCCATAGTAGTTCGATTCCACAGCAGCACAGCAGAGAATGTTCTTGGTGAAA
This sequence comes from Miniopterus natalensis, assembly GCF_054644295.1. Classification (NCBI taxonomy): domain Eukaryota; kingdom Metazoa; phylum Chordata; class Mammalia; order Chiroptera; family Miniopteridae; genus Miniopterus; species Miniopterus natalensis. Next base: position 13,257,426 of record NC_142101.1, on the reverse strand, counting down.
ACAACAAACGAACCGGCGCTCCCCCTCCCTGCACCCCTCCTCCCCTATACTCTACTGAAAGGAGAAACAAAGCTGCCCAGAGGCTGTAGGAATCCCCAGGAGGGGCCCGTGAGGGTCTCGGGCTCTGAGGTCAGGGTCCTGCCTCCAAGCAGCAGAAGCTGTCACCACAAAGAGCCACTCAATTCATCATCCCTTGATTTGCATTTGTTCATCTTAAATCAGGAGCCAGAGACCAAGTGCTATGGACTGAATGCTTGTGTCCCCCAGAGCCATATGTTGAGCCATAACACGTGTGTTGGTATTTGGAGGGGGAGCCTTTGGAGGTGATTAGGCCATTAGGGTGGAGCCCTCGTCAGTGGGATTAGTGAGAGCTTCTGCCCCTCCGCCAACTGCCAACTGAGGACATAGCAGGAAGGATGGGGAAGGTCTCACCAGACTCTGCCGGCACCTTGACCTTGGACCCTCCAGCCTCCAGAACTGCAAGAGATAAGCGGTTGCTGTTTATGCCACCGGGCCTATGGTGTTTTTGTTATAGGAGCCTGAATGGACTAAGACATAGGGCAAAACTGAAACCTACTTGTCTAAGTCCTGTTATTTGCTCTAAGGGCTTTGTGAGATTTCAGTTTATATTTGTTTGAGATAAGAATAATCATAGTTTCAGACCTGGGCACCAGATAAATGTCATCTAATAACTACATCATTTACATCCCACCTCTCCAATTTTGACGTACAAATCTGCACTCTGGTTAAGTGATTTGCTTAATATTTTAACATCCATTCATATAGAACTCACATAAATTGATTTGAAAAGAAAACTACTACCATCGATAGAAAATCAATATTCTTCAAATACATATTAAGATAAAGAGTTGGCATTAAAGTAAAAGCATCCAGTACACCTGCTTTATTTTGGGTGTGTGGCACTGACATGAGTTGCCCCAAACCTCTGTGAGCTGCAGAGCTGAATTTAGCAGGTGTGCTTCCTCTCTGGCGCATGGCCACGGCCAGGAAGAAGCAGTCTGGCTAAATGGATAGGTCTTACCTTCGGGCCTTTGACAGAGGTATGAAGTGTGGTGCCCACCCTCCCTTTTTAACGGTTTCCCATTTGTTGCTGAGCGAAGAAGTTCTTGGGAAGCACAGGGGGGTCTGCATGGGGATCTAGGACAGCTTTGGGTTGCACTGTGTGGAGCTGTGGCTCCCAAGACGTTGGTTCGCCCACTGTTGGCAGCAAGAAGTGTTGAGTATGCACTCCCCACAGAGGCACTCATTCATTTGTAATTTTATGCACTCATTACACTACCGATCTATTCTGCTTGTTGTAAAGTATGCATAACAATTCAGGGAAGGCATGGTAAAGATAACGAATGTAAACAGTATTTTTAAATGCCTTGTTAACTGCGACATCACTGTCTTTAGCCAATATCTCAGGCACCATTTACACTTAGGATTGTGTTCCTCATTACCAACAGTTAATGTGAAGCTACATTTCACATAGTCTTCTTGGTAATTTAAAAACTTTTTGGCTGAGTTGGGAGATCTTACTATACTGCCATTGTTTCCCCTTGTGTGGCTGACTCAGAACTGCCCTTTGCTTGTAGTTCACTGTCTTTAACCCATGTCATTGTCGTCTTTAAGTCTGAGCCTCTTGCCTATTTTCAGGGTGGTTAGGTTAGTTAAAAACTAGGTCCATTCTATAATCCCATTTAGCTTGGCTCGTCTAAAGCAGGCCACGTGGTGCTGAGAGAGCCCAGAAGCCCACTAGTCCAGTTGCCACTGTCAACCAACGTCTCCTCTTCCCCCAGGATCCCTCAAGACCCTCAACGACTTGTGATCGCTGATGAGTGGACCAAGTGAAGAAGGCATGGAAATCATTGGTTAGAGTGAATATTCTTAAAGCTTCATTTATTTAGTACTTAATCATATAAAAACAAATATGTAGAAATTTGAATATTTCCTTCCTTCACCCTCTGGATTATCTTTTGCAAACCAAAAAATCCAGAGGTGGCTTTTATTTACTGCCCATCTGTTCCAGAAATCCTGGGAGCCCCTAAGATGATTTTTGAATCTTGACGGAAAGAGAGGAAGTACTGTTTCTTACTGCAGGGGACTTGACCTTCATTCCACAAAAGCACCAGTGAGATGGCTGTTGGATGAGATTGTGAACTTGGCCTGATGGTTGTCACCAAGGCAACAAACCCTAAAATAGGGACTGATGCTGATAAATACTGAGTTAAATAAGGGTTGGTACTGGTAAAACAGGTGTTGGTAGCAGGTTCTGTGTGATAAACATTCTGTTACCAGCAACTCCGCTGTATTTATAGCACAACATGATTTACTAAAAGCCTATGATGGATGTTATATGAAATTTCGTACAACGTGATTTTTTAAAGCCATAGAAAATTGACCTTGATATCATGTTAGGCAATAACAACAGGTTACAGTACAGAGAGTTTGTAAAAAAATTATATGTGTGTATATATGTAAACATAAACATGAGCACATATATACATTTATCTATATCTGTATATCTCCACATGCACACACACACACACACACACACACACACACACAACTAACAGGGAAACACCATATGTTAACAGTGGTTACCTTTAGGTCATGGGATTATATGTGGTTTGGGTTTTCTTCTTTTGTAGTTCTAAATGTTCTATAATGATTATGAATTGCTTTTCTACATGATCATATATTTTGTGATTGGAATATAAAGACAAAATTGTTTTTAAAAAAGAATGAACTGAAACTGGAAAATGGTACTAATGTATTTGATAATGCCCCAGATGGGTCATATCACAAGTATCCCACATTTTAGAGACTACCCACCTTGTGCACCACCATCCTAGAAGCTAATGGTGGAACTGAGAATTAAGTGTGGAGAACCTGGAGAGTCTCTGCTGTCTTCCCAAGAGCCCTTACCCACGTGCCCAAGGAAAACAGACTGCTGACGTCACCGATTTCATGGTGTGAGTGTAGTTCAGAGGGAAAGCTCTGGAGTCTGCAGGGGGAGGTCTTCCAGGGAAGCATCTCCAGGCTTCATCACATGGCCTCATGAATATTGATCACCAGCTTGTTTTAGTTCAGAACAACTGTTCAGCTTTGTTCTTCCTTCGCTTGTGTTGCACTGGGACCCAATCATTCATTGGCACAGAGAAAGGGAGTCTTTCCACTTTGATACATCAATCTGTGTCAGCCTGCTGGTGTATTTATCTATCAGTACGTTTGCAAGAAAGTACATATGCTAAATAAAGTGTGGCAAAAGGAGTAGATGGACACATAATTATATTATTCCATTTTCTCAGGCCAGGGATTTTGATGCAAGGCAAGAGTGCTATCAAGTGGTCAATGTCAGCAAGAAGAAGGCATTGTCTTGGAGATGTGCCGTCCTGAATGGTCAGAAGGACCCCGCACCTCCTTCAGATTTGTACCAAACTTCAGTGAACTTATGCTGCCCCTCCAGGGTGAAGCTTGGACCCTACAGGGTGGAGACTTGGTGGGACAGGACAGAGGGAACTATGGAACAGAAGATGTAGGGAGGCAGAGAGGAGAAGTGATTTTTCAGTTGAAAATAAAGAATCCTTTAACTCTAGTTATGCCTAACCTGATAAGAGGAAAACTTCTTTCTGACAATGGACCCTACCTTTGTGTCCTGCCAGGTATAATGGACGCAGTGAGGGGCTAGAGTTATAATTCTAAATTTCTACATGCTGATGTTGGCATAGGAATCAAGACTATTTCAGCCGAAGTTTACCTGAAGTTCCGCAGGGGGAGCCAGCTTGGCACTACTGAGCACCTGCTGTGTGCTGGCATTGTTGAGCACCTGAATTAGGTTGAGAAAAGGTTGGACTTCATTGACTTGTAAAGGTGGAGAGTAGAAAAGAGGACATTCCAATAGAGGGAAATGTTCTTGCAAAGAGACAGAGTTGGGATAGAGATTAGAGCATTAGAGAGGGGATGGGAAACCCATCCGGCTAAACTTGGGGGTTTACCTGCTGTATTAGTTTCCTGTAACTGCGGTAACAAATTACCACAAACTGGGTAGCTTACCATGACAGAAATTTATTATCTCACAGTCTGGAGGCCAGAAGTCCAAAGTCAAGGTGTTGACAGGGCCATGCTTGTTCTGAAGGCTCCAGGGGGGAATCTGTCCCATGCCTTTCTCTTAACGTTTGGTGTTGTCAGCAATCCTTGGCATTCCTCCATCGCTCTGATCTTCGCCTCGTTGTCATCACACGTGTTGCCTTTGTTGTGTCTGACTTGACGTCTCTTCTCCTCCTAAAAGGATACTGGTCATATTGGATTAGGGCCCACCCTAATTCAGTATGACCTCATCTTAATTCCACTACATCTGCCAAGATCCTATTTCTTAATCACACTCACCAGATACTTACAGGTTCTGGTGTGGTTAGGACATCAACATGTCTTTTTGGACACAGTTCAATCCACAACATCTGCTAAGCAAGTAATAAATGATTAGTTATTATTTGTTGAATGAAGAAATAAAATGAATGACATGTATTGGGTATAAGGTGTGTACATGGTTAAGTGAGATTACTGAGGGTCTTAAATGCCAGCTAGAAGAGTTTGGTCAGTGTTTTACCTTGAGTGGTAAAGCTTGTTAATTAAAATGCTGAATTGATTTGATAGGGTCAGGGACTGGAGAGTTATCATTTATAGTTTGAGATGTAAGAATTTTAGATCTTCAATCTCTCTGAAGGTGTCACCAGATTTTTGTCCCTTGATTCTATATTTTAAAAAAAAGGAACAAAAGAAAATAAAGACCATTAAAAATAGCATTTGCCAGCTTGGAAACCCACGTAGCAAGTCTGTGGTCTCAAAACAGATTATTTTTCTCGGGTTAAAGTCTCTGAAAGCAGCAGTAATGGAGTCAGGAAAGCAAACATGGAAAAAGCCAGTGGTAAGACCATCTTCTACAATGACAGTCTAAATGGAGCCTCCATGATTATATATCAGCACCACAGACAGCGCCTTCCACCTGTGCTTCTGGAGTCTTCCCCAGGCAGGATCCAGTCCGTTGCATTTCGCACCTTTTCGCAGCTCCATTAGAGGGGCTGGGACTTTGGCTCTCCAGTAGGACTGAGTCTAATGTCCAGGTCAGGAGCCCGGCTTCTTCCTGAGTCCCCCGCGTTCAGTCCCTCAGTGGCGGGCACAGGTGCTGTGCTGGCAGGTAGTAATCAGCTGTAGGCAGCGCGCTTTGCGGATCCAGCCTCTTTGGAAACATGAGGCATTCAGAAACACCTGGCAGCCTGTGCTTCTGAATCCATCTGTTATGATTTGAATTGTGCTCCCCCAAAAGATATGTTGCAATCCTAAGCTCCAGGACCTCAGAATAGGATCTTCTTTGGGAAACAGGGCCTTTACAGATGTAATGAAGTCAAGATGAAACCATTAGGGTGGGCCATAATCCAGCATGACCGATGTCCTCAGAAGAAGAGGGCAGTTTGAACATAGACACAAAGAGAACACCATGTGAAGGCAGAGACACATGGGGAGAAGGCCACGTGACGACAGAGGCAGAGATTGAAGTGATGTAGCTCAAGCCAAGGAAGGCTGAGGTTGGCCAGAAAGTGCCAGAAGCTAGAAGAGTCAGGGAAGATGTCTCCCTTACAGGGTTTAGAGGGAGCATGGCACTGCTGACACCTTGGTCTCAGACTTCTAGCTCCCGGAACTGTGAGAGTTTGTAGTACTTTGCTATGCAGCCTTAGAAAACAAACACACCCTTCCTTTCCTCCAAGTTCACCTGTCTTGCATTTCCTTACGTCCTTGTACTCTTAGGTTAACTTAGCAAACTAATTATCCCTAAGTTATTTGCAGTTGTTGATGGCACCATGGGGTGCATGGGGAGCTGCTGAGCACTTCATGTTCTGTAAAAGGATCTTGTTTAGCAGGTCACCACAAATGTGGTATTGAGGAGAGTTGAATGAAGGGACACACACAGGTGTGGACAGGAGTAAGGGACCCAGGTTATGAAAGTAGGGCAGGTCTAAGAACAGAAACCAGACACATTAATTGCGAGGAAAAGGTTCGCAGCTTCAGCTTTGCCAAACGCCTAGATTTGTTCCCTGCTTAATTCATCCCACGAGAGTCTCATGGATGTAGCAGTTTTCAGTATTGTAACTGGCCAAGAGGAGATGCTCCTGAGTCTCTTATGAACAAGTGTTTGGAGGAGAGTCAGGGGCCATAATCCCATCCCTAAGGAGAGACCCTGTCTAATTTGTTTGGTGTGGCTATCGCATCAACGAGTAGCTGTCTCAAAGAGCTTTCAATTGGGGAAGCTTTCAAATCCCAAGTCTCCCCATGGTTCCTTTCTTTAGCTCCCAAGAAGAACAGTCCTCTGGCTCTTCTCATCTCTGATTCTTTCTGGTTCCTTCTCTGTTTACTCTTCATATGTAGCTTTCCTCCAAGTTTTATCTTCCTATCTCTTCTCTTCTTGCTCAGGTTCCCTTTCTGGGAGTCTCACCTAAACCCACTGCTGAATTTTTTGTGGTAAACTCAAATTTCCAGTGGTCTCCTGCACATCCTCACGTGCGTTTCTTAGCACTAACTAAAATCGATCATATTTAATTCAACTCCACGCTTTCCACCATACAGCTGCTCCTGCCATATTTACCTGTCATGGCTACTGGGACTTCTACCCTTCCATTGCCTTTGCTAAGTCCCACGCCCCCCCCCCCCCCCCCCCGCAGCCTTTCTTCCTTTGAACTTCCTTCCCAACCCAATGCCTTGGTTCTGCTCCAACATAAGTACTTACTAATGCTCCTCTGGACTATTTCAATAGCGTCAACATAACATATTTCTAGCCCAATTTTCTTCATTGTCACACGAGTTATCTTCCTGTAACACAGGTCAGATAGTATTTATTATCCCCTCAAAATCTTCAGTGGCTCTTTCTTGCCCAAAGCGTTTGGTTCAATTCCTAGCTGTGCTTTAAAACCCTCCGGATTTAGCCCCGGTCTATCTTTCTGGCTTTATTACTCACTGTGCCTGTCATTGTGCCCATACTTGCCACCTTCCACTCCTCAGCCTTCCCCGAATTTGCCCTGCAGGCCTCCGTGTTCTTACTTGTACCGTCTGGGGAGTCTTCCTCACTTCCGTTCAAACCCACCTCTCCATGTAGCTTTCCCTGAGCCACCTAGTTGGAATTAATCGCCCCCTACTTCCCCTTCCCACAGTTTTGCTCACTCCTCCTCTACTACAGCACATCCTGTCACTTTGCTTTATATTATAGCCAATTGCTTCCCCTCCAGATTGTGAGCTTTCTGAGGACAGCCACTGAACCTTACTCACTTCTGCATCCCTGTGGCTCCATCACACAGGGCTTTACAGGGAGCGGGTTCTCGCTAAATGTTAGGGAATGAATGAACACTATTAAAATCATACAATGTGGATAACTGGGAGGCTGGCCTTGAAGCACGTATGTTAGCTTCCGAATTTCTGATCTTTCTTTACCATAGTCAAAAGTTCAAAAGAAGGTTACTGGAGAAGTAGCCCACGGGAGGCCTGAAATGGAAGTGCAGCTGCACTCATTCCATTTGGCCCCTGTGGTTTTATCTCACGGCCTTGACTTGAAATTTCAATTGGAAACTCGAAATGAAACCAAAATAGTTTCTTCTGCGTCACCCAAGAATAACGCTTTCTAAGATCCTTCATTTTCACTCCAGCATTTCTCTTGAAAATCAACTCTGCTACAAAGTGGGACTAACTCAGCCGCCACCCCTGTGGATGCGGTTGTGAGGGTGACTCGAAACGGGACATTTTTGGACTCTCCAATATGTCAACAAGTTAAGCATTTCATTCATTTAAAAAATGTAAATAAATGCAGCTGCATCTGGCTATCTGAACAATAAAAGTGGGATCATGGTGCTAAAGGCAAGTGAGAAGATGCTCTAAATTGAGAGAGACATCCAGCTTTGAGGATAATTTCAGCATTAACAAATAGATTTAGAGAACTCGTGCACCATACATAACTCATATCTCCAGCTCATCTTTTTATCACTCTGTGAGCTAGCAGAATGCATAACGACAGTTGAAGAACAACAAATGAAGGACTGGCTGTTTACCAAAACCAATTAACTAGTGAGAAAAGGAAGTCACATGCATTAAACATGCATGTTGAAATTCTGCATTACTGTGCTTAAAGTAATTATATAACTTTATATTTCTCAAATCTATTATTGAATTAAGCAGTGTTCAACTTTCAAAAACTAGATTTCCAGAAATTAGCTTGAAAGTTTATTTGTTTAAAAACACAAATTTGCGCTGGCCGGTTTGGCTCAGTGGTTAGAGCTTTGACCCACAGACTGAAGGGTCCCGGGTTCGATTCCGGCCAAGGGCACGTACCTCAGTTGCAGGCTCAATCCTCAGCCCCAGCTGGGGCGAATGCAGGAGGCAGCCAATCGATGTGTCTCTCTCACATCAATGTTTCTCTCTCTCTCTCCCTTCCACTTTCTCTGTAAAAGCAATGGAAAAAATATCCTCTGGTGAAGCTTAAAAAAAAAAAAAAGATATAGTGCATTTTTTCCCTTATAAAAATGCCATTATAAATGCAACCAGGTACCCAGGCTGCCCACTAAAGCCATTTAAACTTGTAATACTGATGCCATATTGTATCTTTGCAAGAAAAATTAGTGAAAAACCATTTCCATTGCCACATTAGCATTTATGCAGGTAATTTTATCTCTCATCCCTGAGATCGATCAACAAAGGTTTTCATTTTTGCTAAACGATGATGCCTGTGGAAACCAGATTTAATTAAAGGAAGATTGAGAATATAGGTTGGTACCATGGTGGAGAGTGTGAGGGGAAATCTGGGCTCTTTCCCAGGCTTTCTACCTGGATGCTATTGGTTCTCTATGACACTGAATCTCACTTCCAAATGTAGGACCTTTCTCTTTTCTCATATGGATGTATCATTGGCGCTACTTTAAACCTATCATTCATAATTAGGGTCATTTTTCTTTGGTTCCCAAATGGAAGAAAAAGGGGCCAAAAGGGAGGGACATTTTCCTGGGGTAATTGAGCAAAAGTTACATGAGAGGAAAGAGGGAGAAGGGTGTGTGGTGTGTGCATATGAAAAATAACCCCCCCCACACACACATTTTTGCACTGCGTCAGCAAAAATGCCTGATTTCCCCTAAAGAAGAAAAAGCTATTCATTCGACTGGAGTTTCCCTGCTCATAACAGGCCGTGCGGTTGCCTCCTAAAAGGCAGGCACTACCACGAAACAAGCAGAGAAGGGACAAGCCCAGTGTGCAACTGGCCACTCTCTCATATGGGATATTCATAAATTGGTTGTGTGTAGCTTTGAGATTTACTGAGTTTTCTCAGTAGCGACTTTGAATTTTATAAGTATTATTATGATTTATTTCTTTTTCGTTTTCCAGAGTAAACTGCTGTACCCTTTTTAAAAAATTGTATCTACCTGCCTGGCCGGCGTGGCTCAGCGGTTGAGCGTCAACCCAAGAACCAGGAGGTCAAGGTTCAATTCCCGGTCAGGGCACATGCTCCAGTTGGGGGCTCGATCCCCAGAGGGGGCCTGCAGGAGGCAGCCGGTCAATGACTCTCATCATTGATGTTTCTCTCTCTCTCCCCCTCTCCCTTCCTCTCTCTGAAATCAATAGACATATTTAAAAAAATAAAAGTAAAAAGTCATAATCTTTTGCCTAATTCCCAGATATGAGCCAGTTTTCAGACCCAAACTGACTGAAGAGGCCAGGTTTCCGTGGTCTCTGCCATAGAAGGATCCCACAGCCCCATGGCAAGGGCGGGTGGTAATATTCTCCCAGTCCTTCCCCAAAGTGACCTGTTGTCATTTACTTGAGTAACTAACTGTTTACTGGGGAAAAGGGAAATGTTCTAACATTTTGACGAAAGCTCATTACAGGGTCAGAGTTGAAACTGGCCCAGGTCCGGCTCAGGGCATCAACTACAGAAGAGACACTAAGCGACCAGTTAGGGGGAATGACTTGGCCAGTTGACGTCAGCTGGCCTCTTCCATTGGTCAGTTCAGTGCTAGCAGGCAGAAGCAGGGTGCGTCTTTGTAGAGAGCTGAAAAACAATAACTAAAAGCTGATCTGCTTTTTAGCATCACTGTGCGCTGGCGATTCTAAACATGCGATAAAGCGCCGCCCCTGCCCCACCACACTACTCCCAGCGCCCCGCCCCTCGTGAGCCCCTGGTGTGTGAGGGTCCGGGAAGAATGACCGACGCCCCTTTGTAAGTCACGGGGTGAGATGTGGGGAAGATACTGTGAAAGGGACTTTGAAAGAACTTTTCCCACTTTGCATTTTCATTTAGACCCAGTGCTCAGCTTCTGAAAGACAGCAGTATCATTTCCAGCTTTTAAAGTCAGTTAATTATACCGCTGTGAGCTAGTCAGGTAATTAATAAACGTTAACATTTGCATGTCGTTTTAATTAAGAAATAAGTGTCTTTGAATGAAGAAATGCCTGCCAGGTTACCCATTAATTATCAGAGTACAGAAAGCACCTTTTCAAGGTGGCACGGAATGTACCTGGTAAAATTAGCCATCCTTCATCCCTTGCCAACATGGGTCACGGTGCCATCTCTCCTGGCGATTCCAACCGCCAGCCAGGTGAGGAGAAGGGGGCCCTTACCTGGGAGGAGCGGAGGCAGAGGCAGCTCGACTCTATGCAGTTGGGGTGCTAGGCAAACGGTTTTGCCGCAAAGGATGTTCCTATTAATGATACCTTCTGTTTTCTACTACTTTTTTTACAAAAAAGATGAAAATGCTGTGTCGTATCATGAAATTAACTTATTTGTGATTGGTCTTCTCTTTCCTACATTTGGCTAGGGGTTTTCAAATATTCCCCACCAGACAATTAGGTAGCTCTAAAGTGAGACTAAATAAACCATTGTGTCTCGGAGGTGGAGCTCATTTGAGGAAACCATGGCTAACATTAGTTCTATGCTAATTAAGCATCTTGTTTGTGAAAAAAAAATTAAGAGCTATGTTGAGTTACATTTGTATTGGCTTTAAGAGTTTACTGAGTGTATTTGCATATCACCTCATTTATTCTTTAACAGGGCTTTTGGATAGGAGAAAATAGAAACCATTAAGGGAGGCCCTATGTCTCTCCTTTCCTGTGGTTTTAACTGCCAACCTGCCCACCCCAGACTGAGCCTTCATTTCTGCCCCGAAGGGCGGGAGATTCACCTGAAGAAGTGGGTCAGATTAGGCTGGTCCGAGTCAAGGTAAAGATCAAGGCGGATTAGCACGTGGGAGCCTGCATGTGGTGGCCGTGTGATGGTTGGAATGGGGTTGGGTGAGCGATGGCATTGATTTGCCTGGGTGACAGGGTATTTCATAACACTTAGGGAAGGCGACGTCACAGAGGGGGTGAAATGTTGATTTTTAGGGGTTACAGATAAATTGTAGCACTGTCAAAGGAGAAAGAGAGAGTATAAAAAATGAAGAGGGGCATGTCAGTGAGAAGGGCAGACCATTATGAGTGGGTGGCGGAAGGCCAACGGTACACTGAAACATTTCAGATAGGGACACATACTGTGCGTGTATGTGGCGCGCAATAGCCACAGGCAGGGTAATTAAAAATTAATTTGGTGGAAGGAAGAGGAGAGTGAAAAAGGTGTGGCATCAGAAAAATTCCAAAGACCTTCAAGATCCTCAGGATTGACAGCCATTAATCCAGGCTCAGTCAGCTGGTCCATATTAAGCATCTCCCGTGGCTGCTAAGCACAGATGTTGTGTCTGGAAAGGGAGCTAGACTTTGAGGTTTCTTTCCATTCTAGGATTGGACAGGCAGGTATTTATTTAAAAGAACCAGATGGTTCAAGGGAGTTTCTAACTTTATACTGTTGGGTACCAGGTTCCCAACTAAATTTGGGCTCTGGCTCTCAGCTTTCCTGTTGGCCCTGGATTGAGAATAGCCTCTCGCTCACCAGCCATCTGGTGCCCCCCAAGTCTCTGCTGCTAAATGACGTCTTCCCACAGAAAGGACAGAATCTCAAATAAAATCTATAGAGTGGATATATGTTTTTCCAGTAGGGATCCCCAGGTGGAGTCCTAGAGAGGAATAGGGTCCCACTTTGAAGGGCCCGGGGGATGTGAGTCATATTTATGTTTGATTTCATGGAGTGCGCTCCCTTGAGCAGTCACGTGGCGAGGTGTGCCCTATATGGGGTCATCCCTGCCTGTGCTTCTAGGTCTTTGCTTTCTCGAAACTTCCTTTTCTCTGCTTCCCACTCTCAACCCCTGGCCCTGCCAACCCAGCATTTTTACCCTCGTGAGATCAGGCCAAAGTGAACGTCAAGGGCTAATTGGAAGAGGGTAGGAGGTCACTAAATGGACCCATGTGACAGAACTGAAAGGAGATGCTACTACTTGGTTTGCTCTTGGGAGCCTGGAGTTAATGGGGGTGGTGGTGCAGGTGTGAGCCTCAGGCTCTCGGTTCTAAGCGCCAGGTGCAGAGCTGCCTCACTTCCCACCTCACTGCACCCCACCTGGTCCGTGCACCTGCGTGGGACTTACGCCAGGCTGCCTCTGTCTACCAGGAGAAATAATTATAGCTGAAAAAACACAAGACCTGACCTGGATGGATATGGCTCGGTTGGTTCCTGACAGGTCTCTGGTTAGGAGAGCCTGCAGCAGCCGCCGTGCTGGACAGGGAGGGTGGATGATTTAGGACTAAACAAGTGGGGGGCCCACATCGCCCACCGCATTCAGTGTCCTCTTGAGTCTCACAGATGCCCCCAAGGCTACATGTGAGCAGATTTGGAGCTGAAAAGTCCAGTTGATCTATTTCATCGGACGTTTTCTCAGTAACAGCAGGCAGGCTATAAAACTGGTAACAATTCCCCAAAATGGTTTTGCAATGCTTGGAGGCTCCTCTCAATATATAACAGGGGCGTTTTAGAAACAGTTGATCTGAGTGTATGTATGTGACTTCAGTTTTTATTGTCAGCTGCATACCCCGAGTTACTGTCATGTCACAGCCAGACCTCTTAGCCTGCGTCGTATCTGCAGCCAGAGTGGAAAATATAGGCACGGCGTGTGACTCATGAGGCTCTGCTCTTAAGGTTAAGGGCGAGCATGTCCTGGGCCTGTCCAGGGGGCTTAAGCCATGGAGAGCATGACCTTCGGATCGCTTCCATTTCTGTAGTGGTTCCTTTATGTGTCCCTGGTGGAAGGGCTGGGTCACGGGCTGTGTGCACCTTCACTCTTGCTAGGTGACTCCAAGTGGTTTTCCACGCACTCGTACCCATTTACACCCCACCAGCAGTGTGTAAGTGCTCTGGTTTCTCTGCGTCATAGCCAACACTTGATTTTGGCCAACCTTTTAACTGTTGCCAGTCTGGCAGGTGTGAACTAGCATTTCATCATGGTTTTAATTTTGCTTTTCCCTCATCACGAATGACGTTGAGCATGTTTTCATTTGGCTGTGGCTATTTCTATTTCTTCTTCTGTGACCAGCCAGTTCAAGTCTTTTTCTATTGGGATCTATGTCTTTTTCTTACAGATTTGTAGGAATTCCTTGCAAATTTTAGCTGCTACCCGGGCTCTAGGCAGGACAGGCTCCTACAGTCTCCTAAGGGGTGAAAGTCTGACCAACAGCATCTAGGAACTGAGTTGAAAGCAGGCATGAGGTGTGTGTGTGTGGGGGGGGGGTTCCTCAAAATTCAGTCTCTAAACCTTCAACTCACCCCCTTCTTTTTTTAAATATGCTATCCCTAGCCTCAGCTGTTGCTGGTGTCCTGCTTTTTTGCCCCTCTGGAGAGGATGCCTCTGGTCTTTAGCCAAGGCAGTGCTAAGGGAATGAAGGGGGTGGGCATGTGATCACATCAACTTCATCAGATCCCTGTGTTCAGCCCCCACCTGGGTTCATTCCCAAAGGTGCCTGGAGCTGGCGCAGGATTCGGCCACTCCTCATCCACCTGCTTTCCAGTTTCCGTCACTGCGCTGGTTCTTGATCTGTTCCCTTTGATCCAGGGGCTGCGCCTTACCATAAGTCTCATTTCCATGAGTATGGGGTTCTGAGGGAGCAGAGGCTGATGACTGGGTTTCGTCTGCATCTTTAACCAGAGCCCTAAAACTTCTTGAAATAAAAAGGGCGTCTTCACAGGGAAAAGATTGTGAACCATTACTGCAGCTTTCTTACTCCCTCTGCCCCGTGTATAAAAACCTGTGACTTCTGTGTCCAAATTTCACAGGTCTCGACCATCTGCTAGTCAATCCGAGCATTTATTTTGACTAGTTAACTGGTGCAAATAATAATCAGTCACATAATAAAATACTCATCGCTCTTGAGACTATGCTAAGCCCAAAGTGTGTTGATTCCCTCCTAATGTGAGATGTCAGAGAAGTACATTGTACTATCCTTTTGAAAACAGGGCTATGGTTTGCATCATGGGGAAAAAAGAAATGCCTTTCTTATGAGCCCGAGATTCTGTTAGTGACCGGCTGGCTTTTTAAAGGTGACAGACGTCTTTTCTCTCTCCTGGGGAGATGCTTTGCTCGGGTCATAATCAGCTCACACAGTTTGCTAAGGATCTTTAGGGATGGCATTGGAGCCACTCATACACCTAGAATCTGAGGACGGACTGCTCATACCTAAATCACAACGGGGTAAGGACTCCGGGAAGCCGGGAGAGGAGGCAGCTGGAGCCGCCTCTCCAGGCGCCTTTTGACATCTCTGGAACCAGGTGGCTAGGCCAGCAGGGACATGAGACATGTACCAGTGCGGGTGATGGGGTGGGTGAGACCAAAACGGGAATGGCACTGACATCAATTGCTGGGCAGAGGGAACATGGGAGGACTCAGGAAACTGGTTCTTCTCTGGGCGATCCGTGAGTTTTCATTCATGAAGTTAACATGCACTGTGGCTTTTCTGCTTTAAAAGCTAAGGGCCTGGGGTTTCCTTTAGCCTCTCTCTTTGTGCCTCCTCCAGCTGTTCCTGGGTTTATTGATTTCTTTTAACTGCTCTTTATAGTGATAGATGGCCAGAGATGGCCAGGCCTTCAAGTGTGTTGGTGTATTAAAGTTTTGAGGCAGCGTTTGTATTTGTCTCTGTATACAGGTGGACAGGTGTGGCCAGGGTTTCTTTGTAGGGTTTGGTTGTGACAAGCATGTTACATAAAAATAGAAAAGAGCAAAACATGATACTTCTTCATCCTGACCTAGCTATCAACTACCCTGTTCTTTACTGGGACTTTCGGATGCTCTTGGGTATCATC
Source organism: Miniopterus natalensis (assembly GCF_054644295.1). Lineage (NCBI taxonomy): Eukaryota > Metazoa > Chordata > Mammalia > Chiroptera > Miniopteridae > Miniopterus > Miniopterus natalensis. The sequence goes on along the minus strand of NC_142101.1, from coordinate 13,242,182 downwards.
AGAGAGATGCTTTGGGGAGGTTAACTGGGGAGAGTAGGCAGTGGTGGGGTGAGTTAGAGACCAGGCTGCTGGCTTAGAGGTTCCTACTCAGAGACGCCCCTCAGAATCACCCGTGGAGCGTTTTAAACTGCCCAGGCCGGGGCTCCCGCCATTGGAGATTCCGATTCAGGGGGTCTGGTGTGGAGCCCAGGAAATTCACATCTGGAAAAAGCTCTTCAACCATTTTGTTGCGTTCCTTGGTTAAAAACCCCTAAAATGGGAGGCGATTCCAACAGCCTGCTTTTAATGCAGGGAAACTTGGGTCAGGGCAGTGGCAGTGGCCACGGCAAAGAAGAGCTCAGTTTGAAAAGACCGTGTAAAATAGCAAGTAAGACGTGACTTGGTATAAGAGCGCCCCCTGCTCCAACACGCGTGTTGCCCTGAGCCACACCCTGCTGCCTGTGTGCCTTCTGGGTTAGCGTGTCTGGGCTCCCCAGCTTCTTCATGACAGCATTAGCCTCACTTATAACCCTTTCCTGGGATAACATAATTCTTTAAGATCTCAGTGGTCAGTTTTTAAAAAGGATATTTTTGTACACTGATATTGCTGACATTATCATCATTATTAACGTTTTAAAAGCTACTCTATTATAATCTCCAGGTCTATTTGTGTCCAATTCTCTCATTTAAAAGAGAGTTATAATGGCATTAGGAAAAAGGCCTCGAGTTTCTATCGCAGAGGCGCACGAGCCCCATGAACACCGCACATCTAATTTGCCCTTGAACATCCTTAGAACAATGCGGGACTCAGCGCCCTGCCTGGCCATACTGACGATAGCAAAGTACTTCCTGATCGCGAACAAACCGGGCCTAAGTCTTCTTTGGGGACTAGGAAAGAAATAACTGATTTTATCGTAAGCCCTTGATGCCAGAACAGACAATGTTTTGTTAAAAGCAAGAGAGAAAGTGCTGATGTAGACCCATCCTTTTTGGGAAGCCGATCCTTTTTGTCATGGAACAAAGCCTGGTAAAAATATTCACATTGCACGCATCAGGATTGCAGAACTGGAATCTGATGAACAGACGTACGTATCATTTGTTTCTTTTGTTGTTGTTGTTTTTGCTTCATGATTCAGCATTTTGATTCGCAGCGACCATTTTGGAAAAAATGAAGCATTTCTTGGTAGTGACCTGTGTTTCTTTGGATTGTTTCTGGAACGTTCCCAGTCTGTGGCCTGGTTGACTGACTGTGCGGTGTTTTCCTCAGCCTTAGTGTTAAGAACACGGGGGTCTCAGAAACGGTCAATGCCAGTTGGCCCGGCTTGAGGTCTGTGAGGACAGGACCGAGGGGCATGTCTAAGAACGGGAAGGACACAGCTCCTTCTGTTCACATCAGTCTCGAAAGGTCAGGGAAGAACCCCAGCCATGCTGGCTTCCCCCCAAATCTGATACAGACCAATAAAGTGTTAACTTGTATGACGAACACCAGAAGCACATGGTTTTGAGCCTGAATCCACTCTGTCTACTTCCTTCCCATTAAAATCCCAACTCTCCAGCCTGCCCCTCAAGCCCCTTGGTGTGTGCGGCAGCTCTCCTTGCGGGCCCCCGCCCCATTCCTGAAGGTGCCGCTCCCTTTCACACCTTTTTTCTTTTGCCCTTGGCTCATAATGCCTTTCTTTCCATTTTAGTCAAAATCCCACTCATTTATTTTCCAAGGTCTGACTCAATGTCACTTCTCTCGTGAAGCCTTCCAGACCCCCGCAGCCATTCAGCACACACATAATGAGCCTCTGCCATATGCCAGGCGTGATGCTGATGTTGTAAATAAGGACACAGAAGACACAGCCCCTTCAGGGGACCACATATGTGCCCCTGTAGCCCACACAGTAGATGGTGCCAGGTAGTATTCTAGCAAAATTAAACCACAGCGCAGCTCTTTCATTCCTAAAAGCCGCCGGTTTCCAGTTGTCACAGGCTGAATCAGTAGCTCAAGGGAGGGTGGATCTGACACTGTCTCTAGGCAGCCGGAGGAAACGAGTGCAGTGTGGGGCAGTGGGCAGCACAGGATTTTGGGCCATGCTCCTGCTTGCCCATCCCCAGGCATGCCGCCGATGGGATTAGGAATTTTCATGGCCCCAGTGGGAGTGCTGACATGCTAAAGGAGCCGGTGGTAGAGAAGATTCGGGCATCAGGACAGCGAGGCCATGGAGGAGGGCCTGGGGCCCAGGACTTCAGCCCCAGGGGCAGCACAGCATATCAGAACACTGAGAGGGATCAGCCACAGCCGTGGACACCAAGGTAGGACATCAGTGTCCAGATGAGACCAGGACACCTCAGTAGAAGCCAGGGGATGGCATGTACACCGCAGGTCCATGCCAGATGCCATCAGGATTCCAGGTTTTCCCCTGTACCCCAACAGCATCTTGAGGAGGCAGTGAGTGTGTGGCCCAAGCTCTTTTGGGAAAGAAAAGCAGGCCTGATAGGGAATTTGAACTTGAGAAGTGAGTGAATATTTACCTGAAAGAAATGTTACTAATTTAAAAGAGCCCAAGTTGTTTTTTATTGGCAAATTTAAGATTTGTGTATTTGTTTCATCACTGGGATTGAGCACAAGATAAGGATTGTTACAGAAGATAGTTTTATGATGTTTGCATATTTGAGTTTTAGTATATAAATGTCAACCTCAATTCTACTCCACCCCTAAATATTTACCATTTTCTGCATTTGTTTCCTCCATTGAACGTGAATTTCTTGTGGGTAGAGATGATGACATACATTTTCAAATGACTGTGTCCCTAAGACCTAATGGGACAATCATGACACATAGTATGTTCTCATTAAATATTTGTTGAATGAATGAAACATTCAAACTGTGTAAATAACACTTCCTTTTATTTCTTCTTAGTACTTTTCAAGTTTTTAAAAATTACTTTTCCAGTTTTATTGAGATATAGTTATATAAAACATTGTGTTAGTCCAAGGTGTACAACAAAATGATTTAATATCTGTACATATTGCAAGATAATTATCACGATAACATCATCACCTCTCATAGTTACAATTTCTTTTTCTCCTGATGAGAACTTTCAAGATTTATTCCCCTACCAACTTTTAAGTATACGATACAGTCTTGTTAACTGTAGCCACCATGCTGTACATTCTGGCCCCAGAACTTATCTGTCTTATAACTGGAAGTTTGTACTTTTAGATCACCTTCACACATTTTTCCCCCAAGTTTTAAAGACCTGAGATTTTCTTAGGGCTGTTGCCTTGGACCTGCACATCACAGGAGTGTGAGGCCGGGGAGCAGGCGCAGGGTCCAGGAGGAGCCCAGAGGATGGCGGTGGCGCTAGATCTGACGTCAGAGCGAGAATTTGCACTTAGGATCCCTCCAAGCACAAGAGTCATGGCCCTGTGTCAGGGTCTCCCGTGTCTGTGAATAAATCAGAATAAATCGGAGAGGAATTTTAAGGAAACAGCATAATCTCTAGTAGGATCTTTGCCGCTACTTAAAAAAGAAAGTATTTAAAACTCCCACAGTGTGAATGAATTCAGATGTAAATAACCATTCAGACAACCGGGAATCTGACGAGCAGAGGTGTCTGCCAACATGTCCTGAGTAATTAGCTACATTGTTGCACTTGCTTCACTTTGCTGGCAGCACCAGGCAACACTTACTTGTTTCTCAGCTCCGACTTGATGGTGCGGATTCTAGGAGTTAAAAAAAGATTTTGGATTTTGGAGGCAGGCTTCTCCGGCTATGGAACCTATTGCAGGAGTCAAGGCTGGCCCTGGAAACTTCTGCTCTCAACTCTCAGGCTGATTTAGCGTTAAGCCCTGGACCAAGCCACTAGCTTCTCCCTGACCCATTTTTTTGGGGGAGCCGTTTTCCAGGGGATCAACTTCCCAGATCTCTGTGAGAATTGATTAAAGGCCCAAGCTCCAGAGATGAAAGTGGCTAAGTTAGCACAATTATTGCTGTTCAGAAACTTCCTTTTCTGAGTTTGGATCTGCTGTCGCCTCACCTTTGCCTGGACATTAGGGCAGCTGAATAAGCTCAGGACTTTGCTGTCTACAGGCCCCGCAACAGAAAGTCACTGAATTCCCAGCACTCTGTGCTCACGTCCCTTTCAAGGGCACTCGAAGGTCCAACACATCATCATTATTATACTGCTATATTCTGAATCAAAAAGATGGTTTAGAATTCCCAGACGAGATGAACTATACTGGGTTCAATGAAACAGAAGTTACCTGCCTTTATGTGCAGGCGAAAGTGATTTTGTCCTAGGCCAGCTGCGGGCTGCAGCCTCTATGAAGCTGACTCTTGGAGGGTTTGGGCTGGGCTGCTTTGCATGGATTGTTTGTCAACGTTTGGACACTTCCATCTCTGATGTCTGATCTGTAGGTTAAAGTGGTATCTCTGTCTCAAACTCAAGTTTTGGGGAGGAGAAATGATTTTAAATCCACAACACACACACACACACACACAGCTACCCAGACCCCAGGAAGGGACTTCCTGCAGGGGTAAGGACTCTCCAGCTCCTCCCAGGTGGGGCTTGCCAGTGGGACCTTACTGTTTGGCTGGGGGTGGGGGGGAGTGTTGAAAATTACCAGTATATCAGAATATTTGCTCTAAAATCCTCACACAATACTTGGCATACAGTAGATCATGAATAAATGTTTGCTGAATAAATGGATAAATAATTGAAGCCCAGATTCCACCATCTGACCTTATAAAAGATTTTTGGATTGTTGGTTCCCTCCGGTTGATTCCCCCTATAATGTCCTACCCTCTCGCTGTGACTGCTCTCGTCTTCTCCGTGAGCATGGGGTGTATGTGTGCCCCAGAGGCTCCCTTTCCATGCCTTTGGCCCTTCCCCTGCCCTCTCCTCCCAGGTGACGGACCCTGGCTGAGCTTGTGACAATTGTGTGAGGAGCCTGGTGGTACTGCTGGGGCTTAATTTGTGCATTACATTTTCCTGTGAGATTTATAGGGTCTCACTGCAGAAACAGCTCCATCCTTAAAGTTACATGCACAGCGTCATGATGTGGGAGGCAAATTGGAAAAGGTTGACTCTAACTTCTTTTGCACTTCTCTTGAATTTAATCCAGGTTTGCACTCAAGGCCCCCAAACCCACCTTTTTCTATCATCTCATTTCTGTGTTAACTTACAGCCAAACATCTATTTGGTGAACAATGAAATGACACGCGTGTTGGCACCCTGCACCCTTCACTTCCCTAAATCCTGCCTGCTCTTCCAGGTGTGGTTGAAAGTCATCTCCTCTTTCAGCTTTCCCCTCTCCCAGCCATTGCTCTCTCTGAACTGTGAAGTCACTTATGATCGGCACTACTCTGGGCCGTTAGTCCAGGCCTTCATGAAGTGTGGGGTTTGGGAGGCAGCTCTGTGGTCAGATTGTCGGGGTTTGAATCCTGACCCTTCCATTTACTAGCTGTGTGTCCTTGGCAAAGTTGCCTAACTGCTCGGTACCTCTGGGCCTTACCGATGGTGTGTGTGAGGAGCTTGGACTCCCCAGGCACATGGGTTTCTTGGAGGCCCATTTCAAAGGATCAAGAAAGATTACAGACTAATCAAGTCCAACTACGTTGGCATCTACTCCTTGCCCTGCATGCCAGGACATAGAGGTTGGTGTGGTCCCAGTTAGAGAGCTTATGTTTTTATAGATCGCAGGTGCCGAACTGTGAAACAAACCCATTTTTACTCTTAGAGGCTTAGCTGCCGGGTTTCTTCAGTCTCTATTGAGGAAGCCAACATCCCTAGGCCTCCATCTCTGGGGTGCAGTGAAGGGGGTTAGAGCTCAGGCTTTAGAGTCAGATGGATCTGGACATGAATCCTGCTGTTTTCTCTGTTACTCAGGTAGGTGCCTGGCCACTCTGAGTCTGTTTTCTCATTGATAAAGTGGAGATGATAATACTCACCTTGTAGTGTGAGAATTAAAGGAGACAGCTCCTGGCAAGTGCTTGCCCAGGACCTGGCACCCAGTGAGCAATCAGCATTGGCTATTCATAACCACTGTTTATAAACTGCTTTCCCGGAACACACAGGCATTTGCTGCCATTATCTAGTGGGCTCATCATGTGACATCGAGTGCTCATGCAGATGAAGCTTCGAGAACTTTTTGTTCAAATGTGAAAGAGCTTCTTTCATTCCAGGGTGTGCGTGTGTGTATGTGTACAGACACTCTGTGTATGCGTACATGTATCTGTATAGACACGGTATGTGCACATATATGTGTACACACTCTGTGTACACGTGCATATATGCGTGTAGACACTGTATGTGTGCATGTATGTGTATAGACACTGTATGTGCACATATATGTGCACACACTCTGTGTACACGTGCATATATGCGTGTAGACGCTGTATGTGTACATGTATGTGTACAGGCCCTCTGTGCATGTGGGCACATGTGTACACACACACTGCATGTATGTGTACAGACGCTGTATGTGTGCGTGTGTGTACGGACACTCTGATCTTTATAATGGTTTCAGACATTCTTTAAATGAACTGAGGAAATGGAATGATTAAGTGACACAGCTTTTAAAAACTGAAATTCTGGTAGGGCACAGAGGGGTAGAAGACAAGGGGAGCAGAACTCAATGAACAGAGAAGGGACTCTCAGGGCACACTGGAGTCAGGACCTGCGAGGAAAGGAAATCATGGCAGTAATATTCAGACTCCGTAAAATTAGGCCCAACGTTAATCTTGTGAGTTACAGACTCATTAGCTGTGGGGCTAAGCTTAATAGCCTCAGATTTTCCCCAGGACACCTGGCACTGTTATTAAGAATGACACACCCACTCTCAGCACACGGAAGCTGGGAAGATAGTTCACATCGTATGGAAAAGCTTAGGCTCTCAAGTTTCCTATCTGAATCAGCAAATAGGAAAATAAATAGAGGCATCACAGAGTCATCGTGTTATTAATAGCGCCAGTCCTGTCTACTGAGCCATTCGCCACCAACGTGTTAGGAGGGTAAAGTGCCAAACCAAGGAGCTGGGTTTTAGACTGGCGGTTGGGGGACTGTGGGCATCTCAAACCTCCAGCACGTACCCCTGAGCTCCCCCAAAAGCTCAGCAGTTTCTGAGTAAGACGATTTCGCCCAACAGGACAGCTGCCTCTTCAGCAGTATTGTTAAAATAGATGCCACATCTCCAGGTGTAGAAGGAGCCAGGGCCCCGAACTAAATGGGGTGTCTTTAACAAAGGCTCATTGTGTGCGGTCTGTTTACAGTGCCTGCTTAAAGGTGCTAATAATAGGAAAATCACTTAATTTCCCCAGAAGGCAGCACTAGTGGGAAGATGACATTAAGACGAGTTAGGAACACAAGCAGGAAGCTGAGTCCCATCACTCTGCTCCCTAACCCAAGGACTCTCTGAGCTTGTCCCTTCTATGGTTAGAGACCCTCCCCTCTGCGCCTGCTATGAAAACGTGGCCGGCTTATACCTGGTTTTCCTGCCAGAACTGATGCACATCTGCAGGGACAGGCGAGACGGAGTTCCTTACGTAAAGCCAGCACAGCTTGCGAGTGGGAATTTAAGCCCAACGCTTCCAACTAGCTTGTCATCTGATTCAACTTAGAAATATGTCTGTTGAATATACATGATGTCAGGAGCCTTGTGCTAGATGCCTCCACGGCATCTGCATGCCTCTGCTGCTGTTCTCACCAAAGCTGTAGTTGGCTCTGTGCAACTCTGTTAGATTGTGAGCGCCGTCCAGGTTGGGCTCCGTCCTTCTTAGTGCCCACAGAGTAGTAAGTGCCCACGGAGTAGTAAGTGCCCTGAGGTAAATAAGTAAAAGGTAGGAAAGGTTCTTGTCTTCATTTGCTCACCATTTAGTGGGGCAGATTTGTTTAAGTCAACTGCAGTATCAGTCAGACTGGGACAACTGCATCCATCTGTCCATCCATCCATCCATCCACCCACCCACCCATCCTCCCATCCATCCATCCATCCATCCATCCATCCATCCATCCATCCATCCACCCACTTATTCATCTGTTTATCCACCTGCCCATCCATCCATCCATCCATCCATCCATCCATCCATCCATCCATCCACCCACCCACCCACCCACCCACCCACCCACCCACCCATCCATCCATCCATCCATCCATCCATCCATCCATCCATCCACTGAACACTTACTGAGCACCTATTATATGCCAGACTTAGTGAGGGGTAGCTATGATTCAAAGACAAATAAGAAAGAGTCTCTAAGGTCAAGGGCGTTGCAGTCTATAGAGGGAGATAGACATGTAAAGAGCTGAATTATGAGACAGGGTGGTATTCCGCTTACGTAAGGTTTCTAGAGTAGTCACATTCATAGAGAAAGAAAACAGGATGGTGGTTGTTAGGGGCTGGGGAAGGGGGAACGGGGATTTATTGTTTAATGGGTACCGAGTTTCAGTTTAGGAAGATGAAACGTTCCTGGAGATGGATGGTGGAGATGGTTGCACAACTATGTGAATATACTTAATGCCGCTGAACTGTACGCTTAAAAATAGTTAAAGTGGTAAATTTTGTGTCGTGCATATTTTACCATAAGAAGAAACCCCAAACGAACAGGGCAGTTAGTACTCTACAACCCAAGGACAAGTGACCCCTGGAGCCCAAGAGTAGTAAGTGATGGCCCGGGCAGCCTGGACATGGCAGCCTGCCTCAAACCCCAAAACCCTGGTGCCCCTGCTTGTCTGGGGAAGGTGCTGGGAGGCTGTAGGAATTGGAGTAAATGGAGGTGCAGGATCTGGAGGCATATTTTAACTAAGCTATGGGACAGTTTGCTTCATTTTTCACGGTCCCTTTCCAGAAGCCATGAGTTCTGTCCACAGTGGGGGCCAAATTAAAAAGGTCACTTGGTGCATAAAGAACTTTAGGAGTTGTCTATCACTGCCCAACAAAGAAGCCCCAAACGTAGTTGCTTAAAACAACAGCCGCTCACGACTCAGCTCTGTGTGGGGCTTAGCCCCAGGTGGGTGGCGTTGGCTGCACTTATCTGTGGGTCCGAGGCTGGAAGAGTCAGGATGCCCGCCCCGTGTGTGTGGCACCTCAGCTGCACTGACGGGGAGAGCTGGCTGGCCAGGCCTCCCTGTCCTCGTGGAACATCATATTTAATGAGTTGGATTGATTTTTATTAAATTTTGATTACCTTCAATCCATGGAGATTTGCAAACATCATTTGGCAAAGTTGCAGTAATTAACAAACAGGAACCACTTAAAAATTCATTATGCTTTTTACTTTTGCCATCAGTCATTAAAATAATCAAATTATTTTGTATTGAAGAAATAAAAGGCATTGCGTGATTTTGTATGATTCTTGCACAGTGCAAAAGATGTTCAGGTTATTTGGACTTTGCACAGGAACCAGAAGTGCTCTAGGTTTCCTTTCATTACTGACATCGTTTCCTGTTCTGCAGACTCAGAATACCGGGGCTGATATTTAAATGGAGCATTAACAAGCGAATCCGAACTTGGTTGTCTCTTTGCTCTGCGAGTTCATTTTAAATATTTTATTTATGAATTCTTAAGTTCATAAGTATCGAGACACTACACTTAATACTTACACAAGAATCGCAGTGCAGAAATGCAAGAAAAGCAACATTTAGAGTAAGTGGCGCCGTGACTTCAGTATTGTGATGCGCCAGGATGTGAATGGCAGGCTGAGCTTTGTGATGAATGAGCACACGAGGGGCCAGGTTATCAGAGGTCCTTGCAACAGCCTATGACAGTTGGCCTGAATGAGTGAGCTTAATTTAGAATTTTAATTATTTATTTTACTGTTTGCTACGGTAATCATTTTGCTACTTGCCAATCAAAACAGAGACCTTTCGATACGGTCACAATCACTGCTGTATACTAGTGAATTCTGGCTGGATAAATTGCGAGGTAAAAAGAAAAAAAATCTGTGAAGCCAAAGGTCCTTCCTGGTTTTGGAGAGACTCTGGGAGGGGAAAGGGAGTGGCTTTGCCATCAGCCAGCCGGAGGAAAGCAGGGAGCAATTTCCCGCAGACTGGAAAGAGGCTGAAGTAGGGGCTCTGGAGGAGAGGGGACCCATACACTGCTTTGTGTCAGGGGCTTGTAGGGGAGGCAAGACCTCAGAGACATGGCTGGGAGGCCGGGGCCAGGCACTGGGGCTCCCAGGCCTCCAGCTAGGAGAGAGCAGAGGGTCAGAGGTGAAAGGACCAGGACCAGGACCAGTCCAGCTGGGATGTCTCATTAGGAACCAGTGTAGACAATGACCAGTAGCAGAAGGAGGAACTGCCCAGAGCTTTGGTGTTATGTAGGCCTCAGGAGCTTTGCCCAACCTCGTGGGGAGCCCAGTGAAGGGCTGATACTGAATTTCCTGCTATCGAAGCAAGAAGGGGCGTAAAGGTAGATTTAAGTTATTTTAAAGACAATGAAGAGGTGATTTTTCCAGCTCTTGGGAATCTGCAGTTCATACCTAGCTTCTCTCCACATGTGAATGTGTGCCAGGCAAGTTAAGTAAGCACTGTCCTAACCTAGACAATGCCAAGTGGGATGTAGGAGGGCAGACAGAGCAACAGACATTGCCCACTAACGAATAAAGTCTTTGTGCTCAGTATCGCGTGTCGATGGCAGACATTCAACTTAAATAGATATGTTAACTAAATTATATGCAAGAAAAAGGTTAAGATGTCCGGGGGGGGGGGGGGCAGGTGATGGGAAAAATGTTTAGATTCTGATTTGAACAAACGAGGGGTAAAAAGCAATTTTGGGAAACCAGGAAGCACTTACGGCAAAACGTTAACAGTTGTTGAATCTGGGTGATACGTAGACAAATGCTCACTATACTGTTTTCTACACCTTTTAAAAAAAACTTGCAACTAGGTAGAGGTGGCCAAGTATCAGAGTTCTGGTCAATGAGATGTGCCAAGAATCACAGTTCTGGCCAACAAGATGTAGGAGATCCCTGGGAGGTCTTCCTTTACTCTCCCCCCAAGACGTGCCTTCATGAGCCAAAACCTTCGGGCTCTTTTTTTTTTCTTCCCACCTGCAACATGGACATGATGCCTGGAGGTGTGGCAGCCTCATTGTGACCAAGAGAACCAAATCCACAGGCTAAGGATGGCAGGTCAGGAAGGGAAACGGAGGTGGGGACAGTGATGGTGCCGTGGAGCTGCTACGCCAGCCCTGAGCTGGTTGTGCTGGTTTCCCCACACGTCAGGAAAAGAACCGCTCTGCTAAACCATGGCACAGGTTAAGAATTGTGCTCACCTCTAAGGAACTGAATTCCTTACTTTGGTGGCTTTATACCGGAACAGAGACATAGTCAAGTAAGGGAGGAAGTGATAGGAGTACACGCAGAGCAGGGCTGGGCGCGCAGGCTCGCCGCCTCGGCAGTTGCCCGGGGCCCTGCTCGCAGAAGGGCCTCGCGCTTGGCCTAATGCTCTGCTGTTGCCATCTTGAAATTCTTAAGTGCTTTTTAACAAAAGAAGCCCTGCATTTTCATTTTGCAGCTAAGTCTGTAGCCAGTCCTGACCCCATCCAGCTCATTCAGTGCAGGAGACGGCGCTCTGAGGTCCACTCCGCGCCGCGAGCGGCCGCAGTCTCCGCCCGCCCCTGCCAGTCGTTTCTCAGGACGCCCTCCGTGCTGTCTGGGTTCCCGGACTTACCTGAACCCAGGCTCTGTCTGGAGCGATCGCAGCCTCGTTCACTGCCCTAGAGAAATCCCTCATAAAGGACGCGTGGTGCGTTTCCAAGATGCTGGGCCCCTGGGGCAAAGTGTGTGCCCAGTGCCAGGCTCCGTGCTCGGTCCTTTATTCATGTTCTCATCTAACCCCTTAGAGTGCACTGGCGGTGCTCGTATCCCAGTTTTTCAGGTAAAGAAACCGAGGTTTAAGGAGGTTAAGAAACTTGCAGCTACAAGGGGTCTGACTCCAAAAGCCAGCCGAGCACCGGTAGCGCAGAGCCCCTGCCGCGGCTGCCCCGTCAGCCCAGGAGCGCGCGCAACCTCTGGTCCCGGTCCCAAGGTCAGATGGCGGGACGGGGCAGGGGGCAGGGCGGCGGCGGGGACGGAGGGTCGCGCAGGGGCCGGGGGCGCGGCAGACGCATTCAGCAGCACCAGGAGCGTTACGGTTTGGGAAAACCCACCCGAGCCATCCTGGGGTCCCAAGGCGTGTCCCGTATCCCCAACTTGCACAAGACCAGCGCCCTCCGCCTCCACATCTCCCGCAGGCGAAACTGCGGGAACTGGGACGGCTGACGCCTCTAGGCGCGAGGCACACACCATACCCTTCCGCAGCCTCCCACCTCTCCAGTCGCACGTGTTTAAAAAGTCCCTGGTCCTCCCCAGCCCACCCCACCCAAGCGTGGCCTCCTTGCGCCGCTGCCCTCAAGTTTCCTCCGAGAGGCGAGTGCGCACAACTGCCGCGGCGGCGAAGGCGCCCCGCCGCCCACCTTCTCCAGCCCCCGCGCCGCAGTCTCCGCCCGCCCGGGAGGGCGTGCTCGGCGGCGCTGGAGCGCGGGTGGGGCGCGGGGAGGGAGGGACCCCGGGCGAGCAGCTTCTGTGCCGCTGTGGCGGAGGCGGCGGCAGCAGCAGGTGGAATGAGCTCCGCGGCGAGCGGCTCTCGGCCTTGACACCCGCCGCTTGGGCGCAGAAGCCCGGCGGGGCTGGAGCCCTTGCCCCACCGGGTCCGATCCCGAGTTTCGGGGAACTTGGGCGATCGAGGCCGGCGGGCCAGGGCCGCAGCTGGGGTCCGGCGCGCCTAGGGGCGCACAGCAGCCCTGGAAGCCGCGTTCGGAGCTCAGGTCCGGGGGGACCTGGTTCTTCCCGGCTACCTGAAGAGCTGCTGTTTCGGGAAAGGGCCGCTACCGGCTCCAGGATTTGGCAGGAGGTCGGAGTGCGCGCGGGCACCTCGCTGGACGCTGTCGGATTGCGCCTCGGAGGCGCCGGAGGGTCCTGAGCGGCGCGCTCGCCTCGCCTCTTAGGTGCAGGAGCGCAAAGCACTGGGCTCTTCCCTGGGACTCCGGGAGCGGCGAGCCTCCCGCTCCGCCTTCGGCGCAGCCCTCGCACCCCTCGCGGTGCTCGTCCGGAGGCGTTCGCTGGCTGGCAGCAATCTGCAGGAGTTCTCTACTGATCTGATCGCCTCAATTTGGAGACGGTTCCCGCCAACGACGCTCGACTCACCCTCCCCTTGCTGTGCGGGCGCCCCGGCCTCCCGGGTCGCCGGGGCCTGGGGAACCCTGTTCCTCTCCACCGACCCTCGAGTCTGTGCGCGTGGCGCGCCGCCTCCCAGCCACCCGCCACGAGGGGAGGGTGCGGCGTGGCGCTTCCTGTCCCCCTCTGGAGGGAGCGCGGCCCTTGAGGGGGACAGTGGCCTTCTAGGGGCATCTGTGTGCGCGGCGGGAGTGGGGTGCGGGCGCCCGGCCGCCGGCCATGGCCTTCACTTTCGCTGCTTTCTGCTACATGCTCTCGCTGGTGCTGTGCGCCGCGCTCATCTTCTTCGCCATCTGGCACGTGAGTAACCGGCCGCGGCTTCTAACTCTTTCTCTCGCCCCAAGCGCGCTCCTGGCCCCCTCCCGCAGCTTCTCTAAAATGCCGTCTCACTGTCTCTCCATCGCGGCGGTGGGCGGACGGCGAGGCAGCCGCGGCGCACCTGCCGGTCAGACCCCCGTCGCTCCCGTCCCGCGGCGGGAACGGGAACAGTCGGCGGCGTCCCGAGGCCGGGGGCGCCGGGCGCGCCCTCGGTGATGCCCCGGTGGAGGCGGAGGGCCCGCTGGTTCCCGGGAAGGCAGTCTTGCCAGGGCCTGGCCAACGTCTGGGGCGCTGGAGTGGTGCTGGCACCCCCCGGCCCCCTCCTTCCCCCGCCCCCTCCTCTCCTGCCGCCCGAGAAGACGCGCAGCGGTTGGGCCCCGCAATTAGTCAAGTAACTATAACAACTAAACATTTAAAATGTCAGCCTCTGCGGTGGGTTGCGTTCAGACATAATTGGAGACAAAGTGGAGGAGCCGTGAGTGCCTCGTTGGAGAAAGTGGAGGGAGGCCGGGCGGGGAGGGGAGGGACCACCGGGGCAGGGGGTTGTGCGCACGTCGGAGGAAAGTGAGGAGGTGAAGGGGACGCGGGAGGGGGTGAGCCCTCGAGGAGGTGAGGAACGGGGGGCAGGAAGGCTCCTAACCATGCCACCTTAGGAAAGAGGCTTGCCTGTCACCTTGCACATCTCCAAAGCTAGAAAGTGGGCCTGAGTGATCTCCAGGCTTCCCCTGTGTCTGGGGTGGTAGGTCCCTGAGCCAGCTGATTTAGGAATCTGAGGGTGAGAGGAGCTCAGCCCCGGGAATTTCCTGGTGGGTTAAAAGTCCTTGGAGTGAGGAGTCATGGGGTTTTGCACCCCCTCTCCCTCGGCGGAATTCTGGGTCTAATCTACTGTAGGGAATGGAGCCTTGCAGTTGTTGACAGTTGTTAAGGAAATCCAGAGCTTTACCTAATTTAGAATAAAAGGGATGCTGGACAGCTCACCCCCAAGCAGAGCAGCAGCCCCTTGGCTGGTGTGTTTTAAAGGAGCTTCCTGTGCTTCTTGGACTTGGCAAGAGACCTGCATTCTAGGGGCCTAACTGCAGTGCTCCCTCTCCCCAGAATAACCTCACTGGCCATTTCTTTGTGTGTTTGCCTTGGCCGGAGGGTGGCGGGTACCAGAGAGCTCCATCCAGCTGCAGGGCTCGGAGAGCTCTGAACTAGCCCCTCAGGCAGAGCAGGTAACCAGAAAGCGTAATTTCCTCTCACTCGGGAAGATTATAAGTAATTCAGGAGCAGGCTGGTTACATGGGCTGGCTGTGCCACAGGCTGACTAACTGACACTCGAGTCAAAACCAGGCGTGGTCGTGATCCCGTGTTGGCCCCTACTCTCCAGGTCTCCAGCGTTCACCCCCTTGTCCAGAGGCAGCCAAAGGTTTAGAATCCAAGGCTGGGTCAGGCCCCGATAGCCCGTGGAAGTGGCACGATGCCGGTTTCTAAGAATAAAGACTTTGTGCTCCTTGAATTCAAATTGCAGTGGCGCTCCCCAGGTCTCAGCCCCCCTCCCGTCCGTGTCCTGTCTTCCTCCCTCTCCAAATCCAGCAGCCTGAAGCAAATTGACGTGGTTCCTGACTCTGGAAAGGGAAAACCTGAGACGCATTGATTTCAGTGTGCATGGTGTGCGTGTGGGTGTCGGTTACATGGTGGAAATGATTTCAACCAAAATTTAGGAGAATGAGTTCTATCTTAGATCCGTGTCTGCTTTCTTTCCAGCCCCCTGTATTCCATGTATATTTCTTGACCCGTTGGGCCATTTGTGTATATTGACACCCCAAATAGGCAACTGGGCGCTTAACAATGTACAGCAATTAAAAAGCCTGCCCACCACCACCACGTCTAGGCTGTGAGATGAAGCCGATGCTGTTTTCTTATTTAGTTACATCCCTCCTTACGGGCAATAATAGTAGCTACTATGTACTGAGTGTCTGCCGTAGGCCAGCTCCAGGCGCTCCTAGGACCTGTCAGGTGGACCTCCACCTATTCACCTCCCCCCTCTTCCCACGGGAGGTCTGGGAGCAAAGATGGATGTGGCCAGCCACAAGCACAACATCTTTTTTCAAGTCTCATTGTTTACTTTGAAAATTGATCTTCATTTGTTTCCAAATGAAAAGATTTCAAATTACCAATTAATTTATTTTATATCAGCCACTATCTTTGAGTACATCTGTCACATTTGGAAGATGAAGGATCAATCTGAGTTGTGTGTGTGTGTTTTCATACGTTCAGGCACATGGCCTCTTACTATCCAGGTAGTCCCTCCATCCTCACACTGACCTTTTGCAGATGAGGAAATTGGATCAGAGAGGTTATGAAACTTGCCCAAGATTGCACAGCTGGTAGGTGTTTGAGCTGAGATTTAAGCTGAGTTTGAGACTCTTACGCCCATGTCCTTTTTCTAACTCTAGTGACTGTCATTGGATTGTTTAACTTCGATAATGGTGGATAATGTTTTTATCCAAAGGATAGAAACCTTTCTCTGTATAAATAAAATATTTGGAGTTGGAATTTCTGGTTGGAGTTATAACAACAACAAGAAGATACTATAAAACACACTACATATGCTTTTTTCAAAGAGGAAATTCTATTTCATGTTTTCAAAACTACTTTTTCTGTTTATAAAATGATACAGGTTCATTGCTAAAAAATTAAAAAATACATGGACATATATATAATAGAACAAAGTCACTGCTAATCTTACCATCCAGAAGAGATTGGATGCCTTCTCATCCAGTCATTGTGTGTGTGTGTGTGTGTGTGTGTGTGTTTCTAAAAATTGCATGTGGATGTTTAGAAGAAGAAAAAAGTGTTCTAATGGGCTTCAGATGTGAAATGATGTCTGTTTCCAGCCGATATGAAATGAACAATGTTAATCTGCAGGAGCCCTCTCACCTCCAGCGTGGTGAAGCCTGTTTGCAGATTGTTTATATAAACACAGATGAAACTATCCTTTGAAAAGATCAGAGATTCATTACCAGTTATTTCAGGTTCTTAACTTTTAAAGTTTTTCAATATGTGGAGTTATGTTTTGAAACTCCAAGTTATGATAGCATACAAATAAAATAAATTCCCAACTACATGTCTTTGGATCCACAGCAGCACTTGTCAGAGAGTTTTAATGGGTCCTGACTGACGCTAACAAGTGCTGATGCTAACAAGTATGTGAGAGGCAGGTTTGCTGAGCGAAAGGTCTTCGTAGCTGAGCCTTCCAGCCAGTTCTACTCTGTCAGATTCAGCCACTGCAAACCCAGTAAACTACTCAGTTGCTCTAATTATCTATCTGGGGGGGAAATGAGTTTATTGGAAATGGTAGGATGTCTGGAGTTGACAGTGGCCTTTCTTTTAAGGACCCTTCTTTGGCCAGGCCTCACCTGATCCCCACCTTTTGTCCTGGATTCACCCTTGCAGCTGTGCCCTCTGCCATTCTGATCGCCCCTACCCCTCCTCTGTCATTCTCCCGTCTCACTCTCCATTGCCTCACAGCTGTTCTCCAAGGAAGCTCCTTGAGAGCTGTGACCTTTCCTGTTTCACCCTTGTTTCTCCGGAGCCCAGAACAGTGCCTAGCATGTAGAAGGGGCTCAGTCAATACTCATAGAATAATTTCTCTTTCCCTTCTGGCTCGGCACACTTCTGGCTGACGTGGGAACTCATTTCTGATTTGGTTTCTGGCTCCTTCTTAGGGACGGCTCGGGTACCTGCATTTTCTGCTGTACCCTGGCATTTTGAAACCTTGGAAACTGTGGTTGTTACAAAAGCACCTGGCCTTTATCATGGGGCCTAGGGCCTATCTTGATGACAGTGGAGCTGGTCTCCTGCAGAGGCGCAGCCTGGGAGCAGCACTGGCTGTACCTGGGAAAATGCCTTCATTAAGGAACTGCTGTCATGGGAATGGGCTTCTAGACAAGGGCCTCAGCCCATGTGTGTGCCCCAGGGCAGAGGACAATGCCAGGGCTGTCAATGGCTGTGTTGATTTAATACGTCAAGATAGGGGTCCCGCAGTATTTTGTGGTACCCATTTTTGATCAGGGATGACAGTGAAATACACCTGTCTCCCAACCCTCAATGACCAGGTATGGATAGTCCCTGTGTCTTCAATAAGTCAGATCTTCAGTTCCAGGCTGATGTGTTTGCCAGTCATATTGCTTCTGGGCTGCTTCCTCTTCTAGTCACTGGAGGGTCCTTAGGAAAAGAAAACGAACCATGTTAAGGAAGAGGCATTCAATCAGCCCTGGTTCAAACGCTGAGGTCATGCACATGAGCTACAAGCTTAGATCTGCAGGGTGGACGGTGGCTACTGCTTGGGATCTTCCAGAGTCAGGGCGTCCGCATCTCAACACGGGTAACTCACTCGCCTGCACTTCTTTTAATGGCACTTGGAATCCAATTAATTCCCCTAAAGGTCATGGAAAACTTCAAGTGCACAATTAAATCCTGAATTGGTCTCCGAATACCATCCCAGAACGGAATGAGGAGGCTGGCAGGTATTTTCAATTTGGCATAGGAAGAGAGGCAGACATGAGACACCCTCACATACGCTACAATAAAGCCAAGATATGAAACACTAAGAAAGATCTCTACATTGCGATTAAGCAATAGACTGCGATGGAGCCACCAACACTTCTGTGTGGACAGTGTCACAGGATAGAAGGACTGCAGTGTCTTGGTTGGGACGATCCCCGCTACAGGGCGCGGGGCTTGGAGACTAAGGGTGGGACCTCATGGATCTCCTAGGACAGCAGTTTCAGCCTTTTCCATCGCATGGCACATAAACTGTTTACTAAAATTCTGCGGCATATGAAAAAAGGTTAATTATAAATCTAGTTATGATTTATTCACACCAGACGGCTATCTATTGTTGTGTTGGCTGTTGTCATTTTTTCACCTGACGACCTAAGGGAAAAGAGGCCAGTGCCGCTGCTGACTAAATAGTCAGGTAGTGCATGTTTTAAAAATTCTTGCGGCACAGCAGTCGAAATTCCTGGGACAATGGCCTCACCAGTTTGGTGTTAGAGGCCTATTACCGTGTAGTATCCACCGACCTTTGCAGTCAGTCTCTCCCTGCCCCCTCACCCCCATTCTCATAGTCCCAACTCCACAGGTGGACTTTATTGCCTCCTAGATGGGTGTATTCATTCCTCTTCCCACAAGGAAAGACTTTTATCCTCTTGGATCTAAATTCTGCACATTCTTTCACTGTGTGGCCCAAGTCTCAGCATGATCAGCTCAACTCCGCTCCCTCCAGCCAAACGCCTAAGGAAGCCTGTGTGGTTCCTTTGCTCCTGTGCACAAGCAGCCTGTGGAGTGCACACTTTTGTGTGTGCACACTAGGGTCTCTGAGTGGAGTAGAAGCTGACGGAAGGCAGGGCCCTTACTGCCCAGGTCATGCACCCGCAAGACTTAGGAGGACACATGAGCACGTATAGACCACATGGCTGGTGGTCGGTGGCTCTCAGACCAGTGTGACAGGAATGAAAGTCACCTCCTTTGGCTTGTGAACCCAGAACCTTGCAGGTCTCATCCCTTCGGACTACGGCCCAGTCAACAGAGCCACCTGGCCAGGGCTCTCAGTTTCGTTTTTGCCCCTAGGCTGCGGACTGCTGGGGCATGGAAAGGAAGCAGGCTGTCAGCTCCCTGGGAGACTCTTTGGAGGATGACTTTATTTTCTATTTTCTTTAAGCTTCCTTGAGTCACAAAAATCTAGTTTAAAAAACAAACTAGATTCGTAAAAATGTAATTTCGCGCACACACACACACACACACACACACACACGCAGTTACCACAACAAAAAATATTCTCTGGCAAGGAAAATCCCACACTTTCCTGGCCATAAATTTGGGGATGATTAAATTAGCTTTTTCCTGTCCTCTTAGGTTAGGTTGGGAGGTGGGTGGTGTGGGAGGCAGGGAATTCCTGTGTGTCCATTTGCAGTCAACACGGTTTGGGCTGAACGCCTTAGTGGGAGCAGCTAACCACACACACTTAACCAATCATTTATTTTTCACCTCCCAGAGGCTTGTGTCCAAGAGCCCCCACCCTGTTTGCAGGGTCTGCCCTCGGTCTGCCCTTGAGTGTGACCAGTACCGGGAACTGGCCATGGTGGGGCTGGGTTTCCACAATGCGGGATGGAGCTCTGACTCCTGGCCCTTTGCAGTGTCTATACAAACTGTCACACGTGCTCAAGACGTGTTCTGACTGAATGACACTCTGACTTCCTTTCTCTGGACCCCTTCCCTCCTAGAAGAGGAAGAGCCGGGGAGGCCAGGCCACTCTGAATCCATAGTATGCCCCTTTCTCTCCATTTCTCGGCTTTTCCATTTATATTCTTTGACAGTTTGGGCCACCCACCACCCAGAGGTCAGCTCCCCAGCCCTGCCCAGCAGATGGTCCCCTGGCTGGCTGGTTCAGGAGAATCTATGGTTGTTGGGGAGTCCTGGCATTAGAAAGTCCCAGGCCAGCCCTGGCTGGTATGGCTCAGTTGGTTGGGCGTCGACCCATGCACCAGGTCACTGGTTCGATTCCCGGTCAGGGCATGTGCCCGGGTTGTGGGCTCGGTCTCCTGTGGGGGGCGTGCAGGAGGCAGCCGATCGATGTTATGCTCTCACATCGATGTTTCTCTCTCCCCCTCTCCCTTCCTCTCTCTCTGAAAATCAATAAAAAAATCTTTAAAAAAAAAAACAAAGAAAGAAAGTTCCAGGCCTCAACTGCTTTCTCTTTCCCTTCTCTTCCCTCCTTCCTCTGTTGCCTCTGACCTTTTATTCCTCTCCGCGTGCGTGTATCCCGGATCCGTGCGTGTATCCCGGATCCGTGCGTGTATCCCGGATCCGTGCGTGTATCCCGGATCCGCCAGAGGCAGCCAGAGGCCGCGGGCTGGGACTTAGCTGAGGCCGCCTCCCTCCCCTGGGCGCCTGGAACTGAGCCTCACCGGTCGCAGGCATGGCTTCAGTTCTGGGCTCGCAGGGTCCGTTGTGACTGTGGAATACAGCTCTCCCGCTGGGGAGGAAAGCAGGGGAGGGAGCGGCATCTTGGAGCTGACTTCCTTTCTTCTCTTTCCCCTCCTTATTGGCAACTGATCCACAGGCCCTAAAAAAGGAGTTGATAGCAACATAGCCAGCTAGCTCTAGCGGCCCAGATGGTCTCCTATATGACAGAGACATTTGTATCTGGGATAAAGCATATTTAAATGTGTTGTACGAACCTTACTGAGAAAAGGAATTAGCAACTGCATAGAAGGGCTGTGGGTATGGAAATAGCCCCATGATTCTAGTCCCCCGGGAACGCAAAGATTAAGAAAGGTACTGGGAGGTGGGCGGCCTGATACCAGGGGAATTCAGTGAGGGCGATGGACCCTGAGGGCGCCGCGCTGTGCTGTCTGGAGGCCTGAGATAACCTGCCCTTGGCTGTGTCACGGGCAGAGGGTCCGGTCTGCGTGTGTGTAGATGGTGCTCTCTGCCCACCCAGATGCACTGCCAGCGGGGGGGAGGCGCAGGGCTTCGTCGCAGCTGAGGTGGACCAGGGCCAAAGAGAACACACTTGTGCCAACCGTTTCTAAATTCCACACTGAGCAGATACACAGATGATCCCGCTTCCCTTCCCGGTCCTTTCTCGGTGTTCGCCTGGAAACGGTTCAGGCTCGGTGACTCTCACAGGCACGCCTGAAACCCTGACAGAACCCTTACCGTTCTCACTGTCCTCCGTCCTAAGCAGGCCACCGGGCGGGGCTTGGAACGCCTTGTCCCACCCGGGTTCTGAATGGTGGTGGCATCAAGCTGACATTTCCTGAGGATGGAGGGGAGGTGACATTGGGAAGGGACTGGTCACAGCCGCTGGGCCGGGGTGTGTGTCCGTGGGGGTGGGTGGGGAAAGAGTCCCCCAGAGCACGTGGGATCATGATCTGGGCTTGGGAATCGGAACCAGATGCTGTGGGACTTAGAGCCACTCCATCACCGCCAGACTGTGACTTATCCGGGTATCGTTTTTCTCGGCGCTTTTCTGGAGAGTGATGAGGGACTTGAGCGGAGGCCAGCAAAGCAACAACAAACAATAAGTGCTGACTGGAGGAAATCGGCTGGAGGAAACCGTGTTCGGTTGTGACATCCTTTTGTCTCATTGGCTGACAGTTTTAGAACCAGAGTCTTGCCCTAGAAAGGGGCTGGCAGCTAATGGGCTGCTGCTGAGCGGCGCTCCCCAGCAGGCTGCTCCCTGGATTTAGACACATCTGTGCGTCTCCCGGCCTGTCGTCGTGCGTGTGGAATGAAGGGGCCGAACAAAGTGGTCTCGAAGCTCCTTCCCAGCCCAGGATTCCCCGGTTTCTCCACTGCTTGCCCCACACACCTCTTTCCCTTCCCTTCCCCTGTTGGGTTTCTTTCCCGATGGCCGTCCTGGGCTTTCGGTGTCAGATACCAGTGTAAGAAAGCATCAGTTCAGGGTCTTAGAAATCAGTGCTGGCCATCTTCATCCAAAAAAGGAGTCATGGGAAGGGGACAGGAGTGCCCACAGAATAGATGGAGAGTCGGGCAAACAAGACTTGGCCTTACAGAATGGCCTGGCTTTAGATCACCGCCCCTCTGCCTTCTGCCCTTGAACTATTTCTGCTGAGGATGGAGAGAGTCTTACAGGCCGAGCTTGGGTTGCTGGCCTCGCTGGCTGCACCCAGTGGTGAGAGCGACAAGGATCGCCAGGCATCCTTTTGGCCTCCCCCCTGGAAGGACAGGCACCTGGATTTACCCTCCTACCCGGACTGCACTCAGATTCCCCTGAGGAAATCATGCCGGTGTAGAAAGGAGACGATGATGTTGGGTGACCAAAAAAATGACAGAAGTCTACTGCCTGAGCCCTTCGGTCTAACGTCACCTCACCCATATTCAGGTTCATGTCTGGTTGCCACAGACCCTGCAATATATCATCCCCTGTGAGCTGCAGAAAAAGGTCTCATTCGTCTTTCCCAGCCTGACAAGGAGCAGCTGTGCCCGGCCAGGAGGCTGCCCTTACTGGTCTTGTGGCCCCGACTCCTTGGCCAGGTCTCCATTTCCCCACCGTTGAGACAAAGTGACGTGTTTCCATAGCACAGACTTGCCCCCTGAGCCCACAGCCTTGACAGAGACACTTGGACGCCGGCTTGGCATGAATTTAGCAAAGCACGTGGAAGGAACATCAGCCTTGTGACTCAAGCAAAATGGTGTTTGGCCAGTTTGGTGTCTCCCAGCCTATTTCTCCCCAAATTTTAGGAGGCATGAACCATAACATGAAACCCAGCTTTTCCTTTTCCTCTTGGAAAAGCAACCTCCTGCCGCCCAGTTGCCTCCTCCTCTAGAGAAACCCCTCCATTGCCCCACATCTGGGCTGTGCCGGGCAGATGTGCTCAGTTTCAACCCCCTGCTTCATCCAGAGCCAGGCACAGGAGGCTCCCCCAGGCCCTCCGCTCAGTGTCCGCCCTCTGCATTCCCGCCAGGAGCCACTCTCTTATCAGCAAAGCTGGCAACTTTTGCGGCTGCACAGAGTAAGTTCTTCGCTCTGTAAATGGGAGGCAGCATCAGTTGTCTCCCCGGGGAGAGGTGATGTTGTGGCTCAGAGCTATACCCTGTGCTGGCGCCTCCGTTAAAATTAGCACCTCCACTGTTCTGGGGTTGTCACCAAGGAGCAGAATAAAGTCTGATGAGGCGGCATCATTCAAGTCCAGGGAGAAATGACTCCAGGAGCGGCGTGATGTTTTCAAGGAGCCAGTCCCCCTGAGCCATGGGGAGGGAAGGAGAGTGCTGGGCCTGGGACAGGGACAGACACTGACCACACACAACGAAATGGTGTTTTCCGAGGACCTGCTGAGGATCCTCCGTGACTCATAATTGCATTTTGTGACGTTTGATTGTTTCCTAGACGGGGCTAAAGAAAACAGAGCTGATTGAGCTGAGGGAAGAGGCACACACGTCCCGTCTTGCCAGTCCCCGTATCTAAGATGTTGTGTGGTCCCGAGGTAGAGGTTGTTTAACATGTTTAGCATTTCTTTTATTTCTCTCTGAGGTGTGTTTTCTACTTATGAACAGAGGTTTCCATCTGAGCGGCCGGCACACACACACACACGCATGCACACAGCCCCAGTTCAGGGCAGCGAGACAGGATATGTTTCTGGGTGCTGTCCCCAAACACCCCTGACAAACCAGTCCGTCTCTCTTTGGACTGCAGTCCCTTAAATCGCCTAATGGGAGGGTCTTTCCTTCCTCCTCGTGTTCTGAATTGGGGGGGTCACCCTGTCTCCTGCTTCAACATAGCTTCTGTGCAAGATGTCCTCCTGCTCACACATTTTCAGGAGAGATTTGGTTTAGCACCGGCCCCTCCCTGGTCTTCAGAAGGTCTTTGAAAACCGTCAGAGATGCCACATCCTTTCCCCCTTTCTGCCGGTGTCTGTCCTCTGACTTATTAGTCTTAAAAGACACGAGGTCAGGAGTTGGGTAGAGGCAGGCTTGTCGCCACGTGGCCAGTTGATCTTCTGTTGCTCACAGTGTGACCAGGTTACTCACCATCACCCTCTCTGCTGGGTGGCGACAGGCCCCCGACTGCCTCTGTCAGGCTTTAGTCTGTCCGGGTGACGCAGGGAGAGGGCGCAGTGTCTGCAGAGGATGCAGGCCCAGAGCTGAAAGCCAGAGGGAGATTCTCGGGGTGAAGGGGGAAGGAAAGGTGGCAGGGCTTTGGCCCAGCTGCTGCCTTCAGGCTGGATGGGATCAACCTTTTGGGGAACCCCCAGGAGGCTCTGCAGCCCCCGTCTGGGCCTGCCCCCCGGGGTGCTGGTGGGTGACAGCTGAAGCCCCTCCCTGGTCTCCTGCTGAAGGCGGGCCCCACTTCCTGTGCGCCCTGCTGCCTTGAGTCCTGGAGCAGCAGGTGCCCCAGCAGCAGTCTGTGGGGTGCTGCTTCGAAAAGCCCTTTCTTTGCAAAGGATGTCAGTGTCAAGTTCGCCAGGGGAAGCCACATGTGATTCAGGCTCTTGGAGTGTTTTGTTCCTGTGATCGTCTGAATAATTTATGTGCCCTCAGCATCCCCACTGCCTTCCCCATCCATTCTCTGCTCATTAGTGTGTGTGCCCAGAGCGAGAGGAAGCTGGAGCGCATGACCCGGCCCTGCCCCCCATGCTGTGTGATGGGGCAACGGGGCCGCACTGAGCCCAGGGGAAGGAGGTCTGGGTGACGATGGGGGGCCTCGGCCACCATCTGCCAAGGTTCCCGTTGTGTGCGTTGGCCCCCCGGGGGTGGCTGAGCGTTGTTAAGGGGCTGGGGCTGTTTGGGGCAGGCTGAAGGCCACTGCTTGTGGTGTCCTAAGCAGAGACCCCAAGGTGAAGGAAGAAGGAGCGCTTGGTTGTGAGGAAGAGTGGAGGTGACATGTGTCCCGTGAGACCGCTGGCATTTGGTAGATTACAGGGAATTATTTCACTCTGCCTGTGCTATATTTGGTTCTGTGATCAGGCTCTTGCGATTCCCCAGGGCCCCTGAGGCTCCTTTTCTGAGTAATTGGGATACCAAGGGGCTGCGCTTAGAGCCTTCAAGGCACCACATGGTGGCAGAGCCGCCCAGAGGAGGGGCAGACACTGGAACCACCCCCCTGCACCCCTGAACTGTGGTACCTGCTGCATCCCAGTGGCAAAGGTCCACCTGTAGGAGGAAAGAGGAGAAGAGGGACCAGAGGGCTCCCTCTGAGGGGGCGCACCTCCCTGTGAGCCCTCCCCTCCATCCTTGCCCAGCCGGCCTGAGCCCCCGCCTTTATTCAGTGGTGCTGGCTTCCCTGGAGCCCTGGACGCACCTCCTGAGAACCCTCCCTGCCTCTGCGTCCCCAGTCCCATCAGCGGAGGAGCAGGGCCTTGTCTGCTCCTTCCAGCCTTGCTTCCCCTCCCAGCCACCAGCCCAGGACCCCAATTCCTCAGGCCCCGAAGGAAGTCAGGCACCACCAGCCTGGTGACTGATCGATACCATGTCTGAGTGGAACACGTGGCTAAAAGCACGATTTCCACCGGTGTGGCCCCTGCTCAGGCAGCTCTATCTGGATCCCAGGGGCAATTTTGAGCCCAGGAGCATTTCTCAGGTGAAACACAGCCAATTTGCAGAGGTTGGGGCCTCTCCCTACAACACACTTCCTTTTTCCTCCGTCCTGTTCTCTTTGGCATGTTCTAGCATCTCTCTAACAGCATGGGGATATTGGCCTGTCCCCCCCTTCAGGAATTCCCGAAGCTGCCAGGCCCCCACGTTCCTGTCCCACTGGTAGTTAATGGAATGTAAATGGGTTGCTGGTTGTGAGACTCCTGGTCACACCTAAATCACCTGAACATCACCTGAGGTTAAGGACTTCGAGCCATCCCATCCTGTCTGCTGTCCCTTCTCCCTGCTCTCGCAGGGAGAGAACTGATGGGAGATGAGAGTCGAGGCGTCTCTAACAGCAGTGAAAGGTTTTGCTCCTCCTGCCTCTTGCTCTAGTTCCATTTAGGGTCTTCCTTACAGGTATTTAGTTGGACCAACGGTTCTCACTTCACATGAATCAATAGGAAATTTTCACAGGATTCAGATTAATTTCTGCCCCTGATTGCGATTCCGATTTGGGTGGGAGGACTGGCTCTGCTCAGCCTGGACATAGAGATTGTTACATAATGACATTTCACCTGCATTGCTATTTTGTGCAAGGCCGTGACTCGGCAGCACTGTAACAGCGAAGACTGATTGAATGCTTACTCTATCAGTCACTGTTCTAAATCTAGTGACTCCTCTAATTCCCACAGTGGCCCATTTTGCAGATGGTATTATCATCTCTATTTCCCAGATGAGGAAGTGGAGGCACAGAAAGGTTGCCCATGGTGACCCAGATAGTAAGTGATAGAGCCAGGACCGATTCCTCTGAGCTCCCTCCTCACCACTGTGCTTCTCCACCTCTGATGTGCAACACGTCCTGGGTGACTGACTGTTTCAGGGCCCTGTGCTGGGAGGTGGGTGTGGGTGCAACCCTGGTAAATCTAGTGGGGTGTTTGAATTGTGATAGAGGCTGAGGGACCCTGGGGACCTTTTAGACTGAAAGCTCCTGGAGGCAGGGCCCGGGTCTGCCTTGTTTTGAGTCACTGCCCCAGCAGCACCCAGCCCAGGGCCGGCGCTCGGCGACTGAACGTGTGGAAGAGACCCTAAATGTCTCTCCCGGGTAATTTCACATCCAGAGTGGTAGCTATGGTAGACTACAGAATATCGGAGAGAGTGGGGTTCGACTGGATGTCTGAGGGACCTTTCAGTGCCAGCATTCTGCCTGGCATACGGCAGGACGTATCTGCTGAGTTGAAACAAATTCTGCAATTCTAGGGAAGACAGAAAGCATCATAGCCCGGACTCGCGTGCCTTCGTTATCATCTGTTATTAGTTTAAATTTCTCCTGGCTGCTTGAAGTGGTGACTACCCCCATCCCGTGGACTCCTGCCTTTCCTAAACAGGCTCGTCTTTGAGACCCAGTTTTCTCCACCGAGCTGTAACGCTCACCCACGGCCACTAGAGGGCCGAGGGTCTGCGCAGCCACGGGGGCCTCCAGTTCAAAGGTCAAGCAGAGCCGCAGAGGAGGCAGGTGTCAGTCCTGGAAACTTGCTTAAGCAATCGATGCTCAAGCAGCCTGCAGATCGGAGCTGGGGGCGCAGGGGAAAGCGATTGCTCTGGTACTAACATGTGTGGGCAGCGAGCGGCTGAGGTCCCTGTGTGGCGTGGGGAAATGGGGCCGTGGAAGGGGCCGCCTCACCACGTTGAGCAGTGAACAGTAGGAAACGGCTCTCTTTCCCTTGGCTGCCGGAATTCTTTTATTTTAAAGGAGCAGAAATACTCAGAAGGGCAGGTGGTCTTTGCCAAGAAAAAAACACCCTGATAGTTTACTTTCTACATCTCTCCTCCACCCTTTTCTTGTCTCTCACCACCCCTCTCTACCCTGCCTCTCCCTGGCTAATTTGTTCCTCCCTCCCCTCCTCTCTCCTGGGTTTCTTTCTTGGGTTTTGCCTTGTTTGGCATGTGATTATTGCTGGGTGCTGCTGTGGGTACTCAGGTCCCCCAGAGGTGGCTGACCCGGCTCTAAAAGGGGAGTCCAAAGAGAAGCGACAGAGAGACAAAGAGACTTGTGTGGTCTCATGGCCCTGCTCCCCTGCTCGGCCCTGTGCTGACTGCACCCCGTGTGGAACTCACCATGGAGAACGCAGAGCCGCAGTGCCGGCGTTTCCACCTGCTCTGAAGTTAGTGCTGTGTGATCTATCTCCAAAGCCTGGTCCAGTCTCCACTGTGACACACGGAGCAGGCCCAGACTGGAAGGGTCATGTGGCCAGTGGATGTTTACATCTGCTGTAGCTTAAAAATGTAAAGAAAAGCACCCCCCAAATCCCGTTCATGTCTACTGCTCCCCATCCCACCCCCAAATGGAGGAATTTATGTGCTAGTGTATTCTCTTTTCCCTGCCACCTTTCCCTGAGAGTTAATAAGGACCGAGCCGGCCAGCGGGCAGGAAGCAATGGGAAGATGCCAACGGGAAGCCGGGACCATGTATAATTCATAAATCAGATAATCTCTTGCCCTGGGCAATGTACAGGATATTTTTGGCTCTATGTCAGGTAGCCCTTTAAGGAAACCGGTTGTATTTAATTCTGTGCATGTTTATTGAGCACCTACTTGTCGGTCAGTGTGTGTGGACTTACAGGAAGTATAAAGAGTAGGATAAAGGCCCAGTCCTCAAGGATCTCACAAGCCTGATAATAACTCTAATGTGAGGCAGCAGAGGTCTGGGATGCAGGTTCAAATCAAGGTCACACTGATGCGGGCGTTGTGGAGAGGTGACGTTTATCTGGGCCTCAGCATTTGACAGCTGGAGAGGAGAAAGACGGGAGGATTAGTTCACGTGGTCAGGAAGCAGTGGGGAGAGCTCTTTGGTAGTCTGGCTTGGCTTGTCCATGGAGCCTGAAATTTGGGGAATGTCTGACCACCCCCTTGCCTGGGCCTGGGGACCGGCGGTTGGCAGAAGCTGGCTAAGTAGTTACTGGCAGGGACTTGGCTCTGTGTGGTCAAGGCCACTGCAGGATGTTCTCACCCAGAACTGAAAGCTAGGGCAAGAACCAAAGCAGTGAGCTGGGTCGGAACCCCCAGGCGAAAGTAAGGCTCAAAAACTTGGCAGAACTTAGAAGAAATGAGCTGTCAGGCCATGAAAAGACTTGGAGGAACCTTAAATGCGTGTTGCTAAGCGGAGGAAGCCAATTGGAAAAGTCTACATACTGTGCGATTCCAACTTTGTGACATTCTGGAAAAGGCAGAAGTATGGAGACGTAAAACCATCAGTGGTTGCCAGGGTTGGGGGAGGGAGGGATGAGTAGGGAGAGCACAGGATTTTTAGGGCAGAGAATGATCCCTGGAGCCCAGGACTATGTTACCTTATTGGGGGGGGGGGGGACTTTGCAAATGCGAGTAAATGAAGGCTATTGAGATGAGGGGTTGTCTGGAGGGACCCAATATAACCACAAAGGTCCCTTTAAGAGGGAAGCAGGAGGGGGAGGGTCTGAGAAGGAGCTGTGATGGTAGAAGCAGAGGTCAGCTTGACACTTTTTAACAGGGTTGAGGTGTCCCTGGACTCAGACCAGCAGGGAGGCTAATTGGATACAAACTTCCAAGAAGTTGCACAGACTTAACCAATTTGATTTTAAATACTTGGAATTAGGCCTCTGGAGACCAACATGTAAATTTATGTAAAATCATATGCAAATAAGCACCAGAGCCAAGTGACCTGGCCCTGCTCCCTTACTCAAGACAGCGGCCCCTGACCCTGCTGCCCTGTGTTTAGTCCTGTTTGGGGCCCTGGGACTCTGGGTCTGTTGTGTTGGCAAAACATGGTCTTCGGGGTGGGCAGTGAAAGGAAGGTCTGTTCCAATTTAAACAGCCACGGCAACAAAAATTCTTTTAGCAAATTGGCAGGCTGTTCACAAGCTGCTTACTATTCACATGAGGTTTCAGAGGCCTCATAACCTCTCTTCTTGGAAGTAGGAGGTCAGGAAAAGATCTGTCAGGACCCAAGTCCTGAGATGAGAACTGAGAAGGCTCCTTGGCTGCCCGGTGGCGCCCTGTTGATGCCGCCTAAACTCAGGCCGGGCTGCCCACAGCCCACAGACTTTGCCTGGGTTCCTTGGGCAAAGGCGAGGAGGAAGGTATGGAGCCCGTGTTCAGCGCAGACACTGGCTTGACAGGGTATTCAGTTTTCCATGGGCTTGTTCAGACAGTGGTGAGCTCCTGATGGGTGGTGGCTTCATGTGGAGGAGCAGAGACACTGCCAAGCCACAGCCCAGCAGGAAGGGGAATAACTAGTCTACTAGGACTCCGAAGTCTTCTGCTGGTGCCTCCTATTGGCCTAAGAACACGGGGAGCCAGAGGGCAAGGAGACAGCAGCGGGTAGAAGGGTGCAGAGGGACCTGGAGGGGTGGATGGAGACTTCTCAGCGCCACTCACCTTTGCACAGAAGGAGAGTGGACATCCAGGCAGGCGGGAGAAACCTGGCTCGATTCCTCAATTTTCACAAATCATTGTCAGCGTCACTGTTGGCACATGGGACGTCCAAGCTGAAGGGAGCCATTGCTAATGAGCAGCACAGATCACCTGTGGTCTAGGCCTCTGCTGAAGAACCTAATCTCCGCTTAACTTGCTCTCCAGTTGTGAGATGCCCGCTTGGCGGATGTATTAGTGGAAGATCCATTGAAGTGCATTCAAAATCAGGGCCGTCTTGTCTGCCCCCCCCATACAGTGTTTGTACTGGGTCACGCTTTTGTGTTGAGTTCCCAGCAATTACTGAGGGGTGCTGCAATAAAAATCTAGTACCTATTGCCACCTGCTGTGTTGTTTGTGTGTGTGCTCTACCCGAGTTAAAATAGGCGCAGCAAATGATTTTTAGATGTGAGTGTCAGGGACAGTTTGTTGCCCCTGAAGAACTACTATGCTTTTTCTTCATGAACACAGAACTATGTGACTGAGTTCTCTCTTTCCAGTTTAGCTTCTGGGCAACTTAGATCCAAAATTTCAAGCCAACTAACTTGGCTCTTTGGGCTTTCAGTGTGTGTGTGTGTTTCCCTCTCTAATTTTTACATTTTATTTAGGTTTGAACTTCAAAAAGTATAAAACATAAGGCAAAAATGGATTGATTTTCATCCAGTGAAGGATACCACAGACAGAACTAATTAACAGGTGACAGATGAGAGAAGATATTCAATGCATCTAAAACTGAAGGACTCACATCCTTAACATACCAACATGTGCAAATTAAAAAGAAAAAAGGTAGCGATCCCACAGAAAAATGGGCAAAGCAGCTAGGTAGGCAATTTAACAAAAAAGGAAACCCCAAAGACTAACCATTATATGAAGAGAGTCTCTAACTGGAAAAATACAGGTTAAAAAACCAAAAAGATCACTTAAAACCTATTAGGTTGCAAAAACTAGAAGTTGGATACTGCCAAGTGTTGGCAGGGATGTGGGATGCAGTCAAGGAGTACTTAGTTCAATAAAAAACACACACAAAAAAACATAAACCACATGACCAGCAGTTTCATTCCTAGGTACAAATCCCAAAGAAATTGCCACGTCAATCCCTAGGGGAACATGCATGGGGATTTTGTAGCATTATTTGAGGTGCAAAGGCCAGACTCTGTCTCTCATTGGATGGACAAAATATAGTGGCTACACTTGGCTACATGGCTGAGTGCAAAAGGTAAGACAGAAAAGGAGATACAAATTAGGTAAATTAAAATTATTTGCACACACAAACATATACCTACTTTGTAAGAATGAGACAAAGGTACACATGAAACATAAACAGTAACCATCTAGGATGGAGGGAAAGGGCTAATGGGATAAAAGGAAGTGAATGAAAGAATAAATAAAATAAGAGAGGGCCTTGCCCAGATCAATCACATTAATGTGTCTTGAACCAGGACTAGGGGTTAATTCACCCTCTGCCCCTGAGGATCTCGAAACAAATAAAAAGCAACTCACTTTTAAAATTTTAAGTCCTGGCCCAGAGCGAGGATCCCCGCCTCCCTTCTTACATATCCCACCTTTAGTTTGATTGAAGAATTCACGTGCATATTTGGGAGCATCAATGCCTTGCTTAATAGGCTGCTACTCCCAGAGGCTGTTATTATTTCAAGAGTTAACACAAGAGAATGATGTTAAAGAAAAACTTATTCTGACGCTTGTTAAGGTGGTAAGGAAGACTTTATTCAGGACTATTGCGATAGGGGAGAGAGGTGGGGCTCCATTCTGAATACAGCAGGGACAAGTGGGGATTTATAGCCAAGGAGCAGGGCGAAGGGATTGGTGGTTGGAAAATGGTTGAGATGAGCCATCAAGGGTAGGGGGATTCTTCCTAAAGTGACTTGATGGGGTTCTTGCCCGAGGCAGGCCAAGGTGATCAGATATCAAGGGTGGGCATTCTCTCTAAACCAACTTAGCAGGACTCTTGCTGGAACTAGACTCTGCAAGAAGGACATGGGAGCCCAAGGTGGGAGCCTAGTCGAGAAGAGGGCTCACAAGAGCCTAAGTAAAGTTTGGTCAAGGAGAGAGTCTTGGTGGTTGGTGAAGGCCAGTGCCTCATCTGCCGTGCTTTTTGTAGCATCTCCTCCAGCTGCTACCACAGGGCCTGGAGAATGGGAGATGCTCAGTATTTTTAAGTATGAATAATGATGTTTTTTCCTGAAAGAGACTTTGGGGTGTGGGAGCCTCCCTGATGTATGTCCATACTTACTTTGGGGCATGGACTCCTCCAGAGCCTTGACCTGGCTGGCCAAGGGGCGCTGCAGGCCTGGGAGTTGGAGGAGGCACTTGCTTACCCAAAGGAGCAGAGGACATTGGTTAGTCCCAAGAGCCTGTGAGAGGCTGAAGGCCATGACTTCAGAGGATGTCTGGAGGGTCACCAAACAATTTGAGCCAGAAATTGCTCCTGAATCTCATGTTTGAGAACCAAAGATGCCAAAGCAAGCACAAGCTTGGTGGGAGGAAGGTGGATCCCGGGGCTGGGAACAGTTGCTGGGAACAGCAGGCTCTGAGGTTCCTGATTTGCTTGAAGTAGTGGCCATGGTGCTGGGTGGGCTGGCTGAGTGGGGGGCTGGGTGGAGCAGGGGGCTGTGGTTGTGGCCTGCCTGAATTCTACCAGGAGAGCCCCAGAATGCTGCGAGTTGCCCCCTCCCTCTCCCCCTCCCTTGCCCTCCCCCTCTGCTTGTATTCTTCAGAGTGGCTGCCCCCACTCTGGCCACCCCAAGTCAGCAGGGTGTCCCAGCCTCTCCTCACTCCTCTCTGGATTTACCCCGAGCAGGACGGCTGCTGGCGGGCCTGGGGCGCTCTCCTGAGTGTCGGCAGGAGCCAGCGGGCTGGGCCTGCCCCATCTCCCCGCTCGCTTGGCTTCCGTCCCAGAAGTGCATGGCTCTGGGGCGTCGTCGTTTTCTGTTAAACAGACGGGCACCAGGGAAGCAATGTCAGAACCAGCTAGGTCTGCAAATTCTGGCAGATACAACGGTACCTGAGCCATGCCCTGTGTCCCCCAATTTGTCCTTGTCACTCAGGCCTAGGGACTGGTCCCTGGGGCAGCCGAGGCCTCCCTTCCCAGCTTACCTGCTGACCCCGGCCCCTTTCTCAGCACCCGCTGCTCCATCTCCCACCTGCGACAGGATGGCCTGCTGCTTTCACACGCGTGCTGGCCTTGGCTCCCACCTGCACAGGCTCGCCCCGCCCCCAAAGCGCCCAGGTTCTCCTGGATTGTGGGGTGCTGATGGCTGTGCCGAAGGCCAGGGAGGGAGGAGAGTCACGGGGCCAGGCAGGTGAGGCCCAAGCATCTGCCTGGTGCTAATAACCACAGGAACAAAGGTAATAATATTTATTGTGACTTATATTGTACGCAGTGCTTCATTAAGATTATATTCTTCAATCCTCAGTGCAGTGATATGAGAGGCCTCAGTTTGACTCCTAACACCAGAGTAGTGATCTTGGGCAAGTAATTTAACCACATTTGGCCTCAGTTTCTTCATCTCTAAAATGGGAGCAGTAGTATGCCTGCCTCACCGGGTGGCCGGAGAACTCAACAGTAAAAAGCATCTACAGGGTGAAGCCCAGTGCCCCGCAGAGTGAGCAGGCGATCGTGGTGGCATTGGCGTCATCACCTTGATTATAGCACTTGTCACATTGTAATATAATGAATGTGTCTGTGTTCCAATAAAACTTCATGGAAGCTGACACTTGAATATAATTTTTACATGTCACAAAATCTTCTTCTTCTGATTTTTTTCAACTATTTTAAAAGTGTCTGAAAACCATTCTTCTCAGCTCACAGGTTGTACAAAAGTGGGTGGCAGGCTGGATTTGGCCTGCAGGTTGGAGTTTGCTGACCTTGGCTTAGACCGTGGGTGGAAGCCTCAGGGAGTCATATGTAAATTCAATATAGGAAGACAATGATTAATTAGCGGTAGCCAGGAATGGAAAGAGCGTCCTCAGTAAGTGATGAGTTTCTTGTCACTAAAGGGCTCAAGTACAGGCTGGGTAATTAACTCCCTGGCAAGGGATGATACAGAAATATGTCTATTGAATATAAGCGATACTAGAATTTTCTCCGAATTCTGCAAGAGCATTGAAATCAGGATGACATGTGCCAGCTTTAAAATTATCCCTGCTCTGTAGAGGGAAGTAAGTTGTAAGTACCACGTGGTACTCACCCAGCCCGGTGTTGCTGGAACGTGGACACTCGGGGGGGGGAGGGGTGCTGGCTTCACTACTTTGGCCCCTCTGGGATGTGCAGCCACAGGGGAGCTGTTATGTCCATTCATGTGCAGCCCACGGGCCAAATACCATTTTGTTCTGTCACTGAGTCATCTTTCTGGGGACAAGGAGACCTGGATTAGGGAGTTTCGCCTCTAGTTAGTTCTTTCTGTGGAGATGCCTCATTCTATAACTGGAGAAGCTCACCTCCAACATTGTCCCCTCCAGACCAATGGGAAACCATTGCTCCAATCAGCATCTCTGCCAAAATAAACAAAAATAAGAAATCAACAGCTTCCCAGAGAAGCCGAAAGTGCATTTTTTGTGTGCCTTTATCCAATCCCCAACCTGCTCTCACCGTCATCTTTGTAAAACACAGACAGCTTAAAAGTTTTTATTTTGGGGGATTTTAAAAAGATGTATCTGACATGCAACATTGTGTAAGTTTAAGGTGATGCATTATTATTGCAATACGGTTGCCACTGTAGCATTAGCGAGCACCTCTGCGCCATCCCATAATTATGATTTCTTCTAGCATTGGGAACAATTACGATCTACTCTCTTAATTGTTACTGTAATAATTTTGTTGTCTAGAATCGCTGTACTGTGTATTAGATTTCCAGGACTTATTTATCTACTAGTTGCAAGTATGAACCCTTAAACAAGATCTCTCCCATTTCCTATTTTGGGGATTTCTTTAAAGTAAACACAGAATTGAAAGAGTTCAGTCAACCCAGGTGCCCATCACCAGCTTCCACAGCGACCATCTTCTGGTGGGTCTTGTGTCACTGACACCCTCTTCCAGCCTCCTGTGTTACTTTGAAACAAATCTCCAGGAGCCTCTTGACATGTTGTCCTGACTCCCCTTTGCACTAATGTCTTGATTCTGTGTATTTCGTTTCAGATAATTGCCTTTGATGAGTTAAGAACAGACTTTAAGAGCCCCATAGACCAGTGCAACCCTGTTCATGCGGTAAGTAGAGGTGCCTGTGGCGGTTAAGGGCAGTGTCACGGCCTCGGGCCTGGGAAGGAGGGTGAGGCTTCAGTGAGTCTGATGAGGGAAGAACATTCTCCACCCTGTCTGTACCTCCGTGCCTGGCTCAAGGTTGTTGAGGAGACTTCTTGTTCTCGAGGCCTGCTGAGGTCTTGATTTCTCTTGCAAGTCAAGTATGGCAGTCGCAATAGCCCAGGTGGGAAGGGTCTGCGGGGCTGTGGCTGTTGAGCCCTCAAGGCCTCGTGTTAGTGTGTTTGGTTACTCCCCCTTGAACCAGGAGAGCTCCGTGTTGTCCCCATGTTGGGCAGGTATAGAAGCGTCATTAGTGGTCGTCCCCACTCTCATAGGGTGGGTTGATGTACAAAGCTCCTAGCCCCCTAGCCACCACCTGGGAAGCGCTCATCTGGAGCTCTGTGGGCCCGAGGCCTCCCACTGGGGAATCTCATGGAGTCTGGTGGTCTGGTCCGGGTTCAGCACGGGCTGTTCCCAGAGTCTTACTGCCCACCCTGCCCGGGATGGGTGTAGACAGAGGCATGAATGCAGGGGAAGGAAGACAGCACTTGTATTGAGTGGATGGGTAGGATGAGCACCAGTCCCACAGGAGCTTCTCTGAACAGCCAGGCCAGACCAGGACCTGCACACAGTAGGCACTCAGTAACTACGTGCCGATGAAAGAATGAATGAATATTGAAGGGCGGAGCTGGGTCTCAGCGCCTTACTCCTGTTATTAAAGCTACACTTGTAATTAGTTAAGGAGCTAATTAAGTGGCCTGGGCTCTGAAGGCCAGACATCTTGTGGACAGATTGTAACCACTGGGGAAAGACTCTTGTCTGGGATTTAAAAACAATCCATAAAAACCCTAAATGGAGGGATATTAGACACATTTTCCCAGTTCTTATGATGTTCCTCCCTGGCAGGAAGTTAAACGCTCTGGATGCCTCATTAACTCATCTTCAAGCCCTTCAGGCCTCTGAGGGCCCCTGCAGTGGCGTTTCAGGGCCAGGTGGCTTGAAATAGCTACCTCTCTGGTTGGTAACATCAGCCCCGAAAGGACTTGTTAAAACTAATTGCCCAACGGGAGGATGTGTTTCTAAATGAGCGTGCACGGGGCCTGCTGGTTCTCTGAGCTTCAGACCCCCGACCTCTGGGTGGACCCCTCCCAGGAGGTGGAAAGAGGAGGGATGCTCTGTTTTATTCCTAGTTTCTCTCATTTACCCTCCCCTTCCGTGTGCCACCTGGGCATCTAGTCTCACTGTAACGCAATGAGAGGTGGCCTTCTGAGGATCCAGCTGGCTGGGGAAGGGGCTAGTGTGTGTCCTGTGCCACCCGATCTCGTGCCTGGCATCCCACACCTTTGCCCACCATTCTCCTTTTAGGCAGCCTTGGTGCCCTGCTCTGTGTGTATGTTTGCGTGTGCGCATTGCATGTGTGCACACGTGTTGAGGAGGCCATGGTCTCTCTTCCTAGCTCTGTGGACACCAGTTTGTCTTGATGTGGGCTCTTTGCTCTGGGCTTAAGGGATGCACAGGAATCACTATATTTAAGATTCAGTTAGGGAAAGTGAAGTGTCCCAGCCACCTGTCTTCTCCAGACCCCTGAGCATTCTCATTGCCATCCCATCTATGGCAACCACATGGCTTTGGTAATGAGTGAAGCACCAGGAGAGGCCACAGCTGTGCTCACTGTGGCTTCAGAAACCAAGAAAGTCACTGCTGGGAAGGGGAGGCCACACTGAGTGTGTCACTCGAGCAATGCCCAGCATCTTCCTTCAGCAGCAAGCCAGGCCCTGGAGATGAACTTGGACGTCTTGAAGTCTTAGCCCAAGGGCACTGCTGGTGCCTAATTTAGCGGGGAGATTGCTTCCTTTAAATATACTCACTCTAGAAAAATAAGGCCAATGGTCAGAGAACTTCCATTCCTTAGACACTAGCCAGGGCACATATGCTCTTTGATGCCCGAGTGGGAAGTCCTCCCGGGAGGCCTGACTGCAGGCTTTGGGACGTGCAGTGAACGTGTGCTGCCTGGTCAGCAGTGGGACCATCTTACAGGTACATGGAGGCTAAGAGAGGAGAGACTGTGCCTGTAGAAAAGTACAGGCACCTCTCCTGGCTGAGAGGGGGGCTGAGCCACACTGTTTGCTGGTATATTTCTTCTAGGAGCAAATGACTGAGACAAGATAAATGCAAAAACTCTGGTTAGGAAGAGCCATGGGTGGGAGCGTGCAAACCATCGGGGGGAAGGGCCTCGGGTGGGTTCTGCCTCCTCTACTGAGACTGGATGTGGGGGCCCCTCCCGCTCTAACCCTCCCTCTCTCTTTCTTGTGCATCACAATAGAGGGAACGGCTGAGGAACATCGAGCGCATCTGTTTCCTTCTGCGAAAGGTCAGTGTAAGAGCCCCGGCCAAGCAAGCTCAGGGCCTGCTCCTGTCCTTTCTCCCCAGGAGGGCAGTGGTGGTGGGGGAGGGGGAGGGGGAGCCTCCCGAGACAAGAGGCGCTAATTAAAAGGGGTGGCCGTCAATTAAAGTGGCAGGAACAGCACTGGATATCTGAAGTGCCCTCCGGTTGGATTCAGAGCTGCTTTTTCTTTGGGTAACCATGACAGGCACTTACAGCAGACGCTGCCTCTCAGCCTTTGTTCCTGTCTGGCGCCGGGCTCAGGGAAGTTTTTCACTGGCTGATGGGTTTCCTTCCTTTGAGGTTTCAGCCTGCCACTCAGCTTTGCAGTTTGATTGGCAGCCTCATGGGGGGTGTTATTAAAGGGGGAGACAGGCGTTCAGAGAGTTGCTCTGAATGGACTGGCAGAGGCCTGCAGCTGCCCTAAACGCATTCAGGAGCACATGAGTGCACACATATTCATGTGTGTGCATGCAGCTCAGGCTTGGTATTTAGCACAACTCTGTGACATAGCTGGGGGACCAGAGAGACCAGGAAAGTGTGTGTTTTTTGCAGCAAAGTCTAGAGAGCAGCAACTTGCAGATAAAATAAGCAGCCTCTAGCCTTGAGCCAAAGGATGTCCCTGACCTCTGTCCAGAGCAGGTGGGCTACAGGCAGCAGGAAAGCTGCCTGTCAACTCAGAAGAGGTTTTTGAGCCTTATGTAAATAGGAGAGAAACCAAATGCCAGGCCAACACCGATAGAAGGGAATGAATTTAGAAAGTTTTTGAAAGTTTTTCTATATTTTAGTATTGATATCGTTCATTGGGGGAGAGAACTTAAGAAGTTAATAAATTTTCTAGCTATTACTTGTCCTTTTAAACTCAGTATATTAACCCTGGCTGGTTTTGCTCAGTGGTTAGAGTGTCAGCCCGAGGACTGAAGGGTCCCGGGTTCATTCCGACCAAGGGCATGTACCTCGGTTGCAGGCTCGATCCCCAGCCCCAGTTGGGACGCGTGCAGGAGGCAACCAATTGATGTATCTCTCTCACATCGATGTTTCTCTCCCTGTCTCTCCCCCTCCCTTCCCCTCTCCCTGAAAAGCAAAGGGAAAAACATCCTCAGCTGAGGATTAAAAAAAATTAAACCCAGTATGTTCGAGTTTCATGTCTTGTGTATCGTAGTGAGAATGAAAGTACACCTAGCGATCCAAGGACTGAAGAGTGATTAAGAAATAAGGCACAACATTTGGTATTAAGGGTAACTCATGAATTTGTAAATTCTCTCTCACATGACATCTTGGGCGCCAATAGCCCGCTCCACCTGTTACTTCCATGGTCTCTGGTTTGTCCTTTGACTCTAAGTGCCCTTCACCCTCCAAGTTGCTCGTTTCCCCCCACCCTGAGTGTACCCTCCCGAATTCTCTGGCAGAGTGTTAACCCACATCCGTCGCATTTTAGCCTCGCTCGCTCGTCTTTCTATATGGCTTGACCACTGCCTCCAGACAGTAGGCAACAGCGGCCCATGGCCGCCTCGGCCAAGGCCCTGCTGCCCACACGCTTGGACCTTTCAAAGTCAAAGCCAAGCATGTGCAAGTAACGGGGCCACGTGAGAATTAGCATTACCATTTGCAAATTTGCATAGAGTTTGCATAAGTTTTTGTAAACAGTAGGCTGAGGCATTCTGCTGTAGGGAACAGTGCTGCAAGTACCTTTTTTTCTGTTTTCTTCTCCCTTTTCATTTGCCCACGCTCCTTCCTCTGCTGCTTCTGTGACGTCAAACACCTTGCTGCTCATTGTAGTGGGAAATGCCAGGGAGGAAAGTTCAAGGTCGATGGAACACTAACTCAAGACTTCAGCTGTTACAGCTGTGCCTGACCACACGTGCTGCAGCCCGAGGGCCCTCTGGCTCCCGCGGGAGCTGGCCCAGGGCGGCGAGCACCCCTTGACCATCTGAAGGCGGCTGCAAGCCCCGTGCCTGCGGCTGTATTTCCCTGCGGCATCTCCCTCCCGCCCCAGCCCTCTTGCTGTGAGCACACCCATCTCTTCGCCACTCGGCCCTGTTAGCTCTTCCCCTCTGCGTCTCTGCGCCCTGGATCCCCAAGGCCACTCTCACTGACGTGAGCGTGATCTCTTTCTGAATGTAATTTTAAATCGTTGGCGTTTCTGATGGTCTGGCCAGTGAGGTCTTGTGTTTCAGCTTAACTTGGTAGCTCACAGACACATTGAGGGGATGCGAGCCTGTCTCTCTCCTTCCGCTCGATGACTTGGTTCCTTTCACTGTCGTTTCTAGTGACACAGGAGGAAGAGCAGGGATAGCCTGTTGATGGTGCTCGATCAATATTTATCCAGTGAGTTAATGACCGAAGCTGGCTTCCTGGCCCGTCTGTAATCTACACCCTTGTTGGGAACACTGGGATCATCAATAATCTTTTCATTTCCTCCTTTCGGTAGTGTCCATGGCACCGCACACAACTTTTATATTTTAGTACATTTACTACTTACATCAGCTTGTATTTTGCAGTCACACTGAACTGTACTGTGTTTGTTGTGGACACAGAAGGTCTGTAACCTCCAGTTTCTCCATCTCACCCCTTTCCTTTGTTATTGCCATGGTCGTGTCCCTTAGCTGCGGCCTGAAACTCCTAATCACGTCCCTGAGCACACACTTGGTGCCGAAGCAGGCCAGGCCATCCTCGGCTGCTGGCATTTCCCTTAGTGCTCCCTCCAGTCTCTTAGGTAAGTGTCACTGGGTGTTCGAGCAGAGTCACAGGCAGGATGGCCGAGCCCCCTCCCTCCTGGCTCTTTCATTCCGAATGGGCTTCTGAGTTCAGATCCCCAGCTGGGAGTGCATGTTGGGGATGCTGTGGAGGGTTAATGGGTCTCATAGCATCACCACCTTCTGGGAAGCGTACCTTCCAAGAAATTTATCTGAACTCGTTTCCCAAACACCCCAGAATGTGATGCATCTCGGCAGTTGACTGTCGTTAAACCACCTCCTCAGCCTTCTCTGGAGAAAGGAAGGGATTTGCACAGAGGATCCATTTTTAGCTCTGT
The DNA here is from genome assembly GCF_054644295.1 of Miniopterus natalensis. Taxonomy (NCBI): domain Eukaryota; kingdom Metazoa; phylum Chordata; class Mammalia; order Chiroptera; family Miniopteridae; genus Miniopterus; species Miniopterus natalensis. The sequence goes on along the minus strand of NC_142101.1, from coordinate 13,201,479 downwards.
AATTATCAGAAAACGTGTTCTTTGGATAATTGTCTGAACTGCAGGATTCTTGTGGTGACTTGTGCTTATGATTCATTTTTTCACGGCAAGAGTCACGCCACTTGCTTCTTGCGCGGCTGTTCCTGCGAGCGTGTCGTCAACTCTGGGGGTCGCTGGAAAGTACAGGTTGGAGAGCAGGCAGCTGGAAAGCAGAGGGTGGTTTGACGGCAGCTTTCAGGCACAGGAGACTGACCAGGGCATCCTGTTGCATCTCCAAGCTCAGGAAATGGTTAGAGGAAATGAACTTAGGCGAAAGCCCGAGATTTGAATGAGAATGAAGAGGACATTTCCTTCTCAGCGGCAGTCATCACATCTTTGGATTGGTTGTTTTGGGGCCTATAAAATGTTCACCTCCCTTAGACCAGTGAGACAACCTCACGTCCAAGACGGGCTGGAGTTAGACTGAGCCTGCCTGAGAGAGGTACCTCGTTGCGTAGTTTGGGACAATTATGTGATAGTCCAGCCCACCCCGATTTCCCCCAGAGTGAGTCCTGTCCTACAGCCGGTCTCCTGACATTCGTGGGTATAAGAAGCTCTAGTCGGTGGATCACGGTCATTCTCTCCTCAAGCAGCACCAGTGCGAGGATGAAGAAGAGGAAGAGTGGGTAGGGGTTGGGGTGGGGGTGGTTGAGTTCACTGGGGAGGTGTAACCCGGCTGGTGGGAGGGGGCAGGTGCTCCAGGTTTAATTCGGAAAGAACACAGTGGTGACCAGGCCACAGATGTTACCACTCATGGCCACCTAGGCCCCTTATCAGAGCCCCCTCTGTCTTAGGGTAGGTGTCAGGGTCTGAAGTGAAGTCGAGTGGTGCGAAACCGGAATCCACTGCAGAAACTCCATGGCCTGGTTCTGAAAGCAGGGACTGCATGTGACTTTGCAGTTCTTTTTGCTGGAAGTAATGTATATTTCCCTCCCCGCTGATGCTGGCGTCTGCCATGTGGTGGGATTTGTCTGCTGGAATGTGAGTGGGCTCATGAGTGTGAGGGGGGCCTGTAAGAGCCGCCGGGCGTTTCTGCTCTTCCTCTTGCACGTCTGACATGGACAAGGCCAACGTGCTGGTGCAGGGTCCATGAGAGGCAGGGGAATAGCCCTGAGCCACCTGTAGCTCAGAGCCAAGCCCACTAGGTCAAGTGACCCCCAGTCAACCTTTAGATGCACGAGCACGTGTAAATGAGTATTGCTTTGGGGCACTGAGTTTTGGATTATGGCAATAGCTAAGTGATGCTGTAAACATGAGGACTTTTATAAGGGGACTTTTATAAGATTTTACAGAAAATCTTTCTGTAAAAAAGTGATTTTATTCTGTGACAGAAATTAGCCAGTTGCTGACTCTACAAATTTACAAGTAGACAGTTTCAAACGCTGTCCCAATTTGTTCAACCTAAGAGGAGGCTACTAAATGAGTTTATCTACCAGAACCCAGAGAAAGACCCATATCGCTTTGGAGCACAATATTTGTCATGCAGATATTAAAATACTTGGAAAAAATGGTGAAGACGGTGCCTTGTCTCTAATTACTGGAACTCCCTGCCACAGGGATCGACTTGATTGCCAGTGATTTTATCTGTGAATGCAGTTCTTGCCGGGCTCTGGAGGGAATGGTGTCTGTTAATGGAGAGACAATAATGCAGTGGAAAGAGGCACATAAACTCCTAGGCGGTTGTTTGGAATGCCTCAGGGAGACCAGCCCTGACTCAGAAGTTGTCCAGATCAGAATTCTGTTTCTTGGGGGATTTCTAAGGGATAACAGTGGTCGTAGCTGCTTGCATTTCTTGAGTGACTACTATATGCCGTTAAAAGTATTAACTCTTTTCATCCTCACGACCCTGTGAAATAGCCCCACTTAACAGATGAGGAAATCAAGGCCGGGAGGTTAAGTATATATTCCCGGTCTCTTATTTCGTAAGTTGGTCAAGCTGGGATTTGAAGGCAAGTCTATCAAACCAGAGTCCACAATCTTAATCAACCACATTATAGGGGAAATTGTTGGTTCTCTTTGAAGGAAGCTCCTTAAGGACCATCACCACAGTAATATTGCTCAGCTATTTTAAAGGAAAGATACAAATACCAAGAGCCACATAGGGCCTCAGGGACCCTATAATATGCTTGGCTCACCATGATGGGGCCAAGTGGATTCCTTTACAGCTCTTTTCTAATTCCATTTAACTTCTTGGTAGGATAGCTCACCCCTAGAGGGGATATTTGAAGGGAAGTAAAAATACCCTGGAACAAAACTTGCAACTAGTTCAGAAACCGTGTCTCATGTATAATTTATTTCCAGACACTTTCTGTGGCAAACTCCTTGTTAGTCGGAGGGAAGGGTGGCACATTTTAGCGGCTGTGTGAATAGCGGTGCTGTCATGGGGCTGCAGAACCAGAGGCCCGAGGGGGCTGGGGCAAGAGCCGAGTCCCCCCTTTGCTCGCGAGGCTGCAGCAGGGGGAGGAGAGGATGTCACAGCAGCTCCCGAACATGGGGGACCTGGGTAGCTGGTTGGCCTCACTCGTGTTTCTTTTCCGCTGCTGTGCTAACAGAGTGCAGGGCCAGTCTGCAACAGCCGTGATTCACATTTCTCACCTCCACCCTCCACCCCCCAAGCAAGAAGGAATTCTGCAGCAGACAGCCTTTGGACTTCAACTCAACATTGGCCCTTCCTGGGTCTCCAGCCTGTTGGCCCACCCTGCAGAACTGGACTTGCCAAACCACTAAAACTGCATGAACCAATGAGCCAATTTCTTAAAATAAATCTCTCTCTCTCCATATAGATATAGATATATAGGTAGACATAGCTATATCTAGACACACACACACACACACACACACACACACACTTATGTCCTGTTGGTTCTGTTTCTCTGGAGAACTTTGACTAATACTGCTCCCTGCCCCACCCCTCACCCCCGCAGCCCACAATCCTGGGGAGTTCAGATTTAGTAGGTTTTGGAGGGCCCTGGCATGGCTATGTAACTAAATCTTCACAGCAACCCTGCGAGTTGGGAGAAATTACCCGCCTTCACCTTGCTCAAGGCCACACAACTCATGGGGCTGGTTCCAGAGCCCTGCTGTTTCTCCGTGTCCCGTGCTGCTTCCATGTGTAGCAAGGAGCCAGTAACTTTCCATTCCATCTACAGAGCTTCTTGCCCCTCCACCAGGGGCCAGTCTCTGCAGGTCACTAACCAAGAATGACGATCACTCAGTGTCCCCTGTAGTCTCTGCAGACCATGCAGACCAGAAAAAGAGGCCAGTCAACCTCCCTCCTTCATCAGCAAAGCGCAGTCCCCAGGCTGACCTTCAAAGCAGAGAGACTGATGGGCTCTCGGCAGCTTTGCTATGAGAGGTCACCAAATCACTGGCCGTTCTGACAGAAGTAATTTGGTTTTCCATAATAACTTTCTCCTCTCATTAATATAAAAAGGAACTCCAGATATTGTAGGATGTGTGGGCGGCGGGAAGGTGTATGGGATGTGGGCTCTACTGTGAGTAAAAGGCACGAGGGGGGTCATTCTGATGGGGGGAGCCTGTCCAGGCCGGGGCGTGGGGGGCTGCCTCCCAGGGTCATCTGGGGACTCAGGCTCCTCCTGCCTTTGGAGCGCAGCCATCATGAGGGCACTTCTTGTCCACATGGTTAGGAGGGCATCACACCAAGACCCCCTTTCAAGCAGCGACATGGAGGAGGGAGGAGGAAAGGTCCGTTTCCATGAAGGACGTGGCCCCAAATTTGCACACACCACTCCCTTTAGCTCATTGGCCGGATCTCAGGCAAATGGCCACTCCTGGTCTTATTTTGGGGGCAGGGATTTCATTCCGGGGAGCAGGAAGAGTGGACATTGGGGGACAACTGTGGGTCTCGGGAGTAATCCGGGCTGAGGAGCACCCCGAAATTCAAGGGCAGTGGGCATGGGAACGAAGGTGGAGACTCAGCATGAGAGGTCGAGGTGAAGTTCGGTGGTACTTAGAGGAAGCTGCGCAAAATGGGGGTTGGAGAAGGGCACTTAGGGGTCCTGGGTGTAGGCATTGGGGGGTTCCAGTGAGCAGCAGCCTGAACTTACTCATCTATTCAGCCGGAATTCATTTCATTAGCACCTGCTGTGTACGTGGTCCTGTATTATGTGCTGAGGAAGAGTGTGTGTGTGTGTGAGCTGTGAAAACATGCTCGGTCCAGTTAAAAGCAGCCTCGTTTTTCCTCTGAATTCCTGTTCGAGAGTCCCTCAGAGCCCTGATCCCACAGTCCCTGCATTACAGTTGCTTGTACACGTACCGTACACATTTGTATTCCCCGAAGGCAGGGATCATATCCGCCTAATTTTTGTATCTGTTGCATTGCCTAGCGTGCTGTCTGATTCATGTTAATTAGCAAAACGGATTAGTGAGCAGGAGCCCAGCAGCCGTTTAATGGCTTGGACAATTATTTTCACAATGCGTGAGGCAGAATTCTCACCGCTGAGCCTGGGATTAAGGCAAGTGGAGACCCAAGAGAGGCCAGCGGCAGGCATGACCTGCTTTGCTCTATCAGCCCATCTCTCGCTGCCCAGGGGGTGAGCACGGTCGTGGATGTGGTAGGAGCCCTGGTTCTTAACCTTGGCTGCATATCAGAATCACCTGGGGAGCTGAAAAATTACTGTTCCTGGGTCCCACCCCCACAATTTCTATTTCACTGGTCTGGTTTGCAGCCTGGGCATCGGGGTTTGCAAAGCACCCCCCTGGCGATATGAATGCGCGGCGAGGCTGCACATCACTGAGCTGGAGGGTGAGCCAGGCTTCAGCAATGCTGGTGGGGAGCCTCTTCCCTCTCTCAGTCCCCCGGGTGTGATTTAGAGAGCCTAGAGAGCCTTAATTTTCTAAATGTTTCCAGAGTGAGAGCAATAATTTGCTAACAGTGCCTAAGTGGACCGAAGGAGTGAGTCCCTGACTCCCTACTCCTCCGAGACGGTCCACCCAGCGGGACGCCTCATTGCAAGTAACCCACGGACAACTTGTTTTTCTTGGCGGGAGCTTTGCTTCCGGAGGATCCCTTTCCCAAAATGTGATGAGAAGTGAAGAGTCTGTTTTTCAGCCCTCCAAATGCTCACCATTCTTGCCCTTTTCCAGATTGCTGAGGAAGCAAGAAACATTTCTGGGTTATGTTTCTAGGCCACAAAATGTGCCAATATTACCAAATCCTAATAGCCTCTCACTCCCTGGAGTGTGACCCAGCCTCTGCCTCTCCCTAGAGTTAAAACCAGGACTCCAGTGACATTCGCCTGCGCGCCCAACTCGTGCTGAACCGATTCGGGGGCTCCAGATGTGTCCTCTCCCCGGGGAATAGCTGTCTTGCTGTGTTATCGCGCTGGCTCCATGTGCAGCTCGCATGGGGTTTGTTATTCTTGAAGCAATTTGGGGCACTGACGCTCCTTCAGCACAGAGTGTCACTGGCTCCGACTCCCAGGCTATCCCTGTGGCACAGACAATGACAAAAACGCAGGCGTTTTGTTTCGTTGGGATCAGACCAGGCAGTAGACAAGAAAAGGCACCGAATATGTTCCATCCGCCATACAAATGCAAAGTGCCATTATTACAAAGGGACAGCAGAAGCACACCGTTCCTTTCCCGCGTGTGCCGGTCACAGCCGTGATGAAATCCGGGAGGACAGCGATGACCGATTATAGCACAGGGAGGTGGGCGGCAAGCACACGGCGGCCACAGCTCGCTATTGTGGCCTCTTAGCGGTGACATCACTGCTGTTGCCACTCAGCACATCAGCGTGAAATGCTGCTAGTGCCACTGGCGTCCCTGTGGGAACCAAATAAAGCAGCCACTCCCGCAAGGTTCCTCTCCTCGGGGAACGTGCGTGTTGCTCAGATTACATCAGCAGGATGTGCGGTGAGATGACAAGCAGGGCGTCTTCTGGGAGGTTCTGTGTAATCCTGTTTGTGTACCCAAGGCTTCAACACTCGCCACTGGTGCGCTTCAAATGCTTTTGATCCTGGCGATGCCGACCGAGAAGAGGGATGCTGGTTTGCTTCAAGGTGTCCGTAAAGCTTTCCAAGCACAACTATGGTGGGCTTTAAAAGGAAGGCAGCGCAGGAGGGGGAAGTCAGAGGCAGCAGAATTTGTAACAAGTGTGTGTTCCTCGGTAGACTATCAAGTTGGTGAGGGCAGGGCCCGTGGGAGCGGGTCACTGCCCAGCACCTTCCCTGGTAAATGGCAGGATTTCTCCTATCCTTACCACAGCCCTGTGCAGTGCAGGGGGGAGCTGAGCATCGCCTGCCCAGGTCACTCGGGTGGTGTGCGCTGGGTCCGGATTCAGATCCATCCTGCTTCCCCACCCCCTGCCCTTTCTAGCAGGCCTACGCTTTCACGCACTAGGGATTAAGAACACAGTTCCCTACATTTCCCAGGATAGTTCCGAACCGTTGGGTTTTTCAGAGCAACTTGGACACCACCCTCGGACATCCTAGCATTTGTACACCCACGGGACCCACTGTCGGTCACGTGCACGTGGGCACCATGCTCATCTCTGGTCTCACCCCCATCCTGTCTCCTCTGATTCTCATTCTCCAGGTCAAAACTAGGCTGAGAGGCTTTGATCAAAGGCATCATCTCAGTTGGAAGGGACTGGTGGGAAGGGGTGGTTTGGGGGGAGCGCCCTCAGGAGACCCTGCACCCCCTCACGCAGGTCTGTGTGGGATCTGCGTGAGTTCTCTCAGGCTGCCGTAACTAAGCGCCAGACTGGGTGGCTTAGACAGCAGAAATTTATTTCTTCACAGACCCGGTGGCTGCAAGACCTTGGCCTGGTTGGTCTTCTGAGGCCTCTCTCCTTGGCTTGAAGATGGCCACCCACTCACTGTGTCCTCACGTGGTCGCCTGTGTCCTAATCTCCTCTTCTTAGAAGGACATCAGTCATACTGGATCAAGGCCCATCCTAAGGACCTCATTTAACCTTAATTACTGCTTTAAAGACCTTGTCTCCAAATACAGTCACATTCTGAGGCCCTGGGGTGTAGAGGGGGGAACCTTTTATCCCCTAACAGGACCTGTGCACCAGAGAAGAGTCTGTATGGGAATATCCCCTCCTTGGTCAGGAGAAGTGATTGGCCTTACCTCGAATTCTGCTCCTTGGCAAACAGCAAAAAGAGTCACTAGTGAGCCCCTGGGTTTAGATTTTACTAGTATTTTCCCATTTTCCACAAGTGTGATGCAGTGAGAGGGCAAGACTTGGATCCTCCGTGGGACTTTATTGCATGTTTATCAGAATGGAAAGCAAACTTATTCTGAACAAAGCCTGTGAAGAAGCACTTATTTCCAATAGCCAAGCTATGGAAACAAACTTAATGTCCATCCAGGGATGAATGGAGGAAATGTGGCACATATAATGGAATATCATTCAGCCATAAAAAAGAACGAAATCCTGCCATTTACTACAACACAGATGGAACTTAATGGCATTATGTTAGACAGAGAAGGGCAAATACAATATGATCTCACTTATGTGTGGAATCTAGAAACTAAACAAAACACCAAGCTTATAGATACAGAGAACAGAGGCAGGGGACAGGGGCAGAATGGCTGAAGGGAGTCAAAAGGTACCAACTTCTAGTTATAAAATAAGCAGGTCATAGGATGTACACCATGGCGACTGTAGTTAACACTGTATCGCATAGTTAACAGTGGCCAAGTTAAAAGTTCTCCTCACAAGAAAAAAATCCCAACTATGTATTGTGACAAACCTTCATGAGGCTTGTGGTGATCATTTTGCAACATATAGAAATATTGTATCATTACGTCGTATAACTGAAACTAATATAATATTGTAGCTCAATTATATCTCAAAAGAAAAAGTATCACCTTCGGGGTCATTTTCTAGGGGACTGGCCCCTGCCTTTCACACCACCACGTCCTGGCAGGCGGCAGCGTGCAGAGCAGTCCCCAGGCCGAGACAGTTAACTCAGCACCGGAGGGACAAGGTCGGGGCCATTTATCATTCTAATTAGCTGCGGCTCCTGTCTCCCCAGCAGGCCCAGGGTCAGGACCAAGTCCACGGACTCGAGGTGAGCTTTTGCAGAAGCGCCAACTGCTGAGGCGGGCTGAAGTTACGTAATTGCCGTCACTGCCTGAGTTTATAGGACACCCCCTCCCAGGAGACCCCGGGTGCTTCCCTGCCCAGAAGTTGTCACCGGGCAGTAGGACAGCATGACCTGTTCTGGGGCTGGAGGAAATAACAGCGAATATTGCCCACCTCACAGTGCTGTCCAGGCTGCAAACAGAAGCGGTTACGTCGTCACATCAGGACTCCTGACGGGAGGCACCCCTCTGCAGTGGGGGGGACAGGGCGCTGGGGGCTTTTTCTCTGCTGGAGGAGGTGAGCTTACCTAGACTTGGAAGGTTGGCCCTTAGTGGCTCAGGAAAAGGCTTTTCCTTAACGACAATGTTTAAGTGACCCTCTGCGGCAAAGTGCTTAAACGCGTCATCTCACTTCACCCGCACCCCGAGTGTGGACACCACCGTGGCCCCCGCTCACTGACGAGGGCGATGAGAGCAGGGGGCTTAAGGGACGGGATTCCGCCAGGACATGCGAAACCAGGATCTGAATACAGGTAGCTTATCCCAGCGCTCCCTCTTTGGTTTTTCTTTATTAATTGTTTTAATTATAAAGGTAGTATGTCCCCATTTTGACTCGAAAATGATTCCAAGCTAATATAAAGAAAATACTGATGAGCTCCTCTCCCCTCTCTGTTCCTAACTGCCCGACACAACTGATATTAAAAGCCTGGGTCGGCGTCCTGCTGTTCTGGCCACGCTCTTCACGCCCAGGCAGATGCATCCCCACCCGTGTGCCCGCCTACTCTCAGGGTGGCTTTTTGTTTTTCTTCTTCCCGGTAATGAAAACGTCTTTTTTCTATAGCTTGTTTTTTCCCCCACACGCCATTACACGGACAGCCCTCTAGGTCAGGAGCTGTAGACCTAACTCTTAAAAATAACTGCACAGACTTTCACAAGGACCCGTAGTACACGTAACTTATTCAGCCATGTCCACATTTATGGACGTTCTGTATGTTTCGAGTTTCATTAGGCCCCTGCCAGTCACCCCGCAATAAACACCTTTGTGTGTTTGTGTCCCAAGAGGGAGACTGTTGGGTTAAAGAGTATAGGAATTTGGACTTTTCTAAAACTTGCTACATTACTTTCCCAAAACGGTGGAAGCAGTTTTTGTTCCCCCAGCGGTAAGAGGTGCCTGCTTCCCCGCAGGGCTGTCGCCGTGGCCAGATGTTGGCGCCGAGGCTGGGCTGCCGGCCCAGCGCCAGGCGCAGCCGGGGCGAGGCAGAAAGGGCGCCCAGGAGTCCCTCTGACACAGCAGAGCTCCTCGGTCTCCCGGCACAGTCAGGTCTCCTGGGGAGCTTTTAAAGTCCCTGTGCGGGGTCCCGCCCCAGAGAGTCCCACTTTGTCACGGGGGCAAGGGCAGAGGCAGTTTCAGAGGCTCCCCGAGGATTCTGAGCGTCTGCCAGGGTGGCGAGCTTCTGGGCGGGACCCCGCAGACACCAGGATCCTCGCCGATCGATGATTGTTTACAAAACTGCATTTTTGCCAAAGTAGGGAATGGAACAAACCCAGAGAGAAACACAAAGAAGCTAAGCAGGATCCTAGGTATTGCTAAATATAGCTGTCCAGAAACAAATATGTCACGATTAATTAACAACACATTTGGGAGCCAACTACAATCTATTTTTAAACGAGGCAGCATATAAAAATGTGAAACAATGTTTCTTCATCACTTCCTTGTCATCCCCCCTGCAACCAACTTCCGTTTTTATCTGTTTGCTCTTAAGAACAGAGGTTTCCTTGTTGATCTCTCTAAAACCAGATGCCAGCTTTTGCCAATCCATCCATCACGACTCTGCCAAATTATTTTTGCTAACACTCCTGTGCACAGAGGCCTTCGATGGCCCTTCATTGCTTGTTATGTCAAGTCCCAACCCCTCCTCTTGACCTTCGTGACCCTCCCCAGGGCCTTTCCTAGGCTGTTGTCCGGCTTCCCCCAGCTTGAACCCGGACCGGCCAGGTAACACTCCCTCCGCTGGACTCTGGTCTCGCCTAAAGCCCACCCACTTCCATGAAATCACTAACTGTCATTGCAGCGGGGGGTTCTCTCGCCTTTAGCCACTGTTTCCAAACCTGGCAGCTCATCAGAGTTAGATGCACAGCATTTAAAATACAGAGCCCTGCGCTCCACCCTCTGGAAATGCTGAAGTGGAGCTTGGAAATCTGCATTTTTACAAAGGTCTTCCAAAGGATTCAGCTGCCCAGCAGTTTGGGGAACCAGTGATATTTGTGACCCCACAATCACATGGTGATTGTGTTGGGAGCATTTATGTATCTGTCTAATCTCTCCTTCTGGACTCTTCCTGAAGGCAGGACCATGTCATCGAGTTGCCTCGTCTTCGGGTCACCTGGCAGGGTATCGCTCACAGTAATATAACGTATTAAACTCAATGAGTGTTTGTTGAATGAATGAATGAATGAATGAATGATTGAATGCATGCATAGAGGAGGGACTTGTTCGAAGAGGCGAGGCTTGAATGGTAGAAGGAACTTGTAATCTACCCAGGAATTGAGAGGAAATCCAACAGGGGAGAGGAGCTTTTCATTTCAATATTCTGTGTAAAATACAGGTGATAATCAGAATCCTGGGGAGTCACTTGGAAATCTTTTTGCTTCCAGGGTCAATACATTTCTCATAGGCTGAATTATTTCTGGTTTTGAGAACATGCTCATCTTTGTAAGAATTTCCAGTGTGTACCTGATTATTTTGTTGTTTCATTTCTCTCTTTCTGACGATCAGCTGGGTGTTTTTAAAATAGAATGTTTCAGCTCTTCCAGGATCTGGTCCCTGAGGTTGCTCTGGCAACCACCTTGAAAATTCCAGAAAGCTTTCCCCCAAGTTCCCAAACTTCTGATTTTCCAGTTGCCATGTCCTGACTGAGAGGCCAGCATCAGATACTCTTAATTAATAATTGACTGAATCTCCTAAAACGTTTTCAAAAGCCCCCAGCATTCTCAGCATCATTGTGGTCACAGGGCCTTTGAACCCTGAACCTTCAGGGAAATCTCTGGCTGCGTGTGAACCAGGCACCAGGCTCACACTGCCCAGGAAACCACCCTCTGCCGTCTGGCAGTTTATTTAAAACACGATCATTGTGCCTGTGGCTTCCAGAACCTGTCTCCATTTTAAAAAAAAAAATTTTTCCAATTATCATTGATGTGTCTCTGATTTGATTAAAACCTGGAAAGGAGAAAAAAACCATGTAGCTTCTGAGAAGTAGGTGTGGTTTTGATGGTCATGGCTCAGTCTCTGCGCAGTGCCGGGCGGTACTGTGGACGTCATAGCTCCTGCCTGGCTCAGTTCAGTGAGCCCCGCGCACACGTCTGGGATTTGTGAAGGACCAGGGTTTACCTCTGTAAGTCCTGGTCGAGTCGCTGAGGGGCTCCATGACCTTGGGCAGGTTATTTTGATGTCTCTGAGCTTCAGTTTTCTGCTCCGTAAAATTAGAAAGGCACCAACTTTAGAGGTTGTTGTGAGGAATAAAGGAGATAAAGCAGTAACCTGATATAGTGGTTGGGGCTGGATAAACAAGAGCTATTATTATTATTATTATTATTATTATTATTATTATTATCAACCAACATATGTGCTCAAAGCCCTGCTTTATTGGAAAAAAGGAGAAAAGTATGAACCCTTTTCTACTCAGTATGAAATCTGTCTGTTTTAGCACTTTGGCCTGACTGGTTTTACTCTTGTTTCGATGAAGTTTTAATTGGTCTGCAGCACAGAGCATTGACACTATATACCTTCTGAGCAGCCTCGACAAGGCCTGGTCTCCCTGAAATTAAAAGAGCCTCCAGAATCCAGCGTGGGCGTCCTAGCCAACGTGGCACCAGTAGCCCCTGTCTTTCAGTCAAACATTTCCAGAGTTCTCCATCAGAACAGCTGCACGAAAGCGTGTATTCAAACTCACCGAGAATCACCTTATTGAGACAATTTCTCGTGTGGCACAAAGAAAATGCGAAAGGCAACAGGGAGTCCACAATGGTCATTCTGGCCTGTTTCCTTTGCTCCCTGGCCCGTTTCCTTAGCTCTACACACTGTAGACCCTCACTTTGCAAGGAGAGCCCCTTCCCACTGCCTGGTGGAAGGAGACCGTGTTCTGGAGGACTGGCTTGTGTCTCCCACACCCTCACTGTGCCCCATGTGAGGCTGTATAAGTTCTGGCTGGCCCAGGGCTCTGGTACGAGTGAGGCCCTGAAGAATGTCTATGAATGAGCTGGCCACCATTGCAGCTCCAGGTAGAGGGATCAGTTGGAGTATTTGAGCTGAAAAGAATGGTAGGGATCGTGCAGGTCAAATGCCTCTTCTACAGATAATAGTTATTATTTGCAGGGTGTTACTATGTACCAGATGCCCTTTTAAGAGCTTCACATGAATTAACTCAGTTAATACTCATAAAAGTGCTGTGAAGTAGGTACTATTATTATGCGCATTTTATAGATGAAGAAACTGAGCCCACTGAAATGAAATAGCATACCCAAGCTCCTGTAGCTTAATCGGCCTAGAGCCCAAATCTCTTATTCTTTAATCTAATACTTTAAACTAAGACACTGCCACTCCAGCCCTCCTTATTGGGAGCAAAAGTTACAATGTTATTTTGTCTTTTCTTCCCAATGTTAATTTGGCCACTCAGACTCTTGAGAAAGCTTGGCCCATTCCAGCCAACTTCAGAGAAACGCTTGCAGATGCTCCTATTCAGGCTGCCCCTCCACCTGGACAGCCTGGGAGGGCTCCACTCACGCGTCTCACCCTCGCACCCAGGGCTCCGGGATCATGGCGTTCAGCAGATGGCCCACCTCCCTGTCCAGGTACCTGCGGGCAGGTTAATGCCCATCGATGGTGCCGATGGCAGTGCTCTCCTTCCCCAGATGCCAATATTGTCCTCCCATTCAGACACCTCTTGTGCTTGTTTTGAGCAAAATTTCTCCAACCTGCTGAATGTATTAGGTAATTAACACCACTTAATAGCTGTTAAGTAGGATAATCATCTTTTGTGTGTGTTTTTTTTTTAAACCTGGAAAATGCTCTCCTTTGGAAGCTAATGGTGCAGCTCAAGACCCAGGCTGCTCCCGGGCTCTCCCTATTAAGGAAGGACCTGTGGTGCAATGAACTAAACCCAGATCTGAAAACAGCATGTCCTGTTACATAAACCATGTGATACCAGAGGCCTCGCATGGAAACGCCATGCCACCGAGGAGGGCAGTGGGTTAGGAAGGTGCGGCCTTGGGGCGTCAGCTCCCTCTTCTCCCAGCAAGAGTGGGAGGGCCTAGGTGGGACAGGCCGGGGAGGGGAGGCAGGGCCGGCAGCTGTGCCGACATGCACTGGTGAACTTGATGAAGGTCACCCTCAGCACCAGCCATCACCCAGGCCGTGGTCAGAAATAAAGGCAGGAGAGGACTTGTTTCAGCCCTTGGGTCACTTCCCGTCATGTGGTTTTCCCTGGTCGGATGAAGTCCTCATGGTTTAAGAAGAGGCTGGTGGAAAGGATCCCGGTCTCAGTGTCATTTCTGTGGAAGACCTGGAAGAAATGTCTGTCTAGGACATAAAGCAATGACTGTCTCAGGCACTTCAATGAAGGACAGTGCTGAGCACCCCTGGGGATGCCCGGTGCCTGGACATCCTGCCCCCCTCCCCCCTTCCAGCTCTTCCTGAAATTTTAGCTCAGAGGCGATTCTATGAGGAGCCCTCCCTTGTTTCCTCCCGCAGAATGAATGGTTTCTCTCTCCTTTCTTCTTGTGTCCGGTTGCTCGCATGCTGCCTCTATTTGTATTTTAGTTCCCATTTTGTTTTGCTGTGGAATCCACGATACCCGCTCGTGTTCACGGCAGTCTCCCCTGGCTAGACTGCTCTGCACCCATCCCCTCGTAATTGCAGACGATAAATATCTGCTGAATGAGTGCATAAGTGGGGCTCATCAGCCCTGGGAGGCTTGCTAAGCCCTTAACGCTTCTCATTCTGAAACATCCCCTCTGTTAGTGTCTCTCCTCTCAAATAATCAGCTTTTGCCTAATCATTCCCTATATTCCAGACATGATTCCTACTCCCATACCCCTGGCTTAAAGGAAAGAAAAGGAGTGGGTAGCTGCTCGTGTTAACTTAAGATGTCCCTGAATTGCCAGCATGTTGTAGGAGAATTGTGTCCCTTTAAAAACAAGGCGTGATTTGAGAGAGTGCTTTCATTCGCACCTCCTCCCCAAGTGGGCTCGGAGGTAGCTGAGAAATTTAACAAGGGAGTGAGGAAACCGGCAGAGAGGCTTTTGAAATGCAAGTGTGTCTTGAAGTTGCATGAAAACAATGATAAGAGACAGGCTGGGAGGTGTGGCCAAGGCAGGGCCAGAACCAAGGCTTGGTCCTAAAAGGAACCAGTCACTTCCCAGGAAAGTCCATGGAGACCCCAGGAAGGCCAGAGACAGGTAGAAGGGGCTGGTGAGGGTGAGGCGCAGAGGTGGCCTGCGGAGGACAGGCAGAGGATGGCGGGAACGGGGGGCTGTGGGTTCCCAAGACAGAGGAGCTGGAGAGCCGTCCTCCCTCCCAGGAAGGTGCCAAGGCCAACCCTTCAAGAACAGAGACCACCAGCCACATGGACTCAGGGAGCTTTCTGAGGGTCCCTCCACGTGGCCATGGCTGGGAGAGCTGGGGGCTGGACACTGCAGCTCTGACCTGCAAATGCTGCCCATCCAGACTCGATTCCGTGAGCATAGTTAGTGACAGTGCACTGGGAGCACAGGACCGTCATCGCCTTGCAGGGGCACTGGGCCCAGGGTCTTCAAGGTCAAAGCAATACTTGGCCCAGGCATTTAGGAGAGGGACTGGCAGTAAAGAGCTGAGAGCTACCTCCACAGTTCCTGGTCTATACACAACCGGCTTGAGACAGATCAATGTTACAGTGACTTTTTAAATTACACTCTGGACTAGGTGATTCTGTGCTAAGCTGCTTAAGTACAGAGTCAGCTGCTCACCCCTTAAAAACATTTGATGAGCACCGGTGCAAGATCCAGGAGGCCACACAAGTTAACCTGCAGCACCATCAAATAGGCAACGTACAAGTGGGCCCAACCCCGAGTCCTAGCTGTTGGGGTGTCCTGCTGAATCGTGCCATCTAAGCTGGGGTCCCCAGCACAAGGAGATCCGAGGCCTCCAGGGCCGCCCTGCCTACCCCGGTCTGACTGCTGTGGGCGGCTGTCTCAAGGAGAGCTTTGCTCAGAGCAATTAAAGAGGAGGTGGCCTCCTTCGCGCAGAGGGACTCAGAATCAGGTTTCCTGGCAGTGCCTGGGATGCTTTTCTCACAGTCGTCCAGTTTAGCAAAACCCCAGGTTCCCAATCGAGCCATCCTTCCCCCTCCGCCCATGTGAATCATGCGTGCAATAGTTCATTTGGGGACAAATGGAGAGCCAATCTCCATGCCCAGCATTTATGAGAAAATCCCCTCGGCCCTGCTCGTCCTAGGCGGACACCTGTGTTTTAGGGTCAGTTTAGCTTAGGTTGGGGATTCCAATAAAAGACACATTACCCTTTTTTTCACACTCATTGGTGCCCCAGGCAGACACGCAGGAACTGGATTAGTGTTGAAAACAGGCAGAGACTGGGTTTTATGGCTTGAGAAGTGGACTATTAAACTGCCCGTGGTTTTCCTGCCCACTTGGGGAAGCTGGAAGCTTGGCTTGATTGGGGGTGGTGGTGGGGGAAGGTGAGAGGGGACTGGATGGAGAATTAGGAAACCAGATTTGGTTCTGGGCCATTTCACTGCCTTCCAGGGTAAGAGTGACAAGTCACCCACCTGAGCACGGCCATTAGCTGGCACGACTGTTAATCCTAATGGCCGTAGTCATCACAGCTGAGCATCTTCCTCTGCTCGGTGCTTCTTTCCCTTCGAGGGCACTGTCACTCGTGTCCCTGATGGCAGCCTCACTGGGAGGCTGCACACGTTGGTATTTGCAGATGTGGAGGATTTTCATCCTTAGCTGCTGTTCTCGGCATTGCACAGCTGAGCATGGTCAGGTTTTACTCGTCCTTTCAAACTCCCCTTCACCCCGCCTTGATGAAAGAACCTCCGAGAGCCCCCCGTTGGACTGAACTGTAGTCTTTTCAGCAACCCCACATACCTATATTGAGGCACTTATTTAATATTTATAGGCTAAAGCAGAGCTTAATAAGACATGGGGATTCCATAGCCTGTGGCCTGTGTGAACCAGTTCCTGTTTGTTGTGAGAACAAATGAGACTGGCCCCATTCAATGAGCTTCTCTTACCCAAAACCCCCCCACAAACACACACACACACACACACACACACACACAACCAATGTTTTCCAGGGCTAAGGGGTGGCTCAGGGAGGTGGGGGGCTGGCCAGTGCTTCCCTCAGTGTTTCCATAGTTTGCCTGGTGGATTCTGGGGAGGGTTTTATATAACACATAAGCTCAGGGTTGGGAGGGGACATCTAGTCCACCTGTCCCCACAAATGAATAAGAAACAAACATCCCCGCCTGGCGGTCAGTCAGCCCCTGTCCGGCGCTTGCTGAAGGAAGGCGTGGCTGTGACGGTCGCAAGGGGATCCAGAGAGAGGAGCACCGCTTACCTTTTCCCGCTGGTTACTCATCCTGTCCTACACGATAGGTTAATTATGCCACAGCAAGAAATAACTCTCAGATCTCAGTCGCTTAAAATAACCCAAGTTTCCTGCTCAAAAGCTCACTCATGCTCTGTGTCCATCACCGGCCAGCCTGGGGCCCCTCCTTCACGATGGCTTCAGGAGGGTGGAGCACCCACCACCCTAAATGCTTCTCGCTCTGTCCGGGGGGGGGGGGGGGGGGGGGGGGGGGGGAGGGAGGCCGGATCGCTTTGCATTGGCCGTAACTCCCCCAGCTTTCTCTGCGCCACAATTGTGCCCCAGCCCTTCAGCCCCACCCAGGGCGTTGGTCTGTCTCCCTGTGTTCCCAAAGGCAGAGTGTGGACGCGTTGGGGGGCAGCGGCCACCCTGAAGACCTGGTGCAGATGGCCAGGCCCATTTTCAGCTGGTCTGGGAGGAATAGATTCCCTACGTCTTCCCCACCATCGCGGCCCTGACAGCAAAACCAGTGTGTGTGTGAAAAGGGCACCATCGCCCCCAAAGTCTCCCCGGGTGCGCTGGAGGAGCCGCTCCCACTTGTAAGATCCTGTTCAGTGACAGTGAGAGGCAACTGGGAGAAGCCCCCCAGAGAGCAGGATGAACTCTCCAGCTTTTTCCCCACCACCACGCCCAACCCCCAACAGGCTGGGGCCTCCAGAACCAGCGGGCCTCTGTTAGTTTTCCTTAGTGTGGTGACAGTGACGAATCCACCCTGTTCGGGAGGCGGCAGCTCCCACTATAAATCAGGCCTGGAAGAGGGAGGAAGCGTGGTGATTAACAGTGGGACCTGAAACCCAGGCTGTAATCAGTCAGAGATTTGTCACTGGAGTTGGAGACAGGGATGGTGCTATCGCGGATGACTCAGGCCTAGGGCTGCTGTCTCTAACCCAGTTAATTATCCCCGAGTAAGTGGCTGAAACTAACAATTTAGGAAAAGGAGAGATGCGCACAGCACAAGTCACAGCCGCCGCCTCCCGGGGCTGGCAGGCCCAGCTCCGAGAACGAGGGCTTTCTCTCTGAACCGGAGGAGGTAGGGCGGTGCCTTGGCAGGTGCAGATGGTTGGCCAGGGTGGCTGCAGGGTGCTGTGAGGAGAGCCGATGGGACAAGCCCCCTCCCGCCAGGTGGTGGAGGCTCAGAGGGGCTGGCTCTGGTACCATCGAGAGGAGAACTTACCAGGATGGGTCACAGTCCTGGGGCAGTGAGTGTGGCTGCGGGGAGGGTGCTGTGTCACCAGCATGTGGGAGGCAGCACTGGGCAGCAGTCAGCAGTCACCGAGGCAGGGTGACGGTTCCTCTAACTCAGCCCTGTGTCTCGGCTCCCTCTCCAGCTGGTGCTGCCAGAATACTCCATCCACAGCCTCTTCTGCATCATGTTCCTGTGTGCGCAGGAGTGGCTCACCCTGGGGCTGAATGTCCCTCTACTTTTCTATCACTTCTGGAGGTAAGTCTGCCCGGGACTGGCTGGTCCTTTCCCGTTTCTGTGTGGGCAGCCTGCCCCAGAGACGATGTCTCCCAGATAACAAGCCACCAAGGGTCTTCCTCTCACCTCTTCCCTTGGGAGAACCTCTCTCCAGCGCCTGCTTCCCGAGCTGCTCTCAGGCAGCAGGTCCAGTAAGGAAAGTCCCTTGTACAGGCCCCACTAACCCCAGCCTCACCCTGTAGGTCAGTGTGAAAAGCAGCTACAGCATAATTCCAAATAGCCAAAAAGTAGAAACAACCCAAGTGTTTGTCAACGGATGAATGGATAAACAGAATGTGGTATATCCTTACAGTGGAATATTATTTGGCAATGAAAAGGAATGAAGTACTGGTACATGCTACAGCATGAATGAACTTTAAAAAAAAAACCACAAGTGAAAGAAGCCAGTCACAAAAGGCCATTTACACAAAATGTCCAAAATACGCCAATCTACAGAAAGTAGATTGGTGGTTGCTAGAGGGGGGTGGGGTGGGGAGTGACTGCTAATGGGGACAGGTTTTGTTTTTAGGGTGGTGAAAATGTTCTGAAATTTGATATTGCCGGTGGTGGTACAACTCTATGAATATGCTAAAAACCACTGAATTGTGTACTTTAAAAAGGTAGCTTTTCTTTGCTGTGTCTGAAGTGGGAGGGGTCCCGTCCAGTGACGCTTCTCACACAGACAAAGCCCCTTCTGCTCCGGCTCTATCTGCTTAAATAAAAGTAGAACCATAGAACTTTTATTCAGTACCTGTTCTTTGCAGGTGATTTGCATGGGTCACCTCATATAATCATCACAATAGTCCTTTGGAGTAAGCAGTTTCACCCCCATTTTACAGATGGGTAAGTTGAGGCTCAGAGAGGGTAATGACTGATCCGAGGAAGGTCAGCCTGGTGGCCAGTGAGCAGCAGAGCCCTGGCTCTTTGCATTGAGCCACTCGGCCACCCTGACACCCGTGCCTCCACTTAATGAGGTCACCTGGGAGCAAGGCCACAGCAACAGCAAATCGGTTTTGAAATCTGTCCCTGGGAAGAGGAGAGGAGAGTGGCCTGGAGGGCTATGAGCTGGCAGATGTCATTGGATCTGGCTTGTGATGTCCTCTTAGCATAGTGCCAGTGACAGTTCACTTCAGTGCCATCCTGTGCAGGGGAAGGAAGAGGGAGCTGAGGTACCAGCTCTGTGAGTCGCTTTGTTCCAGGGATGCTCTTCAAAGCCGGTGTGACTAATCTGGTCCTCATCACAGGCCAGAACCAGAGCCTGTCTCAGAGTCGCAGGAGCCACTAATTTGCACCCTGGCCTCCTGACTTCCTTACCAGATTGACAGAAAAACAACCCAGTGAGGGAGCTCAGACCTACTTTGCTCCTGTGGAGGAGGCTGAGGCCCAGGCCCTGGGGGCCGTGGCAGAGAGTGGAACTACCCCAGGGCCAGGGCAGTCCCCAGGGAGGCCCTCGCCCCCTGCCTTTCTACTTCCACAGGGGCTCCTGCCGGTTTCACCCAGCTCGGGAGTTTCTCTCCTGTGAATGAGGCCAGTTCGTGCTGAGCCAGCATGGTGTTTTGAGGCAAAGTTTGCTCCCACCGGCTTCCCATCTTCTGCACACGGGCCTTTTGCTCACCCAGTGTCCGTCTGGGGCTGCTCTCTCCCCACGGTGGCCAGTATTCTCTTTGTTGTTCTGGGTCCTTCTATCAAGCAGAGAAGTACCTGTAAACGGCTCCACATTCCAGTGGGAATATGTTGTCCCTCCCAGAGTGTTCAGGATTTTAAAAGAGGGTCTGGGTAGAGGACAATATTTAACCCAGTGACACCTGTACGTCTACTGATACCTGTGGATACACAGCACAGATCCCCCCTCTCCACACCCCTGGAGAAAGGAGGCCCTTCCTGGCACCTCCCAGGCGCCACCTCTTCCTTCTGTCGGAGCAGCTCTGCACGTGGGTGAAACCACCGTGACGCCTGCAGATCTGCGTATTGGGAGAGTTGCCACCTGCTAGGAGACGGTGGCTGAGCTGTTGTCAGCAGTTTCTGGCCGCGGTTCAAGCAGAAGGCAGACAGCAGCTTAGCTGAACTTCCTCGAGGGCGGTCCAGCATCCGGAGGGCTCGGCCCGGGTGACTTCAGACGTCCCTTTCAAGCCTCAGACCCACCGACGCCCTGTCCTCCCCCCCGCAGGTACTTCCACTGCCCGGCAGACAGTTCCGAGCTCGCCTATGACCCACCCGTGGTCATGAACGCAGACACCTTGAGCTACTGTCAGAAGGAGGCCTGGTGTAAGCTGGCCTTCTATCTCCTGTCCTTCTTCTATTACCTGTACTGGTGAGTCTGCACCCCTCCTGGCGGGCCTGACTCCTGTGGGACGTGGGGGGCTTTAGGCTGGCCTCCTGGGCTTCGGGAGGCGGCCTGTGAGCCTATCGGGTAGGAGGCCTGCTGTCTGCCTTGGGTTCGGGAGCGAGTGAGGGCAGGGAGGTCCCGCAGGAGGCCTCACCTGCTGCCGTGGGCATCCTTAGGGCACTCAGGGAAAACACACCGCTGCCCCGGAGGCACAGCCTCACCGCCCCCTGCCCCCTCGCCCGTGTATCAGCATCCTCAGGACCTTAACAGGCACCCCGCGGCAGTGATGCTCACCGGGTCACTAAACGCCTACACTTACAATTCTCCCCGTGTTGCACAACACCCTTCTAATGAACTGAAACGCGCAGACTTTGCAATTCCATTCCCGACATGTCCCTGCTTTTCCCGTCTTCACTCAAACATCCTAGCTGAGTGGATGGCTCTAAACAGACTGTCTTCTGGTTTCACACCCCAGAGAGTGGCTTCGCTGGGAGCCTCTCTTCCCCCTTCCTGCCCCCCTTTGGGCTCATCTCTGAGGTGTTTCACCTGTCACCTTGCTGTCCTGTCGGTACCTGTGCCAGGGCACGATATCTTCAAGTATCCCAGCACTGTCCCCAGGATGGCCTGGCTGACAGTAGCTGGGTGAGGAACAGGAGGATGGGGGGGGGGGGGAGTTCGGGTTGGGCTAGAACAGGCTGAGAAATGGCTGTACACTCACCATCGGTTCCCAGCCTCGAGGACGGTGCTGGGCCCGCAGGAGGTGCTGTTTTTCTTTCTGCCAAATCAACAAAATGTATATTTTGGTGCCAAACATTCCGTGGTCTTGCAGCATTAGCCTGGACTAACACGTCATCCGGCATAAGCTGGGAGCCCCTAGACGCAGCCATCCTGCAAGCAGGTGGCAGCTGGTGGGATAAAGTCTCCACTGCAAACACCCCCTCCCCCCCGGGACCTGCCTGCAATCGCAGGAAAGGGAACTAACAGCCGTAACAATCAGCCTGCTGAGACTGATACAGGCACCCAGAGAATCACATCTTCTATCTAAGAGACACAGTATGCGGCAGGAATGAGACAGTGACAGGGTGGCCCGGGGTCTGGCTTTTGAGGGCCAGTCTGAGTCCCCTGCGGGCTCCCACTAATGCCTTCTCCCCCTTCTTCTTGCCTTCAGCATGATCTACACTTTAGTGAGCTCTTAACTCAAAGACCACACCCATCGTCAGAGACTGGATGGGAGAGAGCCGAGGCTGAGCGGTCACTTCTGCTGGTGGCTGGTGAAGGGACCACAGTGGGATGTGTGAGGAGGGCACGTGGCCGACACTGACTGCATCAGAACTGGAGCCGGCGGCAGGGGGGCCGAGCGAACCACGCACGTGTGTTGTTGCCCCGTGTATCCCAGGCTTCGCTCAGTGTTCACACCGCACTCGGGGTGTAGGTCCCTCTGAGCAGTGGGGGCGCCGGGGAGTGGGTGATGAAACACGAGGCCACACCTGAGCAAGTATCGCTGCTTCCTGAGTCCACTTCATCCAGCATCTCCCCGCAAGTCCGCTCTGATTTCCTGGACCACGGGAGGGGGGCCTGGTAGGCCGGAAGGTGCCAGAATGACCCAGAGTCAAGGCTGAGTCTTGGGACCCATCAAAGGCCGCAGGGTGTGGGGGGTACCCAAGGCCCTGGAGTTCCTTCCCTGCCGCGGCCACGGTCTGGAGGGTGTGCAGTTGCCTTCGCTGTGACCGCCAGCCTTGACCTGCAGGGGTGGCCGTGTTCATGCCCGGCTTTGTGAGAGCCCAGCTTAGTGACATCTTGAGCTGGATCTGGGGCAATATGTTAGTAATAAGTCATGCCCAAAGTCACGGATGTGGGGGTGGGCCGGGAAGGGGGAATCATCGGAAAAAGTGATTTTGAAAAACGTGTACTTTTTCAAAGTGGTTCAAGGATACCACTCAAAGCCATCACAGAGTCATCGGATGCAAACCCGCTGGTCAACGCTCGTCAGAGCTGCGTCTTTTCAGGAGCCCCGAGCTGTCCCAAGGCCGGAAAACGCCGGAGCGGCCGCTCTGAACTGTGGGCTTTCAGCAGCTAAGAAACGAGACAACACAACTGTAGCTTCATTTTACGACGCTGCATCGTTCGTACTGTTTAGTTCAACACGGGGATGTTCGCTTAGTTAGAACTTTCCATGTGGCATCCTCTCCGTTCTGAGTCGGAGTTGTGCGAGGCGGTTGTAAATAACGGAGGGGCTGAGGTTTTTTATGTTCAGATTGGGCGCCAATGATGTTTGACCTTACTCCCCAACTCCCCTACTTTCCTTCTGTTTGACACACACAGGCTGTTTCTACCTGCACCCAGCCCCCATCTGAACCCTGTGACCCAGGCTTATGAACGGTGTTTGTGTGACACTCCGTGCTCTATGTTTAAAGCGCAGTGACAACTCGAGTGTCTCGCCTACCTGG
Source organism: Miniopterus natalensis (assembly GCF_054644295.1). NCBI lineage: Eukaryota > Metazoa > Chordata > Mammalia > Chiroptera > Miniopteridae > Miniopterus > Miniopterus natalensis. The sequence continues at coordinate 13,178,527 of NC_142101.1, read as the reverse complement.
CTGTCTCATTTAAACCCCATTACTGGCTGGATGCGTCTCCATATGGTTGGTAAATGGGTAGGTAGAAAAAGGCAGAGTTTCAAAAAGGCATTTTGCTTCTAAAAATTCTACAGAAAACAAAAGACAGACTTTTGCTTTTAGGCTGAAGATATAAAACCAGAGAATCCGAGGTGGTATTTCTTGGGAGCAGGCTTCCGATTGGCCAGTCCTCGCAGGCCTGGCTGGGTAAGTGTGGTTGGGGTGGTCTTACCTTTAGGGCTGGTTGGCCTTGTCTTTGACGTCATTCCTGAGAGGACCCGCTACCTTTATCAGAGAAACAAGCCCTGGTGTCCGGGCTGCTCACAGCAGATCCAACCCCACAGCCATCTCACAAATACAGCTGAATGGAGGGGGTGAATGGTCCAGGTTCATTCCCACCGTGGAGCTGTTTGTTTAGTTTTATACTTTGCCGCCTTCCAGAAAGATTTGAAGTAGCTTATGATAGAGACACCAGTGCACAAGGACCATTAAAATGCAAATGGAAATTCAAACTTATAAAGCAGGAGGCCACAGAGATACCGGCTTCCTGAGATACTCTATTTACAGTGATCGGGCATTAAATTCAGTATTTCTCTACCCGTAGATAATAGCAATTCACAGTTACACAGCTTGACATTTTACACATTGCTTTCACATCTCCTTTGACCGTCCTCACAGTCCTATGAAGTTGATACTGTTCTTTTTCTCTGAGACAGCTGAAGCCTAGAGAGGGTGAGTGACTTATCCGTAGTCACACAGCAGTCACAGACCTGCCTTTGAAGCCAGGTCGTATGACTTTAAAAACCCCGTTTCCTTTCCATCTCGCCTGAACGCTGGCAAAGTAGCTTAGGGTCCTATCAAGGCCTGACTAGTACCATTAACTTTTCGAGAGAAGATTTTTAAATAGAGCTACATCGGAAGCGCCTGGCTGCCTTTCCCCTCGTGGGCCAGCCTCAGACTTGCTTTATGGTGGGAGGTTTTTCTCTGAGGCGGTCCTTTGAAAGCTTTTAAAAAGCTGCAAGTGCCTCCCAGGCAGCTCGTATGTTTCTGAAAGAGAAACATCAAATGTTTCCCTCCCACAAGTTGTGCTGGGAAAAAACCAGAAACCTGGGTAGTTGGCTGGGAGTTTGAGCCCGTTTTCAATTTCTGGGGAAGCAAACCGTGAGGATGAGAGTCAGAGCAATGGGCGCAGCTGGTGGAGCCCGTGTTGTGTGCCAGGCATTGTGCTGAGTGGTTCATGCTGTGACCTCACCCAGCCCTCACAGTGATCTCACCCCCACTGTACAGACGTGGAAACCCGGAGGCTCGGCACAGGCGTGTCTTCCCCAGGTGACCTAGCCACACGTATAAGCTCAGTGCCGCAAGCAAGTGGCCAGTAATAGCAGTAGCTACACACTGAGGTGTCGAGCATTATTTTCTAGATTTCATGTGCTTCTGTCTGGGCCTCCTAGCAATCCCAGGAGGTCGGCACTGTCTCTTTTGTAGAGAGGAAACCCTATGAAGGTGAGTCACCTGCAGAGACCCGCTGCTAGTCAGGGTGAAACTTAAACCCAGGTCTGCTTCTTCTCACGTCATTTCATCCGCTTGAATAGCTCTGTCCCTCACTGTTTATCGCACAGAAATGACCAGAGGGAGGAAGGAGAGGGAGGCGGGAGCGGTGGGCCCGTGGGTGAATCACACAGGGAGTGGCACCCTTGGGTGATGGAGTGCTCTCCCTACCAAGCCTGAGTCTGGGCATCAGGAGAGAGTTTCTCAGGGACACAGCCCGTGAAGGCGGAGTTGGTGACCTGGTTCCTTTTCCCTTAGGGAGGCAGAGCTGTAGGCCTGGCGTGTTGTGCCCAAAGAGTCAGAACAGGACCTGGGGATGTCACTTGGCTGAGTGACATGAAAAACGGCCCCACTGCACGGATTTGTTAGACAGGTGAGATGAGTTCGTATTTGCAAAGAACGTAGAAGAGGGCCCCGCTCACGGTAAGCACACCTAACTCTTTGTAGGGGTGAGTTTTCCTCGCCAGCCTTCCTGTGCCCTGTGCCCATCCAGGGCAAGGTCGTCTGAGGGGAGGGAAGTCACTGGGTCATGTAGGGAAGGAGTGAAGATCCCTGGGCCCACCTGCCCTCCTGATGCCTTGCTCCCATCTCCTGAGTGGCGGTCAGGCTGGGATCTGAGACCTCTTTCAAGGCTGGGTTCTCCAGCCAATAATGATAACAGCTGCCACGTGCCAGGCACTGTGCGAAGCGTGTGACGGGCATGTTCTCATTTAATCCCCACAACAACATTATGAAGTAGGAACTATGCCTGTCCCCAGTTTATAGTCGAAATCCTAAAGCTTATAGAGGTAAAACAAAGGGGCCAAGGTCACAGTTACTAGTAAGCCATGGAGCCTAGACTCCAGCCAAAGTGTTCTCCACCCCAGGCCTTGACCACTTTTGTGTTCCTGAAAGGGCGAGACCGTACAGGGAGGGCAAAGGGATGTGAGAAAGAGGAGAAAAGAGGAGAAAAGCAGCAGGCATGAGGCTGTCCCAGAAGCATGGCTCTGCTCACGTCTGTGTTCCCCAGCAAGCAACTGCGTGTGAGTTTGTAATCAGAAGGATTTGTGCTATGGGGTCTTGGGCAAGCTTCCTAACCTCTCTGAGCCTCAGCTTTCCCAGCTCTGAAATGGGGGTAATGATAGCTGCCCTTTGAGTGTGGTTGTGATCATTAAAGTAACCTTGTGGCACAAATCTCCCCTCCATACACTGAGTTAAAGGGAAGATTATATAGAACAAGATAGCAAAACGCTTCTCATAGTAACACATAGCAACATTCAATGAATCTTAGCTTCCTTCCTTTCCGCCCTCGGTGCTGGGAGCAGACTGTCCCAGACGTGAGATGTGGGGAACAGAGCTCAGTCCTATCGAGATCTCCCCTTTACTTCCTATTTTTAGGCTTGGTAATTGCACCAACGTTGAATACAGTTGTCACCATTGTCACAGTTCTCCTACACAAGAGATGAATGCAGCCAGCAAAGTGCTTTGACAACAATTAATTGCACTCACGCTGTGTCATTGCACAGATCCATTTCATAAGCCTTGGGCTGCTCTATTGCAAAACGTGCTCAGGCAAATGAAATCCAGATCTCAGGGCTGCGTATCCCAGCTGGACATCGCGGGCTGCCTCTGCTCCCGAGGCTCAGGCAGAAAGCTCTCATCACTGTGGGTACTGGGGGAGGCCTGGAACGTGCCCTATGCCTTGTCTCATCCCAGGCAGAGGAGACAATGAGCTGAGGAGAGGGGTGGTTCTTCAGGACAGCCTGGCATTCTTAGGGATAGATTGGGACATGTCTTAGCTGGTTAGGAGCAGGGAGCAGTTTCCTTGTTGCCAGGAGCTCTGCATGTGATGGAAGTATTTTGCACAGCTGCATTTGTAGAGGGAAAAGATCTTAGCACTAACACCTTGCATTGGAATTCAGTTGCTTCCTGTGATACTGTGATAGAAACAGGCTCAACACAGACACAAAATAGTATCTTCCAGGCCTTGCCTCCACCCTCACTGTGGTCATTTCTGTTCCTGTTAAATTCTGCCCAGAGAGCTCTAGGTGCCCCCAGAGTACCCTGCTGTTCTGTGAACTTCACCTCTAGGACACCACGTGATGCCCACATTTCTTTCCCAGCTAGTGGAGCACTAGAGTTGGCTCCTACAGGCTCGCGAGAACCAATCGTTCGATTTTTAAGGGATTTTGCTAAACAGTTGTTAAACACAGCCATTATTAAAACTAGTTATGTAAGCTTAGAATTAAATAAATTATGTTAAAAACAAAGGTGATACATAGTCAAAATTTACCACCTCCTAATTATTTTACTACATTTTACCATCACCTATGTTCTCAAGGTGACATCTGTTGTGCCCACGGCAGAAATGCTATATAATAGCATGCCATTCTGTGTCTTTCCCATCTTTGTGTTCAGTGATGTCTCAGTAGCTTGGAATTGGCTATGGTGGGAGTATTTACACCACAGAAATTGGCAAATGCTACAGGTTAGTTCCTGCCTTCTCCTCACTGTCCCCATTCCCTCTCCAGTGCTAGTTGTTAACCATTTACTACCACTCACTGTTCACATTTATTAGTATATACTACTCCCAGGCTGGCACACGGCATGGCCACACTGCAGGAGCCAGTGACCAGAGTGGCAGCTGGCGGCCGGTACCTCTGAGGACTTGGGCACCAGAACCTAATGTTCAGGACCCTGAAGGTGCTGCTGCCTTCATGGCAGCCTTCCATCCGCCCCACAGCAGTGACACACCAGTGGTGCAGCCACTTATGCTCCTTTTGTCCCCTAGAGATGATCACAAAGTTGCCTTTTAAGTTTAATCAACCACAGGTCAAGAGGGTTTGGGTGTGGAGATAATATAAGTGAAACATACTCTGCTGAGCATGAAAACACTTTTACACTTTGACCCTAGCCCACTGCCCTGGAATTAACTTGAGAACTGTCCTTCCTGCGGGATGGGTCCCTTCCCAGGAGGCTACCAAGGTCCTCAGGTAGCTGGGTGGATACTGCTTGTCCAAAAGCTGGGGTAAACCCACCTTATAGGTGGTCTTAGTAATGCATAAGATAATGTCTGTAAAGTGCTTTGCACACCATATAAGCTCAGTAACCAGTGCTCCTCTGTCCATCCTTTCTCTCCTTGGCTTTGCCATTCAATATGGGCACCCTCCCTCCCTACCAGCCCGAGGCTGCTATTCCTCAACAAGCACTCTCTCCCCCAGGCAAGCTGGCCTCCTCCCCGGGTCTCCTGGTCTCTCAGGGGCCAGACACACACCTTTTGGTTTAGAGTCTCCATAGCCCAAGGAGGTTGTTTTGTTTCCTGGAGTGAGGCTGCCTGCCCTCCAGGCAGAGACTCACCTGCCGCCCCTCGGGGTTTCTGTTCAAACGCCAGAGCAGGTCTGAGCCGTGAACCCTGGCCTTTCTGGAGATGCTCGGCACATTGCAAAAACATCACCCTTCTGGCAGGAATATATTTCTGATATTTTAGAGCAAGGTTAGGGAAAATGAGAAGCTGGTTAAATACCAGTTCCCACGTTAGATTATAATGAAACACATCGATCAGCACCCCATGCCTGGGACGGCCTGTGTCGATTGTAGCGATAACAGCCAGGCAGTGCTGGAGGCTTTGGGGGAAGTTTTGTTGGTTGGTGGCATCATAGGACAGGTCTTGTGATGGTTATATTTCCCCATAGCTAAGCTGAGAGTAAGTGTGATGATGGCACTGTGACTTTGTAGAGCATGCAAGGTACAGAGAGCCCTCTCAGTGACGTGGAGACACAGCATAATCTAATGCCCACAGCTGAGCTGGATCCCCACGGGACAGCTCAGACTCCTGCACCCTGGGCAACTGGTCTTTAAAATCAGCAGGTCTTTGTGCGCAATGAATATTTCACGATAGAAGGGATTAAAACAACTGCCTCAAGCTCTAGCACCGACCCAACAGTAACCACCCCAGCAGTAACCATTTCTAGGTAAAAATGAGAAAATGAAGCCCAGTCACATTCTCCAGTTGAGGCACATGTCACCTGAGTCGCTGGGAAAACCCTCTCATTGGTTTCCAGCCTCACAGTTTGGGGACACCCAGCCCACGCCAGACCCAAATGTTCAGCGCCCGTTGGATGACAATACTTTCTAAACAGAGGGAACCCAAGAATTCTGGGTCATGGATCTGCCTCGGCCTGGAAGGTGGAAGATTGTCCGAATAGGGCACCATGAGCTTGGTACTGAACTCTGTCCTGTTCACACCTATTACCAATGACTTTCACATGAAGGCAACTGATCGCTTCCCAGAGGATACAAAGCTGGAAAGGATTAACTCTGGACAGAAGCAAGAGATTTAAAACATCTCATAAGCCCAGACTTATTAAGGAAATATAAGAGGCATAAATGGAAGGTCTTGGGATTGTCAAAAAAGTCAGCAGTGAAACCCGAAGGGGTGCGTGTGAATGGGGCGCAGGGGCGGCTGGATGCGGGCAGTGGGCTTTCACCGACACTAAGCTGGTGTTCGGCCGACACTGTGATCAGCCCGCCAGAAAGCTCCGGCTCTGTTAGGCCTTGTCATAAAAAGTCTAGAATGAAGCGATAGGGGATGGCCCTCTTGTCCCGGCGCCTGTCAGCTCTCCATAGGGCTGTTGATCGGTTAGCAGCCATGCGACTTAAGATGGACATGGAGAGATTCGAGTCTGCCCAGAGCAGGGCATCTGGAGCCCATTTCCCAGGCCTGGGCGGAGAAGCTTCCGGAAGACTGTCTTCAAAGGATCAGAGGCTCCATGAGGAAAGAGGGCAGGAAGTGGGCGAAAGCAGGCCCGCCTCTGCCCCTTCCTTTTCACGGGGTGTGGGGACAGCTGCTGCCCAAAGCAGGTTCTGGACAGGAGTCAGGGGAAGGCGCTGTCCTGTGGTCAAACACCCGTGGGAGCTGCTGGGCTGCGCACATCAGCAGGCTCTCGAACCTGCCTCAGAGCCTTACTAGCAGAAACGGGGTGTTGGGCAGGGGCTGAAATTGGGCAGGATGAGGAATACTACTCCCTTAGAATTAGAATCAGCAGCTTGTACACACACACACACACACACACACACACACCATCTCCTGCCCTTCCAAGCCTCCAATAAGAAGGGAAAGGAAGCAGCCGGCTAATTGGAGAGGCGGGTGGAGGAACGGCGGGGGGGAAAGGAGAGAGGAAACTGGGCTATGTTACAGACATGGGAGTCTTCCCGTAAGCCATGATTGTCTCCTTGCCAGTTAATTTCACTTCAAATGAGGTTGAAAGGTAATCTGATAGGTTTCATTATCTCTGCAAATAATTCATAAATTCAGATGACTTCAGAACTCTGACACAGCACGTGGGCGGCTCTCAAGGTCTGACAAGGTGAGAATTACCAGGACTGCACGGGAGCCGACAGCCGGCATTGCCATGATCCCCCCTTTCATTGAAATCCTCTGTGTGATTAGGAAAAAAGACAGCTAAATTGAGTTCATCTGCAGCAGCCAGCGGATCAGGGCAGACCAGCAGAGCTGCGTGTGGAAGTGTGTGGAGCTGGCACGGGCTTTGTGCCCGATTTAGAACTTCACAGACCTGGACTCTCACATCTATCCAATGACAAGAGCAGTTCAGATAAGCAGAGGAGAATGGCATGTTCAGTTCCAGAGCCCCAGAGGAACTGGAGAAAGAGAATCAGAATACGTTTATCAGCACAAGCCAGCTCATTTGCAGTGGCTCCTGCTTTGCTCAGGCTGGAGGCATATTGTTCAGGAGCTGGTTACCTCCATTCTACAATCCCCTCTCCCACTCCACTGCCCCCAGACGGATGGCAGAAAGTGAAGACAGAACATAAATGTCTGCCTTGGGCACCAGAAGGAAACATGTCTTTTGTAAGCAATAAAGCATTGCTTTGTGGGGAGTATACTTGAGCTGACAGACGACCTTCGACAACCCTGAAGTATGTATAAGTTAATGACATAATCTCATATATCTCCGGATTACTGAAATAGTGAATGGATAGAGTGCATATATTAGGTGATTAATACTTGCAAGCTAATTCACCTGTTTCTTCATTTGTATATAATTTATTCACTCATTTATACCATAAAAGTTTATAATATCTCTGTCACATACCACATTTAACGTAAAAGATGAGTAGGATGAAGATGCTGCTCTCAGTCTTCAGGGAGCACACACCTGTCTATTTCTCTACCTTTGTTTCATCCATCTACGCATGCCTGCATCCATCCATCCATCCATCCATCCATCCATCCATCCATCCATCCACCCATCCACCCATCCATCCATCCATCCATCCATCCATCCATCCATCCATCCATCCATCCATCCATGCATCCACCCATCCATGCATCCACCCATCCATCCATCCATCCATCCATCCATCCATCCATCCATCCATCCATCCATCCATCCATCCATCCATCCATGCATCCATGCATTCATCTATCCATGACGACCACTGGGACCTCAGTGGCCCTCAGAGATTCACCTGAGCCTCAGCCTCCCCCTGCAATATTATCGCTCTATGAAACTCTGAAAGTCCTCTGTATGCCACAGGTTTACGCCCCCTCCTCTCTGCCTCTGTGATTTTTGGCTGCCTGGACAGCCCTCATTCTGGTGCATCAGTATGAACACAAAGTCTTGCCCCATCACTGGGCTTTACCTCTTCAATTCACATGCCTCAACCTCTTTGAGAATTGAGTAATTCGACCGAAGATGGGGGAGGAACAAAGGGAAGAGTCATTTCGTGGAGCCTTTGACCTTCTTACCACATGGTATGTGGCTCCAGCAGAGTGATCTAGAGGAGCAGGAGGAATCACTGTGTATCTATGACCTGGCCTTGAAGGGGGAAGGAACTACACACAGGCTACTAGTAGTGAGAATCATCCAGCACCATCTTGGAGGCTGGCTACCCCAGGGCGTGTACTTAAGGGCTAGATTCCTTTTTATGAACATCTGAGAGCAAGAAACCTGGAGAACCAGACCTGGGGAGATGGGAACGTGTGATCTCTTTCACCCCTGCTTCTTTCCAGTTCCTTTCCCTCTGCTAGTGCTCCTGGCCTAATGTGGTCCCTTCAGGGTCCAATTCCACTGTGCCTTTCAGTTCAGCATTAACAACAACCACAACAATGTGTTTCACAGTTACCATCATTGCAGTGGCTGACATTTCTTCAGCGGTTATGTTGCATGCGCTGTGGTAAATGCACTGCCTAAGTGATTACCTTTAATTCTAAAATTATATGCTCGGTCTACAAACGAAACTGAGAATAGTGATGCTGCAGGTTGCCCGGCTAGAGCCTCTGTGCCGTTCATTTCACGTTTCTTTTGGCAGAATCTCACCGGCCACCGTGAGTCAGGTTTTCATATGTGGCCAGGAAGGTGGATTTCACAGAGGCTGTGCCATCTCAGGCTGTGGGGACACCATACTGAACTGGGTGGAAAAATTAAGCATGGCAGGAAAATTAATTAGCTTTTCCGCTAGAGTAAGCAGTCACTTTGTTGAGCCTAAGACTTTGCCTTAATTGCCACCGTTAGGAAGTAGAAATCTACTTTTCCAGTGTGCAGACAGCAGCTAAAAGTATTGAACGTACTATAAAGGGCTTTCTTTTAGAATGATTTTCTCTCAGCAGGTTAAGTGATTGCTACCGTTTTTTTATATTAAGTTTTGCCATCTGTGGCTTGCCTTACAGCTACTAAAGAAGCAGGGAGCTTTTGAAAGGGGGTGAAAGTAAAACTCTTAGAGGAAAGGCCTCTGGGAGATGCGCGTTTCAAACACACACCCACCCCCCTCTGCTAATTAAACGAGAGGCCAGGGAGCCAGGATTTCCTTATAAAATAGAGAAATCACTTACATACCAAGCCCTTCATCCCCTTCGACTATATTTTTGTCTCATCTCATTTTTTTAATATTTTGATTCTGTTTCTGGTGAATTCTCATTCTCACCACAAGCCGGTAGATACGTAAGATCCGTTTCCTCGGCAGGGGGGTGCTCGTTCATTCATTCAACACACGCCCGCTGAGCTCTGGTGTGTGCTGTGTCGCGCTGGGTGATGGTGTTTTCAGGATTCATTCGTCATCCTCTCATCGTATTTACTGAGTGGTTTTTAGCTCCCTGACATCCCAATAGATGCTGTGAAGGTTTAAAAAAAACCCAAAAGGAAGTAAGTCAAGCCTCTCCTTCCTAAAAGATCTTGAAGTATCATTGAGAAAAATAAAACTAACTTGAAACAATCAAGGAACAAAATAAGACAGCCCTTCAGTGGAGAATTTCATGGTGCAATCTCTGGGGACACCGGGAGTTTAGAGAAGGGGCTGATGATTGGGTGGGAAGGGCTGGGAGGCTTCTCAGGGGAGGTGTCCTGGGGGCAGCCCTGCCTTTCCCCTCACCTCACCGCCAAGAGCGCTGAAACCTAAACTGGATGCTGTGATGCACACAGGTTTGGATGAGGCCAGGTTAGAACTCGTGGGCCTTGACCCTGCAGCCCAGGCCCCTTCCTAGATTCCAAAGATGAAGATTTCACCCAGAGGAGGGGCCTGAGCCCTCTTCTAAACCTAGGGACGGCCATATGGAGACAGCTCAGAGAGCAGTGACAAAGGGGTTAGGGCGTGAGGTGCACCTGAAGGGACTGGTATGATTCCAGCTGGAGGAACCTGAAGGGTGAAGTAGAAACGATCCTTAAGTAAGCTGACCCAGCGAGAGGCTGGCGACCAGCACTGACTCCCCTCTGAGGCATTTGAAGACACCGAAAGGGCTGTTACAGCCCCGCTAGAAGGTTTGGGGTCAGTGCCCGCCCTGATTCTAACGTGCAGTTGTCCCGATCAGGGAAGTCAGCCCCTGACCCATAGGGGGGAGCTCACCCTAGTGAACTTACTTAGCATCTCTTGGCTTCTGGCAGACCTGTCGGGCACAATCTCTGACAGTTAACGGGACTGAATTCCAGCTGACAGAGCTCACTTTATAAGGGGTCGCATCTCTCTGGAATAATTTTAAATCTCAGACAGAAACGATTTTTTTTTGTTTGTTTTTATTTTTGAATGAAATGGTTTTAATTACACTGAAGCATTTCCACATGCCTGATACCATGCTAAGCCCTTCACTGGTCTTATTCTGCTAAACCCTCACCAGAATCCTCCAGGTGAGGTGCTATCACACCTCCTGTGTTACCAGGTGAGGACACTGAGGTCAGGGGAGTGAGGTCACACTGCGGTGAGCTGGGGACCCAGACAGTGAGTTTGGCTCCAGAGCCCACATTCTGGGCTCTGCCACGTGCCTGGGCTAAACCATCAGCCGAGATGAGCTTTAGCGACTCTGGGTTTTAGCTTGGTGGCCAAAAGATACTCACCACTCCTAGTTGGTGTAAGAATTCAAATAAATTAGCAGTAACACTTAGAGTTCACTAATCCAATCAAAAACTATAGAAATACCTCAAACACTCTGGTGGTGAGGTGGGTTCTCATTTTTAAAGGTAAGGGCATGGCAGGTAAGAGAGGTTCTGTTTAGAGGATCATTACCGTGGTTTTGAGTAATGTAAGACTACACTGGGAGGAGCGTTTACTGGCTTAAATGCTATTTTTCATGCCCATAATTGAAAGGAACTAAGCTCGGGCTGTCAGAGGAGATGAAAGAGCAATTCGGGGCCCGAGCTCCTCGCTGAAACTTTAAATCCTCAGACAGGATCGGGGAGAGTGAATTTTAGCTCTTCAGGACTTTCATCTTGAAAACTTTTAAGTGGTTTGGCTCAAACCAGGCACCCAGGGTTACAGCCTGTCTTCATTCGGCTGTCATAACAAAGTCCCATAGGCTGGGTGGTTTATAAACAACGGACATTTATTTCTCATTGAATGCTTGCGTTCCCCTGAATTCATATGTTGAAACCCCAAGCGATGGTATTGGGAGGTGGGGCCTTTGGGGACGTAATTAGGATTAGGCGAGGCCATGCGGGTGGGACCCCCATGAATGGGATCAGTGCCCTTTTAAGAGTCTCAGAGAACCCGCCGCTCTCTGCGCTGCACCGTGGGAAGGTACAGGGAAAAGCTGGCAGTCCGCAGCCCGGAAAAGGGCCCTCACCAGAACCTGGCCATGCTGGTCCTGGGAGGCCTTATATAACTCACCCTCCACAGGCGACGACCAGTGTCACTTTACCGCAAGGGCTGACCTGTATCAAAAATCACGATACAATGTCTGAAACGCAGAAATGGCAATAGAAATAAGCCTTGCTCATTAGATGGCTCCCTGCCCTATATAGCTGCCCCCAAAACTTACATCTTGTTCCTCCCAAGCATAAATAGTCTCCCTACTTAGAAATGGCACAGGGGGAGGTAAATGAATCGGCCAGGGGAGACTAGTCACAACTCATCACAGTGAGAAGCTTCAGGCTCTTTATGTGAAACAGACCAACGCCCCTCGGTTGTTGAAGACCCGGCTCTGTGCTAGGGCTTTACATACATTATCTTATTCAGTCCTCGCACCCACTCCGCAGGGTTCTTCTCCCTGTTTTCCCGAAGGAAAGCAGGCTCAGCAAGGCCACGTAGCTCGACCAGGCTCAAGCAGCCAGTGGTAGGAAACTGGAAATCAGACACCGGTCGCTCTTGTCGCAGGTCCGTGTCATCTTCGCCAGACCCCGCTGCTAATGACCGGCCAGCTGCTGAGGTTAGCAGGTGCGTTAGCAGACCTTGTCCCTCATTATTGTCATTATGGCCTGATCCTCGGCTGACAGGTGCTCTGCAGTGAGGCTGCTTATGAAGGAAAAAGCCAGGAATTAAAATCCCTCTCACTGTGGGGCCCGGGCTCCTGGTCAGGTTCCTGAACTGTGACGATGGTCCCCATGGGATGTCACTCGTGATGCCCTGCCCGCCTCTGTGCGCTGGCCTTGCCTGGATTTGCTAATAATAATGGCTGTTGGGACTTTGAAGGAGTCCCATGAACTCCGTCCAGATCCTGAATGTGAAATAAGGCAAAGAGTAGAGCAGGTGTAGGCCGAGGTGGCTAGGGGGCTCTGCCGGTCTAGGTAACGCCCCAGGCGGTGTGACTCAGCTTGTCATCCCCGGCGACCCGGTCCCTGGGCACGATGCCTGCCGTGGGCGTCGTTGCTGAGCTTGTCCACTTGCCTGTAACCCTCCTTCAGTCGCCCCCTGCAGCTCAGGGAGAGTTGAGTTAGTAAAAAGATTGGCCCTGTAGGAGTAGGAAGTTATTTCTGCTTCCACATCGCGCATCAAAAAAGCAGCAGATAAAAAATGTTCAGAAATGTGACTGTGAGGAGAGGGGGCCCGGGTCACCTGCTGCCAGGAGGCAAGGAGAAGAAGAGGCCAGGGGAGGGAGGTCCACTTACGGGGAGCTGGGTGGGCGCTGCTGCTCGGGGACCCCGTGTGACTGCCCCAGTGGGGCTGAGCTTAGCAAAGACTAGACCAGCTTGGTAATTATTCAGAGGCCATTAAGCACATCTTGCTGTGGATTAATTAGTTTAGAAGGAAGAAATTAAATGGCCCTTTAATATGATGGGAAGATTTAAGATATTATGAATGGCAATTAATCGAGCCTCTCTGGCCAATTCAAAAGCACATTCAGTAAATACATAATTGTATTTCATCGTAATGGCAACTGTGGCTGGAGGTGGCTGCAAGTGGTCTTAGCACAGCAAGGCACAGCCCCAGGGAGGTGTCATTCACCTGAAATCCGCACACTGGTTCTCAGATCACGTGACACGGGTAAAGGAGGGGCCAGGTTTTGAGAGGAGAGAAGCCGGAGAGGACATGGGCACCGTTCCTGATTGAAATCCAGGGGCGAAGCATAAGCTGAAAACAGACTGAAGTGCCGAGCAGTGAAGATTTAAGTGCCGAATGAGAGCAGCGGGCAGACCGTCCGTGGCGATCCTGAGCCCGTGTTGAGTTCTGCGCTGGTTTTCATTGCGGCTGAAAAGCACTTGGCCTCGGCCGGGTCGTCCGCGAGCCCACACGCGGCTGCCTCCACTTGGGCGTGCTGAGCCCCGGTTTCTGCAAAGCTTGCTGGCCCCCGAGGATTAGCGTTCCCGCTCTGGCACTGGCAGAGTCACCTGCTGGGCAGGAGGGGAGGAAGCCTCTCTAACCACAGTCACCTAGTGTGAAAGGCCTGTCCAACAAGCGTGTCACTTAAGGCTACGTGAACCCCCGAGAAGAGGGCTGTTAAAATGGGAACAAAGTCTCCCTCCACCGTTTCCAGCACTGGTAACAATGACGATGTACTAATACCCTTCCTTTGTGAAGGGATTTCTCCTTAGCTAGTGGTTGTCCACCATTGGAATTACCCAGATAGTAAAAAAACACACCAAAAAACAACAACAAAACCAGCCAAATGCACCCACAGCCCCATCCCTCCAAGATTTTGATTTTACTGATCTGGAGTGTGTCGCTCAGGTGATTTTATGGTGGAGCTGAGGTCAGGAAATGCTGATGTACAGCGTTTGCCTTACTGCACAGGCTGGGGTCCACCCAGCTTTATATCCGGCAGGCCTGGGGTGGGGCCCGAGGATGTGCATCTCCAGCAAGTTCCCAGGTGGAGCTGCTCGGCGGGACCAAAGGCGCCCCTTTGAGAACCGCCGTCCACAGTGTTGTTTACCCACAGTGTTGTTTCTGAGTCCTGACCCTTCAGCTTGCGATGGTTAAACATAGCCGAGCCCAAGCGGCCTGCAAGGGCGACTGCGGCTGTTCCAGCACCGCTTTGGACAACCTCCCAGGATCCTCCTTGATTTGCTCCAAATTGGCTTCCTCTCTACCCTGGGCTCTACCTGGCCCCTGGCACTCGGCTTCCTCTCCCAGTTGCCAGCAGCCTTTGGATCTCGCTTTTGGCCCTGGCTCCCCTGGCCCTGCCTCCCCTGCCTCTGACTCTTGGCATGTGTTCAGGTCCTGGCTCTGTCTCCTGCTCCTGACTCTTTATGGTCTGGACAGCTGAGAGTGGATACCTATGCCCGGCTTCTGCCCCCGGAGACCACCCTCCAGTGCTGGCTCCTTGTCAGGCCTCCTGGCCCCCTGCCAGGGCTAGGAGGAAGGTAGGGGGCGACAGTGTCGGCAGGCAGTGTATCTTTCGACACCATGCTTGGCCTTCTAACAATAGCCTCATATTAACAACGACAACTACAGCAACACGAATGGCCGGGGCTCTTTGAATCTGCTCAATGCGCCAGGCTTGTGGGACGCCAAACACCCACCTGGGTCACCTCCCGTTGTGTTTTGCTTGTTTCCCCAACTCTGCTGGATGTTGCCAGGGGTCATGCCTTACGCAGGATGCCACTGTAACTTAATGGAGTTAATGATCTTGTGTGGCTTCTAGTTAGTCCATCACTTTATAAGATGTATTACCACTGCCATTGATTTGAGATGTTTTAAAGAGAGAGGGGAAATACAGCCCCTAAATTGCGGGAATTTGTTACAGGGGCACTAGGTTTGCCGTTGTAATAATCCTGGTGGGAGTTGGCAATGGCGTGGAGACTAGAGTGGTGTCGGGAAGAAGTGGCTGGATTCTGGATAAACCGAATACAGGATGTGAGAAAATGATAATAAGGTGATTCTCAGTTGAGAGAAAGGGCTCGGAATTTCCTTGGAGAGACATGTAGGATTTGAAAAAGCCCCTCTGGAGACTGACCGTTTTCCTATTCCTCTCCCAGCACCTCCTCTCTTCATCCCCAAGGATCAGGGGTCTGGACTAAAAACGTGCCAAATGGGTTTTGTGGGCCATTTTTTTCCTAGATTCAGACCCTAATCTGGGCCCTTAAGATATTGCCACGTTCAGTGACAAAGTAGTCACGGGGATGTAAAGCACAGCATAGGGAACACAGTGAGTAATATTGTAATAACTACGGATGGTGCCAGGTGGGTACTAGACTTACCAGGGGGATCATTTCGTAAGTTATATAAATGTCTAATCACTATGCTGTACACCTGAAACTAATATAATGTTGAACGTCAACTGTAACTGAAAAATAAAATAAAAATTTTAAAGGATATTGTCACTTTGATGAGAAGAGTAATAAAGAAAAAAAAATTAGCCCCTGCCGGAGTGGTTCGGTTGGTTGAGCATCTCCCTGTGGGCGAAAAGGTTGCCAGCTCAGTCCCTGGCCCGGGTGCAGGAGGCAGCGATCGATGGTTCTCTCTCACATCGATGTTTCTCTCTCGCTCTCTCACCCTTCCTCTCTGTCTAAAAAATCAATAAAAACACTAAAAACAAAGAAAAAAAATTAATTATGAGATTTACAGCATCTTTCCCAGCCCCCGGATGGTGGAAGAGAGAGAATCCTTGGCCCTCTCCCCCCCGCTTTCCTTCCAAGGGAAAGTCTGACGTTACCCGCTCAGTGCCTGGGTTCGAGCAGCTAGCGGGAGAGGCCAGAGCGTTTCCAAGAAAGGATGCAAATATCCAGTGTGAGAGGGAAAATAATATCCAGGAGAGGGGACAGAGGACAGGCAAAGTGGGGAGTCACTCGGACAGGTTATCGGGGAGGGCTGGTGGCGAGCTGGGAATGAAAGGGAGACGGAGGCTTTGATCAAAGGGTGTATGGGGGGGACTGAGTCGCGAAGAATGGGAAGAGCATTGTGAGGCTCGTTGCTATGGTTTAGAGCTGCACCCTCCGTGATGTGCTCTGCGAACATCAGTGAGCGCTGGAGTGGCTTTTAAGCACATAGATGAAAAGCATCCCCTGCCCGTCCTTCATTTGTTAGCACTTCCAGGCTGCGCTCGCCTCTCTCTCGGTTCCGGGGCTCTCAGAGTCTCAGCCTGGCCCTCTCTCCTGGATGCCGAACACGCAGCGAGGATGCCCAGCCTTGAACCCGCATCCTCGAAGCTGCTGATGGAAAACAATCTCAGCAAGATGAAAGGGCTCCACTTTCTCCATACTATTCTGCATCATCAAATAATTCTGGGAAATGATAAAGGAGACTCGTAAGGAGGAAATTCTGCAATTTAAAAAAAAAAAAAAAAATATATATATATATATATATATCTTTTTA
This sequence comes from Miniopterus natalensis, assembly GCF_054644295.1. NCBI lineage: Eukaryota > Metazoa > Chordata > Mammalia > Chiroptera > Miniopteridae > Miniopterus > Miniopterus natalensis. The sequence goes on along the minus strand of NC_142101.1, from coordinate 13,162,009 downwards.
TTGATTTCAGAGAGAGGAAGGGAGAGAGAGATAGAAACATCAATGATGAGAGAGTCATTGACCGGCTGCCTCCTGCACGCCCCCGATTGGGGATGGAGCCCGAAACCCGGGCCTGTGCCCTGACCTGGAATCGAACCACAATCTCCTGGATCCTAGGTGGATGCTCAACTGCCCAGCCGGGTAATTTTGCAATTCTTAATGGCTCTCCTACTGAACAATGATTTGCCCCAGGAATGGGAGAATGTTTATGTTGATATGTGTTTTCTGAGAGGTATAAATGCCTGTGAGTTTTGTTTAATCCACCAGAAGGGGATCACAGACAGTTTCTTCGTCCACATGAATGGATATAAAAATAAGTAAAACCCAGACTGGGTTAGATTTCTTATTTTGAAAAAAAAGAGAAAAAAAAATGTGGGCATCTGGGTCCCATTTGTCACTAATACAGACTTTAGTTCGCTGAACTGTGTTCCCTGGAGTTTTATCCTGAGCAGGGACTGGCCTATGTGGTCACCTGAGGAGCTCAGCAAGGACGGGGCTCTGTGAGCCCTAAAAGAGAATGGACCTGCACTGACCTCTCTACACCTCCAGGGGAGGTAAAGAAATCGTCCCGAGGAATAGATTCCCACCCCGGCCGCACCCTGCTCCAAGCCACGTACAAGGGAAGAGCTGGAGGGACCCCAAAACATCTGAAAAAGGACCAGTGTTGGGAGAGTGCCTGTCCCATCCAGCCCGGTGACATCTCCCACTGGGGGAAGAGTAAAATGGGACAAGTGAAAGCCAGTCACTCCCCCAGAGGTCAGAGGTAGCCGCATTTTATTTACGTTAACTCTGTAACACCGAAAACACCAGTTCCCTTCCAATATCAACTCAATTCGTGATTCCCTTGGAGAAATAAACATTCCCCCAAATTACACTGTTTTGCTGTGGTCGTGCCTCAGCTGTCTGGCGGGGGCTTGGGCCTTTGTTCAGGAGCCTGGAGCATCTCCCACTTGAATTCACAGAGCTGTTTCTGCACCTCCAAGGTGGGCCGACTCCAGGTCCAAGCCTCTTTCCAAAGCGACCAAGGTGTTCTGGAATCTTCCAGCCATCTTTAGAGAAAAATCACCAAATAGCGCAGTCAAATGTGAGCGGTGCAGCAGCTCATACGCCTAAAAAAAGAACACGCTTACATAAGCCATCATTAGGAAAAAAACATCATAAAAGTTTGCAGAAATAATAAAATGCAACACCTGTTCCTAATTAAAGCTCTTCTAAAAATTAGGAATAGATGGATATTTTCTAAACCCAGTTAAAGAATATCACATGAAACAGCGAAATAATAAACAACTTTGCATTAAACCAGGCACAAAATAAGGAAGCCCATAATCACTGTTATTTATTTTTCCGGACACTGCCGAATTTAATAAAAACAGAATAGAAAAAATGCCTAAATATTATTTGCAAATAGGAATGCATCTATAGAAAACTGAAAGGACTAAAATGGAAAAATATGAGAATTAATGGGCTCAGCAGGGTAGCTGAGTACATAGTAAATACATAAAAAACAGCTTGCTTTCATAACATTAAAAACAAGTTATAAAATATAATAAAACCTGGGATCCTGATTATAATAAAAAATATGAAATGCCTACAAACAACTGTAACAAGAAAATTTACAACGTATTTGGCAAAAACTACAAACTGTTATTGAGAATTACAAAGAAACCTTGGATAGATTTATGGAATGTCCTGATGATGTCAATGCTTTACCATTTAGTTACTCTAATGTCATTTAACTCAAGAGCACAATGTGATATTTTCATAAGTTGAAAAAAATGATTCCCATTTTCACCTGGCAAAAAACGCAGGCAATTTAATATTAAATTCAGAAAACTTAATAGATATTAAAACTCAGAAAACTTCAAAGTGTGATATTCATGCAAGAACAAATAGGTCCTTTTGCTACAAGCTATCACGACACTCTATTTTTTTCATAGCTGTTATGTTATAATGAAGCATTGTTGGTTTAATTGTTTGCTTAGTAAATGCACTCTCCTGTGTGACTGTATCCCAAGGCCTAGCACAGTGTCTGGCACATCACAGGCACTGAATAAGTATCTGTTAAATGAATGGATGGATAAGTGAGAAGAGAAAGCAAAGAAACACATTCTATTCCATATAAGAATTTAATGGCTTTTTAAAAAATATTTTGATTGATTTTGAGAGAGAGAGGCAGGGAGAGAGTGAAACATCAATGTGAGAGCGAAACCTGGATCGGCTGCCTCCTGCACGCCCCCTGCGGGAATGGAGCCCACAACCTGGGCATGTGCCCTGCCCGGGAATCGAACTGGTGACCTCTCCGTGCGTGGGACAATGCTCAGCCAACTGGGCCACACCAGCCAGGCCGAAGAATCTAATGTCTTTTCATGAGAAAGGGAAATCTGCAATAGAATTAGGGTAAGTGGGGAGGAATTGGAGAGAAAAATCAACTTATTCACACTGTGCATATTAGACTATGCTCCATACCTGATTCCATAGACTAGGCCACATTCTCGACGGGATAAGGGGTTTAAGGGTAAAAAATTCAAACGGTGGAAAAATGGAAAAGAAAAGGTCGTGGATACTTACTTACCGGCCTTCTAAGTTGGGAACAGAGAGAAAGACTGACATTTGTCAATACAAACTTTTTAAACCATCCTCGGTCCCAGGGCCATGCATACCAGCAGACAGATCCATGAAGGTTAAAACTCTTCGTTTTAAAGAAACGATGGCAGAGGCAGAAGGACACAGCGTGTGTCAAGATCCTTCAGAATATTCGCACCCTTTGATATAATAAAGTTGCAGTAGGTCTGGATGGACGGGAAGGGATTTTGAAATAATAAGCTTCCAGGTTTAGGCTTAGCCTTGTGTCTTAAAGCAGATATAATGCCTGAGTCTCCGTTTGCTCGTTTGCGAGATGGAGATATTATTATTTACCTGAAAAAGTCACAGCGCATAGGAACAGTGCAGGTAAAATCCTTGGAAATAGTAAGTGCTCAGTTAGTATTCATCATTCGTATTAGCTATTAGGACTAGTGGGTATCTAAAAACCTGTCTCCGATCAAAGCTAACTATCAGACTGGCTTTATGCACAAAGGGGTTGCTATGAGTTGTGTATAGTCACAAATACCTAAGCGTCCTTTTAAGGGTCCGGCTACAGAAATTAAGGGTCACTCTCTCACCGGACTATCATGGGTGCTTATGAAGGTTATGTAATATCATGGAAAAACACGGCAATGTTTAGCGGGGAAAAGCTGATTTAGAAACTATATTTATAGTATGTTCACAGTGTTGCGAAAGAAAAACATCGTATACACATGAATAATGGCCTGAATGGAAAAATACAAAAATGTTAACAGTAACGACATTGGTGAAGGTTATGGATGGCTTATTTTCTAGAATAATTTTCTGCATTTCCAGGTGTGTGTGTGTTTTTTTTAAGTGATTATGAAATAAAAATCTACACATTTAGGAAAGAAAAAAAACCCATAGGCACTCTGAACGATTTACTTTTGAAATCTGGATATTATTTAAAGAGTCAGCCTTGGGCTGTATCGTTGAGGCTCCGACAGCCCTTGCATTTGGAAAGCTCTGGAAAGGAAAGAAAACCCTCTTAGGCTCTAACTGAAGCCTTGCCTTTGACTGTGTCTATTGTGAGGATCGTTGAGCATTCAAATGGGGATGGCAGGGGAAGCGTCCAGAAGCGCTGGCCGGTCAGAGCCTATTCTTGGGACCCAAGCTCAGGAAAATGGGCCGGCATTTTCACCAAGTTGGGGAGAAACACGCTTCCAGAATCCAAAACTAGCTCATCGGTGTGTCTGCTTCAGACCCCGTGTTTTCCATGCCCCCCCTTTCTCCTTCCCCAGCCCCCCTCCTGCCCCCTCCAAAGCTTACAGTCTGACAGTCTGGTGGGGAGTGGAAATAGCATGGTGGTCCTGGGGCACGGTTAATACCTTTTAATTGAATTGTCTCACTGTTACCCTCGGTCCCAGGGAAATAAACGGATGTGGGGAAGCATGTTAAAAAAAAAAAAAAATGCTGATCATCAAGCTATTTATCACGATGAAAAACAAATACAAGGTTAAGTGCAATGGGGGGGGGGCGGCTAAAGAAATTGATGTTTATGTGATGAACCAGTGTGGAGCCATCAAAGTTGTTTTGAAACACTGTTTTTATGATATTAAGTGAAAAAACAGTAAACTAAACTCTGTATACAACGGGATTTCAGTTCAGTAAAACAAAGACACACAAAATCCCCATATATGTGTAAGGAGGTGAACGAGTTGACCAGAAGGAATGCCCTGGAAAATTAAAATTATTAATTCCTTTACATTTTTACATGGTTTCAATTTTTTTTTTTTTTTTACAACAGGCATGCATTACTTTCAGATAAAACAAAAAGCTAAATAATATCTAACAAACTAGCAATTATCATGGAAAAGGAAGAATATTTGTTTCTAGGTCATTTATATTCTAAGGAGAAAACGGCTGCTCCTCTCCTTGCCCCTTCGGTCCCTTCTGCACCGGCAGGTCCTCAGCATCAGCACTGTCACCAGCTTCTCGGTCCTAGGGCTTAGCGGACGTGGACTGGAGCCTCCTTATAACCTGACTCGGTTTCTCGCCTTAGTGACGGACCCACATATAGGTTCATCGGGCAGTTAAACGGCTCCTTCCCTGTAAGTGCCCGCCCCTGCATTCTGAGCACAGAAACAGCTGGCTTATCAGGCTCAGCCCAGGTGACATAAGCCGAGGAAGTGTCTGCAGGGACAGATCTGGGGCCAAAATAAAAACGTGAGCCCCGTGCAGGAAGGACTGTTTGTCTAGCTTATGGCCTGATGCTCGGCAACCAGCGTGCTTACCCGTACATGTGGGAATCACTTAATAATTTCTAACGAGTCAGTAGATGAGTAGATATTTGTTTAAGGAATGAAGGAAAAAATAAACAAAAGGGGTGGTGTACGAATAGCATCCCATTACTTTTGTGCCATGGGAGGCAAATCTTCATGAATCCCTCACATTTCTCCACGTCTAGGCATTCATAGCTCGTTCGCTCAGATTTATTGGCATCCCAGGACAGTAAAGACCTTTCTCCCTTCTCGGGGAAGATTTGTTTCCATTGCAGGGTAATAAAGACAGTCCCTCTCTCCGGAGGGGAGCAGGGTCCTCAGCTGTCCCCGCTCTGCGCACAACAGTCGCCTGTGCTCACCCCGCATCGTCCCCGTGGGACTTGGGGAGTAAGGAAACCGGTGCTACGTGGAGCTTATACTGTGTGCTCTGCTGTGAGTAATCTGCGGCCTCTCGGGCTCATTTCATTTTCACTTGCTAAGCCTGTGGGGCTGCGATAACCTGCCAGCGGTCGCTGCCGAGGCTGGGTGACTCCTTGCCTGTTGGACGTGCCTGTTACGTTTTTGCTTGGTACCCAGGATCCAAGGGAGCAATCGTGTTTGGCAGATGTAGCTGGAGTATGTGTGTTATGACCTTGTTAAGTTGTTAAGTGGAGCCCAGGGTGCGGGGTGGTGAGCCCTGATTCAACATCTGATCACAGGAGAAACGGAGACAGAGACGTTTCTTACTCACAGGTCCTGGAGGAAATACATGGCACACCTTGGGGGATCCGCTTGGGGAGGTCAAGGCAGAGCGTGGAGAGAGAGATGGGACGTGGGACACATGACTTTATTGGGGTTCATGGATGGAGGGCTTTGATCCCAGTCTGGGCTGGGGTCAGATTGGTCCATTCAAACGCAAAGAGTGGGGTTTGGGCAAGCCCCATGGGGTCTTATCTAAGGGACACACAAGGCATGCAGGCCCTGGGAGGCCGGGGAGACTGTTGATCACAAGGCTGTTGGGAAGTCATATCAGGACTTGCACTGGCTGTGACTCTGTGGGCTGCTGTCTGGGGCATGTGCTGACATGAGGGGCTGGTGTCAGTTCAAGGCCCCCGCAGGCCACTTGGCCAAAGAGAACAGATGCCAAGTCAGCAATGCCGCGGGGTAGCCGAGCTCAACTCCTGACAGTGGGCTCCACATGCAGACGAACTTCTATTCTGTGATGTTGGGTAAATTACTTAATGCCTCTTAGCCTCAGGTGCCATATCTGTAAAATGACTCCTTTATAGGGTTGTCATAAAGCTTAAATAGGAAGCAACCAGCCTCGTGGCAGGCACACAGTTGTAGCACACCCTACAAAAACTAATTTACCCTCCAGCCTGTAAGCCCAGGAATCATATTGTTCAAAAACAAAAATCCAGCTGAGTAAATTGAAAGATCAAATTGGCTTTATTCAATGATTCATGAATTGGCAGCATCCCATCTAGCAAACAGAAAGGAGCCCTGCTATAGAAGAAGAAAGGCTTTTAAAGACAGAAAGAGTGCAGAAACTAGTAAATTGTTAGTAAAGAATGCATCGTTTCGGACAAGGGGAGCTGAGGGGGCCTGGAGGGTGGATTAGCTGTCTAGTGCTGACCAGGTAATGCCATGCTTCCTGGTTAAAGGTGACATTCCTGGGAAGCTGAAACTGCAACTAGGTTAAGTATTAAATCTTGGTTTGCTGACGTGGGGCTTGGCACAAGTGTCCCCATTGGGGGCATTGTCTCTTTTTTTAACAATGCATTACAATTATTGTACAATAGTCTACTCTTTTATAATTTTTAATCTACAATTTCCACTTGGAATAAAAGCTCTTTTTAAGTCCTAGCTGGTTTGGCTCAATGGTGAGAGCATTGACCGGCGGACTGATGGGTCCCGGGTTCGATTCCGGCCAAAGGCACAGGCCTCTGTTGCAGGCTCCATCCCCAGCCCTGGTCAGGGCTCGTGCAGGAGGCAACCAATCAATGTGTCTCTCTCACACCAATGGTTCTCTCTCTCTCTCTCTCTCTCCCCTCCTTCCACTCGCTCTGAAAAGCAATGAAAAAAATATCCTCAGGTGAGAATTTAAAAAAAATTTTTAAAAACCACTCTTTTTAAAATAAAAATAATTTTATTTAAAATTCGTATTAAAAGTAATTATAGATGTTTTTCACAGCCACACTTAGAATACTTTCGTAAAACAGTCGTAAATATAAAATTATACAGAAATAGACAAGCTGGCTTATTGCACAGAGAGGAGCCAATGTGCACAGTCTCAAAGACTCAGGCTCCCAGGCTCCTCCTAGCCCTCTGTTCCTCCATCAATATTTGGCTTCTGCCCCCAAGAAGGCTGCTTAAACTCCAGCCATCACATCCACATTCTACTCTGCAAGAATGAGAGACAGAAAGTGGCCAAGGGCATATGCCAGCTTTCTTTTAAGGAAGTTGCCACACAGAACTTCTGATTCCATCTCTCTGACCAGCACTTAGCCACGTGGCCACATCTAACTACCTGGGAGAATGGGTAACCGGTCTTTCGGCGCACATGTGCGCACCTAAAAATTAGGGAATCTACCTGCCCCCCTCACCTAAAGGGGAGCAGTAAGGATGAAATGCTCTTCCCTGATCCTCATTAGCCGTTCCACCCCCACAGGGCCTCTAACCAGGTGACCCAGAAAAGTTCTTGCCATGAGCTCGGGGAGGCTGCTCAGGTGACTAAGTCTCACCTACATCATGTGAGCAAGTGACTGATTCGGAAAGGAAGGGCCACCTGTGCACTGCCAGGTGTATTCCAGAAGGCAGGTGCCATCCTGGCACACTGCCCAGCAGGGACTCCAGGGCTTCGCTCTTCTCACGTGGAAACTTCCTGCCATGCCCAGGTGGCCTGACACCTGGAGCCAGCGCTCCCTCTGTAGCTGACATTGTCCCACCTGGCTTCTCTGGCCTAGAGGGCAAGGACAGATCATTTGGCTGCCCTCTAGGAAGTCAGTAATGCTAAGGGGATGAGAGGGAGCGCTGCCTGGGGCAGAGGGTTGGGCTTGCAGCATTATGAGAACATTCAGGGAGCCCTTACTCTATGCCAAGCACCATTCAGCATTTCATATTTAGACCTCACAATAAACTTGGGGAGGAGATGGGCTCATTATACCCATTTTACAGATGAGAAAACAAAGGCTCAAAGAGGCTAGTTCCACAAGGTGAACCCAGCTCCTAAGTAAGTGACACAGACACGTTTGAAGCCCCAGGCCCTTCGGACCCCAGGGAGTGCCCTTTAGCTCCTGTGTCGTGCCCTGGAGCCTTTGGAAGGCGCTCTCAGAAATTCTCGTCCCCATCTGTGTGACGTCACAGTGAGGTGCAACCGGACAGGTGCAGAAGCACCTGTGACAGCCGTAGTGGCCGCAGGCTTCGTGCTGTCACAGAGGAAACCAGGGGGCAGGAGGGCTTTTGAGCAGAACCGATGCTGGCTCGTTGCCCTAGATAAGAGGCTGCCCCACGTAAGCTTGCAGGGGGCAGCTTTTCTCCCGCCTTCACCCCCAGCTCGCTTGCTCTGCCGCCTTGGAGCAGTTGTCACGATGCTAACAAGCCGGCAGGGGATGTCAGGAACAGGATCATTTATTCCCCTGCTCCAGCAACTGAGGCTGTCACCTCCCCAGTGACAGGCACACACTTCCTACCAGAGCGCAGGAAGCAAAACCTAGCATCCTAATCAGTGCCCAGCTGGGGCTCCGTGCCTGACGCTCGCGTGGTGACAAGGGGAAGGAAAGCGTTTATTTCTAGATACTTCTCCGTGTGGTCTGAAGGAGGTTGGCTCATGAGGCCCAAAGGCTGGTCCCTGGGACCACCGTGAGCACAGACCCGACTGCTCAGCCAGCCAGCGCCGAGGTCTCCGGGCCAGCCAGTCCTGGATTCTTCTCTGAGGCCGTCAGAAAGGGGTTGACTCAGAAAATCAGAGGGCTTGCTTGTTGTTGTTGATTTAGTTTTTGCTTGTTGTTTGTTTTTTATAACCGAGTTTGTCTGTTTGGTTTATATAGTCATTTTCCCCATTGCCTATTGTCCATCAGCACTACCAAGTCTGTGGTGGTTTTGTCAGATTTTGACCAATGGGTAGACTTCCTCAGAATGACCACACCAGTCCAGATAGAACTTTGCGACATAATTTTTGGGGAGGATTTGTCTTTTTAGTTAATAATGGCCTTTGCTTATCACTGACTTGTCTCCCAGATATGTAAATCTCTTAATAGATTCAAAACACATTAGGTAGCCTATCAGTCTATCAGGTAGTCTGCCTCCTTCCTACCTCCTCCGGTTCAAATTGGTTGATCCCTTGGCCAGCTGCCCAGCTCATCCCAGGATCTCCCTGCATCACCACTGGGGACAGTCCCTTTGCTTCTTGTAAGGGATCACCTGTTCCTCGGAGGCAGTGTCTCCTCTTTCTTGGATCTCTCCCCCATCTCGATGGAGTCCATCTTCTAATATGCCCTCAATAACGACTGTTGAAAAAGAGTGGATGAGTTCATGAGAACCGCAGTGAGATGAAAGCCGTGGCCCCTTTGCGGGTGGCCCTAGGGCCCTCCACTTAGCTTTGCACATGTGGTACCTAAGGCAGACCCCCTGATCCCGCCGGAAGCCAGCATCACCCCAGGATGTCTGTATGTTCCGTAGAAAGTGTCAGGGCAAACAGCACTAATGAGTTAATAGATGGGAGGCCCCTGGGCTGCAGGCAGGATGCCTAACGGCCCTGCTGGCCCGCACGCTGAGGGATAGCCAGCCCCTCGCCTCCTCCTGAGCCTGAGCAGAATTTCACTTCATTATTGAGCCGGCTTGACTCTCCCCCACTGTTCCAAACAAAACTGTCTGAGCAAAGAGCCATTAAAATGTCATTAGGAGCAGCAGGCAGGAGGTGCCGAAATGTATGGCTCTGAACCCCGAGTGATGAGTAATGGAGGTAATGGGACTCTGGTTATTTATTTGCTTTTTCCCTTCACTAGTGATTAAATAAAGTGCCTGGCGATTTCAGGGTTTGCCTTTCTCCTAAATGGGAGGGTTGTAAAGGGGGAGGATTCGTTATCTATCACCAAGTAGTAGCTTGACCGTGAACATCTCTGCTTTGACTGACAGGCTCCCTTTTCTCTTTCATTCACTTGTCCCCACCGGATGGGATAAGCATCGTGCAGAATGAAATTGTAAGGATTTCCCTCTTTGGATGTGCCCGAGACGTGCCCCTGACATCACCTGGTCTGACTGGAAGTGTCTGGCAAATAAAAAGAGCATGGCCTGGCTCCATGATGGCAATGAAGATGTTCTATGGTCCAAGCTGTACACATAGACCAGAAGTCTTTACGAGAGAGAGAGATTGGAAGGACCTTCCTTGCCTGGAGATGACACGTGGGTCATAAAAGACTATAAAAATGCAAACAAGTTCACTTACTCTGGACTCTCATAGTAGGAGCAGGGCAGGGCCAGGAGATTTTTGTGGATGGGGAAACTGAGGCATAGAATTCACATCTGGATTGAGAAGAAACAGAGAATTTCCTCTGGAACAACATGAATTAGAATGAGAGCTGGGGCCCTGCTCGTGGGTAAGATTGTGCCACTCAGAAGCCGTGTTCAGTGGGCAGCTATGACAAGCCCTGCGGGTTTTCACCTGTTAGGGGGAAATATTTAACATACCTGCTTGTGCGGGCCCGTGCTCTGCTCACTTGCAGGGAAGTCCCTGTGTGAAAATTCTTTTATTTGATAAAAAGCACAATTAGGAACGTTTTAGCTGCCAGTGGCTGTTAATAATAAAACCTCGAACTTAAAGGCAGGAAATGTTGGGGTTATTGCTTTTCAGTTCTGCAGCTGGTTTGAAAAGTTGGGTCTTTCCCTTAAAGTAGACCAGATGGAGGGTCACAGATACTTTTCAAGGAAAGAGGAAGGAAAAATTAAAAAAATAAAAGGGAACAAGATAAATAGTGAAAGGCGGGTGACTGGAAATGTTAGATGACAGAGAAGACTGAGCCACATTCTTATCTAAATGGCAGCAAATCCAGTGAAGACCAGGAGATTGAGATGATGGGTGTACAGAGGCAGAGACGATGGGCCAGCAAAGCACCCGGGTGTTCTGGTCAAATTCCACCCGGCGTGGGCTTGTCCATTCTCTGCCACGCTCACACTGCATCTCACTCATCTTCAGAGCTCTGGGAAATGCCACGGTGCCTGAAACAGCAGCAGACAGTCAGGAAATAATCGTTGAATGATTTAATAAGTACTGTTTATTGTCACTCAGCTCGCTTTTGAATGGTACTTTATAAAAGCACATTCGCGTACATTCCCTCGTTTGCTTCTTGGAGCCTGCCGTGAAGTAGGCCGACCGAGCGTTAGTAGTCAACAGGGCTTAGAAAGCAGATTTAATCACTTCCTCCAAAGCTGGAGAGAACAGGCGATAAAGCCCAAGTTACACTGGTTATTGCACACTGAGAAAAAACTGGGAACATCATGTGCTTGGGCAGAATCCCTTCTGTGAGATCCTTGAAAAAGAATTCTAGGTCACCTCTGTATTGCTTCTAATTCTCTTTAGACACGAACATACGGCCTGCTTTCCTGAGTCACCGACTGTGAAGCCTGAGTCCACCTGTACAGAGAGAGTTACCCTTGAGGCTACAAGACCAGTAACAATGACCGAAGAATGGACAGCAATCCGTGTCCTTGGCCAGGGTGTGAGCCACAGGCAGCATGCGGCTCTACTTCTATTGCATCCTTTGTCCCTCTAGGTGCCCCGGAGTTTCAGGGTCTGCCGTCTTGGGTCGTACTTGACACCAGAGAGGGACAGCACTGGAGTGGGCAGGCTCTCAGAGGGGGCGCTGAGCTCCTGTGTAGCTCTCTTTGTTCTGGGCTGTGAACTGATGCTATACGACCAAGGTTCCAGGGAGAGAACGGAGCGGAGAAAGGAGGCGGCCGCCGGACAAGGTCACTCGAGGCCTTGATGAGCCTGTTGGACTGGAGGCCTCTCCTGCTGGCAGTGGTCGCCGAAAGGAGGCCGTAAACCCGGAGCTGGCGGGCTCCCCCTGGATAGGTCCTGTCTGAGATCAACCCAACCAAGAGGAAGGCAGAACTGAGAGGCGAGAAAGAGGTACGGGCTTGGTCCGGATGACCTCAGTCCCCGGATGCAGTGGTAACTCAGTCCCATTGACCTTTTGACCTTGACCTTTTTAGTTGCTTGACCTAATTCTTACGTAATCAGCTAATAATTCTCTCTGTCTCTGTCTCTCTCTGTCTCTCTCTCTCGTTGGAGCTATGTTTCTGGTTTCTGCTTGTTTGCTTTTGCGACTCAATCCTGATGGAAGCATGGGACGTGTGGCAGGAAGGACAGGTAAAGGAGCTGGGCCGGGGAGTCGCTCCTGTGAGACAAGGGTTCCACATCCAGATGGAAAACAGGAAGGGAAAGGAGAGCAGAATCCGCACAATCTAGGAGGACATGTGGGTGTGTATCAGCGCGGGGGGAGCAGCAAGCGACACAGCCAAACGGTGGCATGGAAATGTCATTTGCCGGCGCTGCAGGTGGGCGCTGTGCTAAGAGGGATAGACGGGAGCGGTTTGTGAAGATACGTGGTTGCCGCAGTCCATTGGAAATAAAATAGAATCGCCGTTGCTGTGTTTGTATCCAAGGAGCATTTTCTTATGATCAGGTTATAAGAAGCGCCTCTGGAATATGAACACGTACCTTGTGCAAATTATATTAATGACTCACTTTTTTCACATATGAGAGAGGTAAGAGGAGGTGAGCTACATCCATGCAACTCTCCCGACCAGCTTTTCTCCAGCTGGGGTCCAGGGCTCACGGCTGCACCTCAGAGGATCTGTGAACCCCTTGAAACTATGTGCAAAAATGCGTATTTGTGTATTTTTCTGAAGAGAGGGTCCAATTCACCAAAAGGCAGGTGAACCAAAGAGTTGATGGGGCCTGGAGTGAGCACCTGACCCACATCGGCCGGTCAGCTCTCTCCTCCTAAATTAGGGGTTGAGTGTGGGCAACTTGCTGTCAGTCTCGGAGAGAGGTGGACACTACGGAGGGTCAGCTCAAAGGCCCTGGGGCTGCCATAATGAGGCAGGGTAGACGCTGCCCATCTGCAGGGGGAGAAGGGTGGAATGAAGGCCGCGGTCGATGAAGGCTTGAAGACATGGTCCCAGAGACGGGCCGTGAGAGCTGTGCTCCGAGCCACGACAGCTTGTGGTCCTCGGTTCAGGTGCCTCGTGATGCCGGGAGGCCTGGCTCTGCCTCTGCGTTGCCATCTGGAAGATGCTCTTGTGTCTTTCCAGCACCTCTGCCTTGGTTAGGCTGGCTCCACCTGGTTTGACTTATTTGCAAATAAGAGTCTCAAATAACAGAAGGAGTTATAGGTAAAAGATGTGACAAGGCCCTTGCTGGAGGAGGAAGGGAAGCAGTCAGGGGCTTTTCCAGACATCGTCTCATGTCACGTTCACCAAATGTCTGCCGTTGCACAGCTGAGGACATGGAGTCTCGGTGGGTTAAAATCCCTTCCCGAGTCCCATAGCTAAGAAGGAAAAAAATGTAATTCTGTTACTGTAAAATTTGATGAATACTATTTCATTTATTGCCATCTCGGTGACTTCCCAGTGCCTCAGGTAGTCACGTTGCGTCCTTTCTGGGCAATCTGAGTGCAAATGGACGAGCGACGTCTTCATGGGTCTGCCTTTCCCGGAGCCCCTGACTCTCTTTTCAGTCAGGAGTCACGTATTCTCTTTATTTAAACAAACAAACAAACATTAATGCTGCCCTTTTGGCTATCTTTAATAAATATTTATTTTCATCATAAAATATATTTATATGCTCATCAGACAAAAATTGGAAAATTCAGGAATATTAAAATTTGAAGAAAAGCCACCATCCCACTGTCCAGGTTAATCATCGCTAACATTTAGATGTATTTCCTTCTGCTGTATTTGAAAAACAAAAAGCTCTTAGTCTCATTGATCTTTTATATCATTTTTTATTCTTTTGTTATTTTTGCTCTAATCTTGATTATTTCCTTTCTTCTGTTAACTGAGCTTCGTCGGTCCTTCTTTTCCGAGCTCCTTGGGGTCTCAAGTTATGCTTTTTATTGAGATAAATGTTGAGTTTAAGCCTCAAGGGGTCAAAGGCTGGGCTAGAAGCTGTGGCGATTTCGAAGGTGACTCGTACACATATACTCTGTCCCACAGCAACTCCCAGTCTCATAAGCAGATGAAGACATTTCCTTAAATAGCTGTAACACAAAGTAGAGGACATATGTGTGAGTAACTAGAGGGTGCTGGAAATAAAGTGCTCAGAGAGCTCAGAGGAGGGAGAAATCCCTCCCAGGGGCAGGGATCAGGGGATGCTACAGGAGCATTTTAATTTGATCCTAAAAAGCAGGTAGGATTTGGGCAGGTCAAATGGAGAGCCTTCCAGGCCGAGGGAACACCAGGAGCAGAGATGTAATGCTAAAAAAATGTGCAGTTTCTTTTTTGGGAGACCCCAGAGGTTCACCTTGGAGTAGAATAATGCATTTTGGAGGAGATGAGGTTGGAACAGTCTGGGCCAGATAGAAAGGGCCTCTCAGGCTGCAGAAATGTCCATTTTAATTCATAGGCATTGAAGGCTTTTGAACTGGGGACCAGAAGATGGGCTAGAGGAGGGAACAGAAAACCCAGTCAGGTGATTGCCCAAGGCTAGAGCTAGTGAGGCTTCTACCAGGAAGGAGACAGTAAAAATTGGGAACAGGATCTATTTCAGGGACATTAAGAGCAGGGATGTTGAATGAAATGAGTTCACAAGCCAGAGGCTATACAAGAGGAAAACAGCTCACTTCCAATTTCATGGTGTGGTTTTGAGGCACAAAACTAAGGTTTGGTTTTACCTTTGGGTTTCCATGGGGCTGGCCAGTCTTGACTGTGTCTCATGGGTTAATTAGTTTAGATTTCCTTGCGTTCCAAAGCTCTAGTTTGCACAAACCGCGCCTGTGGACATTGCTGAAACGCTGCCTCCTCCTCAGTGGGAAGCTGAAGACAGATCCAAGAGAGCTGTTGGTTGAAGTTCACCGAGATGCACGCATCCAACAATTCTGTCAGTAATTTCAGCAAGTGGAGTGTTGACTGAGATGCAACAAAAGTTTGCTCGCAGTGACCGCGAAGGAAGTTGGACCGCCTCCCATGTCAGCCACGAACAGATGGAAATGCGTGTGCAGACGGCGAGAGAAGAACTTATTTGGAAAGCTCTTGAGAAATCAGGTCTCCTACCAGCATCAGAAACAAATACCAATGTAAGATCATGCTCTGTGCAGGCATAAACAATAAGGATCTTACTTTATTCCTGGCAAACAATATTTTTAATCAAAGCATATGAATGTGTGCTTTGTTTTCTCCATAACACTATTAAGAATTTTCAGTTTCATCTAATGAACAAAATAAACCAATGGACAAAATAGAGACATAGAAGCAAGGAACAGACTGAAGGATCTCAGAGGAAAGGCGGGGGTGGGTGGGGAGAGATTGACCTAACTACTTATATGCATAACCCATGGACACAGACTGTGGTGAAGGCCTTGGGGGAGGGGTGCAGGGGGGAGGGGATCAATGGGGGGAAAAGGGACATTTGTAATACTTTCAACAATAAAGATAAATTTTTTTAAAAAGAATTTTCATTTTCATTTTAAACATTTCCATCAAAGAGCAAGAAATCTGAAGTTCACAATTTAAGGTAGCCCTAGATACCATGATTAAATATCGTGATTAGAAATGTAAAGAAATAAAATCTCCCACCAGGAGAACCCGTGACATCACATTCACAAGAATCCTTGTGGTGGAATGTATTTACCCTAAATGGCACAGCAATATTTGTGTTTCCAGATGTGCTTCTAGAACATTGCCACACCCCCAACCAAGAGGTGGAGTCTTGAAACTGGGGTGTGAGAGACACTTTGCAACTGCCTCAGCTAATAAAACATGGTAGAAATGCCACTCCTAAGGCTAGGTCACGAAAGATGATGACTTATCTAACTCACTCTCAAGACACTCACCTTTGGGAACCGGCCACCATGTTGTAAGGAAGCCCACGCCACATGGAGAGGCCAACAGCAGTAGAGAAGCTGACAGCCAACCTTAACCACCTAACACAGGAGTAAGTTAACATTCAGGTGATTCAGCCTCGAGCCATGCCAGCTGAAGCCAAGTGGTACCGAGATCAGCCCTGCTCAAATTCGTGAGCAAAATAAATGTTATTTGAAGACACTAAGTTTGGCGGTAACTTGTGATGCAGTAGTAATAACTGGAAAAGTCCCCAAAAGCCCTGGAGGAAAGACCATGCTAACTGGATGCCCCTAAGTGCTGGGCATTGGGCTGAAATTCTTGACCATGGAGAGGCCAGGAAGCACATAAGAAATGAAGAGTTCCAGAGAATTTGTAGCTGTCCAGGCCACCAAGACCCTACAATTTGGAAGGAAAGTGAGATTTCCGTGTTGCAGATGAAGCTCTTACACAGAAGCAAGTGTCTGAGCACAGTGGATGCAGGACGGAGGGGATCACAACGTTAAAGGGGGTAGAAGCACCTGGTGACAAATATCCATTTGTAAGGAATCCCCAGGCCACACACCCAAACTCACACACACTCCGGTTATGGACCAATAAATCCACAGTGGGGACAAATCCATCACTGCTTATGTGTCCAGACGGCTCACCTACATGTGCACGGGGACCTTCCACATGGCCCAGAGCCCACAGGCAGAACCGAAAAACTGACAGAAGGACAGAGTACAAACATTTATATCATTAGCTGGCACATTATTTCTGCAAGACTCATTTTTTCCAAGAGAAATATCTCGTCCCAGCTGATCTCACTGGCAGGGAGCAGGGCTGAGCCATTACAGAGGGCACTTGCCTGTCGATTATCTCATGTTTGAGACTCATCAGTGAAGACATGGAGGCTCAGAGGGGCTGTGACTTGTCCAGGGTTAAACAGCAAATAAGTGGCAGAGACAGGACCTGCGCCAGGGTCTTTATCCAGCATTCTTTCCTGGAAGCCACTTAAATAAAAAGCAAAGCTTTCCAAATCAGACATTTTCCTTTGCAGATGAAGAACCGATCCATGGTGTAGAACAATTGTAAAGGCTGTTGGCAGAACATTCCTCCCAAATGCTCATCCTAACCACAGTGTTTATAGAGCCGATGACAGGTTGACAGTGTTGACTGCACGTTGTAAATGTGCCCACCTGCCTCCTCGCTGCACCTGTGACATCTACACAGGCCTTTGTTGTGTGACCAATGGAAGGCCTGTCCCCATCCCTGCTCCCCTCCTCTGACCCCACCTCCTGCCCCTTCTTTTATTTCAAATAGGAAACAAGAAATGTGGCTATTGGCTAAATCCACGAGATGGGAATTCAGCGTTCGCTATTCCATATTCCATTAACTCCAAAGTTAAAATAACTCTCGGCGACGGCGACGGCGAGGTCATCGGTGCTCTGCCAGTTTATTTCAGAGGCGTCCTTTTCTACCATGTAGATGCGGGCCTCAGCGTCGACTCTACAAGGCAGGAAATTCTGACAGCAGGAAACTCTGCGTGCGCGTTTCTGACAACCTCTGAGGCCTCACCGTACGTTGCCTTACTTAGAGATCATTTTTTATTTTGTTTCCTGAGTAATGAATAGGCTCCATTTCACTCTCACAGGCCAATGCATATGGAGATTTTTTTGAAAAGGGTAGGTGGGGGAGAAGAAAAACGAATCATCCCATTTTGGATCTGTTGTCCAACAAAAATGGTAACACGGGCAGACGCTGGCGAAGTGTGGCCGTGGGATGTTAACGATGGGTGAAATGAAACATTAAATTGTTCTCTTATTATTGTGAGAAGCTGGGTGTGAAAGGTCAGTTGATGGAGGCAGTGTCCCAAGGAGATTAAGACACTTTATAGTTTTGTGATCTTGTCTTGCTGCTGAATTCCATTTAGCCTGGAGCAAAATTTTATGTTATTATATATATATTTTTTCTCTCTCTCTTTCAGTTGCTCTCTCTTGCGTGCTCTATAGCCTTTCACATTTCTCTGTGACCAGGATTAGATCGGCTAAAAGCAGGCCTGGTGAAAAACTCTGATCTCACCCTGTCCGGTGTGGCTCAGTTGGTTGAGTGTCATCCCAATCACCAAAAGGTTGCCAGTTTGATTCCCGGTCAGGGTACACACCCCGGTTGTGGGTTACCCCGGTCAGGGTACCTACGGAAGGCAACCTATGATGTTTCTCTCCCTCTCCCTTTCTCTTTCTAAAACAACAACAACAACAACCTTCGATCTAATCCTTAATGGCAAGTAAATCATGGTTTAGGAATAAGGAATTTGGTTCTAGTTTTCACATTAGTAGCTAATCAGATGGGTCATAGCAGCACCATTGACAGTGACCCCCACCTGGAGGCTACCCCGATGTTCATCATCAGAAGAGCAGGTCGATTATAGCGCATCCCCCCCCGTGGGACTCTGCGTATCGGCGGGAATGAAGGCCTCACAGCTTCCTGCTGCGACACGGATGAGTGTCACACACGTAGCGTTGAACCAAAGGCGCTGGACCCCAAAGGAAACATCCCGCACGAGGCTATTTATAGACATAAAAGTTTGAAGACAAGCAAAACCCCATCCTGTTAGAAGCCAGGGTTGCGCTGATCTTTTTAGCTAAGAGCAACCACGGGGAGCACAAGGGCTTCCTGGGCGCTGGGTACACACGTATATTCTGTTCAGTGGTGACAGTTCATCAATCCGTTCACTTAACCATCCTTTCCTGCATCTATTTCAACAACAGAAATCCAAAAACGTCACTGGATGGATTTTTTTTTTTTTTTAAATGGTAACTTTCTCAAGGAGACTTAGCAAATTATAACCCATATACATCTGGGACCCCAGATGGATCAGACTCGGCGCAAACACGGGCCAGCAGAGAAAGAGAGGCTAAAGTAAAAGCGGCTCAAGGGCTATTTCCATCTCTCCTTCCCTTTCCTCTCCCTCCCCTCCTGCCGGCTCTGCTGGGGCCTTAGGTTTTTCTCAAGGGTTTTTCTCAAGGGTAATGATGGCTTCTTCCCTCCCAGCTCTCCTTGAGTTCCAGCCCGTCGGGGCTGTTCCTTGGCTCTCTCCTGCCCTCCCAGCCTCGCCTGTTGCAATTCAATCTCGCTCTTCTCGTTTGATATTCTGTGCCGCTCCTTTATTAAAACGAGGCAAAGGGAGGTACGCCAAGCCATTATAATGAGTCTTTGGAGGAGAGCGATCCGGAGGTTTAAGGGGAAAGCTGGGAAGTAAAGGCCTTTTAAAGGCCTGAGCTTGCGGAGGAAGGCGGCAGTGGGAATGAAAAGGCCTGGCTGTGCGGAAATAGTTCGCATCCCGTTTGGTACAAATCAGAGACCAAAATGAGTCTGCCCGTGACCTTGGGGCGAAGGCAGATAACCCCGGGTATAGGAAGGGGTGGAACACGGGGCAAAGGGATGAACCGTCATAAGGCAAAGCCAGCAAAGGAAAAAGGGGACACGAAATACAACATCGTGAGCAGAGGGTGGGCTGAAATAAATTCGGTGCTTTCTTGCCCGGGCGAGAGCGACCGTCTTCTAATCGCTGTCTCTGCCACAGGTCTGACCTGTCACACTCATCCGTCACCACCTGGCCGTGGTAATCTATCCCGACAGAAATCTGATGACAGCACCCCGCCCTCGGGGCCTCCGCCCTGTCCCCTGACAGAAGCCAGCTGAGTTGGGCTCATTCCCCCGGGAACCCAGAACCCCCCTTAAAGCCCGCTCTAGAGCCGTCCTGACTGCTCGGCGCCGTGGGGACAGCGGGTGTAGTGAGCGACGGTGTCAGACAGGCCTCGCTTGGCCCATTTATTGATAAGCTCGCGTCTCTGATGAGTTGCCCTGTTCCTCTTAGGAAACTGAGTCAGCATTTCACCTTCCCGGGGTGAGATCGCCATCTAGCGGTCGCGGAGGCCAATTGCAAGGCTATGCGGCTCCTTTCGTCCTGTTCAGTGCTTGACTTCTGAGTCGGGCCTTAACCTAAAATGGCAAACAGATTGCGGAAGAAAAACAGGATGCATTTTTTTTTTTTTAGGTTGGAATTGAGAAAAAAGAGAGCTTGGTATTCTTGGGCCAAGAAGGCAATTGTTTGGGTGGCATGGAGGGTCCGAGTCGGACCCCTGGGAGTGAGTGGCTGATGGCCTTGCTGGGAGGGACCTGGGACGCTGAGCAGAAGGTTTTGGTTTTGGGAGGATGGTTCCCTAAGGTGGCAAATCTGTTACTGACTCAGCCGCAGGATCCGTAGGGTCGCCAAACGCATTCTCGGAAGCAGGGCCGACCCGTCCCTTTGCCCCCGGGTTAGAGCTAAGCACTGGTGACCTTCCTTCCTCGTGGTTCTCATCTTCCTATCCTCGCAGCTCCTTCGAGGGCTGCGGGCCATCAATGCCTGGGTTTGGAACCAGGTAAGTCACCTGTGCTCTCGAGAAAGGTGTTAACTTCCGTTTCCTCATGTAAAGTCGCAGGAGGGGGCATGGCACAGGCCGGAGTGGTCACACCTACCCCACGGGGTTGATTAAATGGCACGGCCTGTGCAGAGAGCCTGGTGGAGTGCCTGGCACACAGTAGGTGCCAGATAAATGCCATTAGTATCAACGCCTTTCTTTCCCCTCGTGGATCACCTGACTTCCCTCCCTTCTGTACCTTTCCGTGGCTTCTGTTCCCCAGGGACTCACCCTCGAGCAGATGGGACCGCGACATCCCGCGGTCCCCGAGGTGCCCAGGTGCTGGCAGCTTGCTTTCCCAGGAAGCTCCCGAGAACAGCTGCCGGGCGCCCAGTAAGGCCCTTCTCAGGCTTACCCTCGGCCAAGGGAAAGCGCTGGAGCCCAGGCCCCTCCCCTGGAACACAAGGCCACACGGTGAGGTCAGCGGTCACACCCCGGCCCCCCCTCCCTTGAGGACGTGGGGGACAGGAAGACCTATACCTTCCCTTTTCTTGCTGACTGTCATTGTGTAAGTTTCCCCTTTTCTAGTAAAGCCCGTTCCTTACCTGACCTATATTATATTATGAAATCCACTCAAGTCCTGGTATAGGACTTTGAAGAAACTACCTCTCTGGCAACGGGTCAATTTTAACCAGAAAGAAGGTGTCTTACAGGCTTTATCCACGAGTGTTTTGACCTAGATAAGGATTCGGGAGGCAGGCTTCTCTGATCTGTAAGGGACAGGAGGTTAGAGACAGAAAATGCGTGGACGGCGGAGTCAGACTCTGAGAGGCCTTAACACGTTGACGTTCTGGACCCATATACACTAAAGAGAAAATCCAACAGGGTCAAATATAGATGTACTCAGGTTAAAAACATCATAAAGTACAAAATGGGAGGACTCGCCTTCACAGAGGTTCATGCGAGAAATACCTGAGGTTAGTACACCCAAGCCTCTTATAAGTCAATAGTATAAAGTCATTGAGAAGGAAGCTAATCCAGCCTCAGGTGCTGGGAGGAACAGGGACAGAGTTAGTTCCACCAAGTTCCCCCCGGCTGGCCCAGCTCTGGGACACCCTGCACCATCTGGGAGTCATGTTCTGTAAAGGCCAGTGGCAACCAGGTGAAGAGCCAGGACAGTGTAGGATCTTGTGAAGAAAGGGTTAAAGAACTAGAGAGCTATAGCTTCAAGGGGACAGGATTTCGTTATCACAGAATGGCTTTCTCCAAAAATGGGAAGGGCTATTTATTGTCCAATCACTCAACACAACACCCGTTGTCATATTGAAGAAAACACGGATTTTTTTCAGTCTGGTTTCACGAAGCAGAACTAGTACATACTGGCAAAAGTCAAAGGAAAAATGATTGTCAGAGCCAAAGACAAAACAAAATAAAAACCAAACAAAAACTTCCAGACATTTATTGCTGCACGTATGTGACAAGCTGCTTCTCGGGGAAGGTCGGGGAAGCAGAGCCTGGGGCCTGGGAGGGAGGTCTCAGGGCTGTGCCAAGGGCTTTGGGGGCAGAAGCTTTTAGTCACCTCTCCAATGTATAATTTTCCCTTCTTCTTTGCTTTCTTTTCAATATAGAACCTTGGTTTTATACGGTGCAGCAGTGTGCCTTGCCAAAAACTATATTTCCCAGCCCCTTGCAGTTAGGTGTGGCCACATATCTAAGTTCGAGACAAAGAGCCGTGGATGAAAGGGTTTTGTGGGACTTCTGGGAAGGCTCATTAAAGGGAATTGATCATCCGAGAAGTACACGTGTCAGGCCCTTTCTTTTTCCTGCTGCTTGGAGTATGGATGCGATGGCTGGCACCCCAGCAGCCAGCTTCGACCATGATGTGACCTTGAGTACAGAAGCCACACTGCAGGACGGTGGAGCAGAAGGATTACGAAAACCCCCCGAGTAACTGATGATGACAGAGCTGGTGCTCACTACATATTATTGGGTGTTTCCCGTGCTCCACGCAGTGTTCTAGGCACTTGGTGAACAGACGGTGTCTGCCCTCACGGGTCTTCAACCAGTGAGGGAGCCAGGGCTGCTTGCTGCGTTATACAAACCCTGGGGCAGGGAGCACTTACACAGAATGAAAGGGGGGGGCCCTGAAGCTGAACCAAGGGGCAGCTCTGAAAGGAACTTACATCTTAGCGTTACACTTACGATCTTGATCAGACAGATGGGAACGCTGACACGTATAGATATCGAGTGACTGCCCAAGGTCACCCAGGGAGTGATCAGACTGGGATGCAACTCTTGCGTCTGACTCCAAGTTCACTCTCTTGGCTGCTTATTTCAACTCGTTCAAGGGCAGGAAGTAGGAGAAGGGTACAGATGTATTGAGAGAAATACATAGAAAGAGAGCCAGGAGAGGGCAATGTTTTAGAAGAGAAGGGTAGAAGTATAAAAATAAAAATAAAAAGGAGAGAGGTTAAAGACTGCATTTACAGACTGGCCCTTCTTGACCTTCCTGAGAACATGGAGCAAGAACCTTCCCAGTTGACTTCAATTCTCTGAACTTCAGTCCCTTTCCTGTCAATAACGGGTTTCTAAAAATCTTTCGTTTTTATATGTCTATTATTGAGATTTATGTTAAAAATAGATTCCAGCAACTGTTTGGTTATATAATTATTCCTGTGACATCAGTAGTACATTCGGTACCGATTTCTTTTGTTCTCAGTCTACCAAATGCCACCGAGAGCTGTCCATTGTGCAGCGGTGGCAGCTGCTTTGCAGGCATTTAAGTATAGAACTGAGATGTTTTTTGACAAACACCTCCTTGCATTCACATCCCTGGGCCTGAAAGGTGTTCGTGCACCATATGCCTCTCTCTCCAGCGGCAGAGAAATAAATAACGTTGTCAAAATCACCCCTGAGAAGTGCACATTCTCGTTTTATTTGGGGGTGGAGGTTATGTTTCTAAAAACGTTTCCTCCCATGAATTGGTCTTCACAGTTTGCAGGAAAACTGCCCTCTGGTTGTCAAGGAGCCACGGTAGGTTTTAAACATCCCAGACACTCTTGAGCTTTGAAAGATATTTCCTAAGATGGGTTGAGTTTGAAAGAGGGGAGGGAAAGAGAGGCCAGGCGACCCCAGGGCACATTAACTCCAGCTCTTGCCCGACCTCACCGCGTCTTCCACGGCGGCCCCCTCTCTGCCTGTCCCACCTCTGTGGGCCGACCCTACCCGATTCAAAAACAAGTTTCTTTCCATATTTAGCATTGACAATGAAGGCTCTTCGGCACGGCAGGAAGGAACGCCGTGAGTATTTCTTGGAAGACAAAGACGATTATTCTGGGCTTGATAGAAAGGAGCAGAGCGACGTTCACACCACCCATGTGCCCAGGCCTCGAAAAGGAGTGAGCGCGGAAAGAGAGTCCTGTTTCCCTCCGAAGGGCTTGTGGAAGGGCCACGGCTGTGCAACTGTGCCGGGACGATGTGGCCAGTAAGACACCCTCTGTCCTGAGGACCAGAACCTGTCCCCGACCCCCTCCTGGGCTGTGATTACTTCCCGCGATGGGGAGCCTTTGCCAGGTCCGTTCGCACATATTCAGCCGTCGTTTGGAGCAGACGCATTTGGGTAAGTAGCGTTATTAGGCGAGCATCCGTTGGGAGAATTTTGACCTGAGTCTTTGTGGTTTCACGGCACATGCCCTGGCCCTGGACCAGGCTGCCCCAGGCCCCGCAGCCTGCCCGGGCGGTTGCCCAGGCCCAGCGGGTGGCACTGCTGCCCAGGGCCTTCGCCACCGGGGGCTCCCGCGCCCTCTCTGCTGTTCAGCTCATCGGACCCCTGCCCCACGTCGTCCTGACGCTGCTGTGCGTGGAGGGCTCGGGGGAAACTGGCCCGGCCAGCGGATTTCATGGCAAGGGTGCTTTCTGGCCTTCGAAAATTTAATATATCCTTGAAAGTCCAATGAAGGTTGTCGAGTCTCACTTTTAACGATTCCATGAAATAGGTAACAAGCGAGAAGCCGTGTTTTTTGCACCTGCTTTCTAGGTTTACGGTTTCACAAAATTTGGGGGGTTGGTTTCGTAGCTGCCGCTTAACGCCGTGTTGAAAATAGACGCAAGCGAATCCCATTTTAAGCTTGCAGAATGAGTTGCAGGTGTTTTCCTTATTTCTTTGCCCAAATATCAAGTTATGAGGAGCTCAGCCTTGTAATTATGTGAATATACTACACGAGGCGCTGATTGTCTGCACTTGATTCGCTAATTATATTGTCTCTCCCCTCCTTTCTCACCTAAAGCTTATATTTACATAAAAGATATTTAAGGGTAACGCTTAATCATCACAGTGGCTTGTGGCCTGACCATTTAAATTACAAGTTGTAACAGAGGACTGATGGCAGCCGTCTCAGAGATCCAGGATAGAGGCTTTCGCACCATCATAAAACCACCCTCATGACGTAGCTGTGAAATTCTAACGTCTCAGTCGCCGTATATGGCAAACCTCGGCTTCCACACCTCCTGTCTGGGCACCCTGGCCCTTAATCCCCTCTCAGTTAAGGGCAAGAGATGGAAGAATCGCACTAAACTTTGTGTAGTTCCAAAAATGAGCTGTGCGTTGGGATCACCTGAGGAGCTTAAACACACACACACAAGGCAGGTCCTTTGGATTAAGTTCCAAGTCCTTTGGATTAAGCTGGGCTTCTAGATTCTTCCACCTTCCTTTTCTGCATTGCTCCACGTGGTATCCTAAGTCCTCCCAGCTGCTTTCCCAGGGCAGTGGCCCAGACTCCAAGATTATGGCTCTTTATTTTTTTTACAACCTGCTCCACTCACTCATTGCCCTCGCCCATAATCAAAATCACTTAGCCGCCAGGGAGGATTGTAATCAGAGAAGCGAATGCATAATTCAAGTTTAATCATATATGTCCTTTGAAAATCCACTTCTGTCTAATCACAGGGAAAGAAGAGTCAAGGTAAGAATTCACAGTAAGTTAGGGACTTGGGTGGTGCAAGTTGTCAAAAGCAAGAAGGTTAATCTGTTATTGGAAGCAATTTGATGCAAATTAGCAACCCTGGTTCAAAGAACAGAAAATTAAGCGGCATAAATGAGTCAGGTGGAGGGGAAATTATCTCTAATTGGAAATAGGCTAGAGTAGGGTTTTCCACAAACTCAAGTCACATGGGTTCCTGCCTCCCTCTTCCTAGTGGGGCGGCAAATTGATTATTTTAGCTAGAACGGCGTAGATCAGAGAGAAGAAACCGCCTAAATTAGCAATTGTCTGAGGCCAGGTCAGTCCAATGAGCCTGGGAGATGGGACTTTTTCTGTTTCTTTCTTCTGGGTTCTTCTGAATTCAAATACACGTCCTATTTGTGTACTGCCAAGAAGGACCATGCTCCCAATGGGACTAAACTGGGTAGATGCATTATGTGGAAGCAGAGAACCACGAATCTAGATGAATTTGAGCATCACATGAGCCCTAAATATTTAATCCAGTGGGAAAGCAATGCAGAAGCTGCAAAACTGGTGAAACAGGGATGAGCCTCCTCACGTACTTGGAAAACCTTGGGATGGCTCCATGGTTAAGTTCACCCAAATGTTTCTCTAGACTTAGTCTCCGAGTCTATAAGGTTCATGGTTGAGCAGGTCAACCCGGGAACTGTCCTTGAATGTAACTCAGGGTAGATTCTGTCTAGTGACTTGAGAGAGATGACACCTCCTGGTTCAAACTTCGGGGACATTCTGGGCTCACTCGAGCGAATTCTCTGGGGGTGATCTTTCTTACCACCATCAGCAGCATGTTACCAGACAAGAGTCTGAGAAAACTCTTTATTTGGATAACACTGGTTTTTAATCTGGTTCAAGCCTGCTATTTCCACAGCTGGCTTAGAGAAGTCATTAGGTTTCTCACTGGATGGAAGTGGATTTTTACAACTTGATTTACATTTAGGAATTTAAGGTTCTTGATTAAGGTTGACATATTTGTGAATCCAAATTATCGCATATTTCTACCCACTGTACCAGTCGTGTTATATTCTTAGAAAGTATTGCTTTGGATGGTTATGTTAATTGCTATAATTTTCTTGTGTCATTTTGAATCAATGTCTTCTTTGAGAAAACAAACTTACAAATCACTGTTCTGCATTACAGTTCTGCAGTAAATTATAGTATATTGAACTAAAGTGTTTCAGTTGTAACATAGAATGAAGAGAATTATCGAAATTTACTGCCTTACTGAAATGGCTTACTGTTCATTGTCTTTGGTAAACAGTGAACTTGAGACGGGCAGCAATAACGAATGAATGTCGTCTCTGTTTGCAAACACAGCCGATTCTATCCATCTGCACTTTTCCAGTCTCTAAGAAGCCCACGGTCCCTTTGGCGACAGCTGGATAAATCTAAATATTATTATCCTGGCCTTTGTTTTATTTAAAAAAATTTTTTTTAATGTATCTTTATTGATTTCAGAGAGAGGAAAGGAGAGGGGGAGGGAGAGAGAGAGAAACACGAAATATGTAATTGAAATATAGTTTATGATATTATAGACAGCAGACAAAATATTACACATAGTACGAAATGAAACACGAAATACGTAGTTGAAACGTGTAGCTGTCAGGTGTGTGGGGTGAGGGCTGACAGGGGTCGTGTCCCGTCCGTGACCCCCACCCTCCTGCACGTGCGCCCGATGACCTTAGGTAAGCGGGGCGGGGGGATGCGACTGCGCATGCGGCTTGGCCTGTGCGCTGGTGACTCAGCAGGATGCCCCTGCGCCCGTGACCTCGGCGCCCTGCCCGCTGGGCACAGCGAAGGTGGAATCGTCCCCTCGGTGTGGGCTCCGCAGGCGACACTTGGCGTACGGGGCAGGCTGCGAATGTACAAAGGTCCTGGGGCACCTTTATGTCCGCAGGCCCGACGGCTCCTGCTGGATGACTGTTGATTACTGGGAATCGAACAAAGGGACGCCTCCTTGGCATGCAGCGGTCCCCGAGCACTGCCGGTCCTGTGGGTAGGGTGTCGCATGAACTTGGAACTTACCGCCTGTTGTGGACTTGGACGGTGCCGTTGCCTGGGACGGTCGGTAGGTGATAGGCCTTTGTGGTTTTGCTGTGCGAGGGGCTGTTGGCATAGCCCTGTGTTATGTCACGGGCTGGTGGCTGGCACAGGACTTGGCCACCTGGCCCAAACCCCCTCCTGAGCCCCCGAGAAGCTCTGGTGGGCTGGGGGTGGGCAGTCAACAGGGGCAAAGTGCGAGGGCCTGGGTCGTCTGTCAAGTTCTCGGGTGGTGTCTGGGCGGGTAGGATGGACATTATGCCCGATGCCATTACTGGAAAACTCCAGGCGCAGGCCTGTTAGGGTTCTGGCGAACCTTCATTCGGGGACTGTGGTCCCAGAGGCTCCCCATTGGCTTTTGGACCCAACTGTGGAAAGGGCAGAGCAACCCCCTTCCTGGGTTTAGGGGGCACAGCAACCCCTTGCCGCCTCGCCCAGAATCTAACCGTGACCTCCTGGTTCATGGGTCAACGCTTAACGACTGAGCCACACCGGCCGGGCACCTGATATTTTGTTAACTGATATTTTATTAAGTTATGACTCTCAACTTTTGGCTAATTTTATTAAATAGAGATTATTATTACATAAGGCAACATTATTTCCAAAATAATATTCCCTTTTAAAGTGATACCTTTCCTCACCCTCAGTACTCAAAACCTGCTTCACAGCTTCCCCAAGACTCAAACTCTACTCACCTTTCACTGTGACGTGATGAATGGCTACACGTCCAGGGCTCGTTGATACCGACCGTGGGAAGTTTGCTCTTTTGGAAGGAAACAGTCTCCGGTCTAGTAGATCCCAACGCATCTGTGTCCTTTCCCTTCTGTGGCCCTACCAAGAACAGAAGGGACCCAGGTGCCCAGCGTGCCCGGCTGTGCCCGGCTCGGGGTGCTTAATAGTTGAGTGCGTGTAAAATAGGACATCCATTTATTACACTTTATTAAATATTTAAAAGGAGGTATTTTCACACACACACAGGAATATATTAAATGATTTCTCAGATTTCCTGAATCTCAGACCCATTTCATTCCATGTCCACCTGGAATCCTTGGCTCACAGGTTCCTAAGCGATGCGTTCACCACCCCAGGTGCGGACGTTTTAAGGTTAAATCGCCGCTTTCTCCGGTTCCCAGACGCCTGCTCCGCGGCCGCGGGTTCGGGGTCCTCCAGGCCCCACGGGGGGCGCGGCCTCCCCCTGCCCCGGGGCCCGTTTCTGGGCGCAGCGGGGGTCTCCGCGCCCCTGGGGCTGCGGCGCTGCTGGGGCGCCCTGGCCCCTCCCAGGCTGGGTGCTGCCCCGCCCCCCAGCGCCCCTGGAAAGGGCCTTGGGCCGCGCCCCACCCCCACCCCCCACCCCCACCCCCCACCCCCCACCCCCACCCCCACCCTCACCCCCACCCCCCACCCCCACCCCCACCCTCACCCCCACCCCCCACCCCCACCCCCACCCCCACCCCCACCCCCCACCCCCCACCCCCACCCCCCACCCCCGCGGCCGCGCGGCCGGGCCTCGGACCTGGGGCCTCGGGCCTCGGGCCTCGGACGTTGCCGGCTGCCCCGCACTGGGGGGCGGGGGTGCTGCTGCGAGGACCCCCCGACACCCCGCTGTCCCCCCGGGTCGCCCTCGCCTGGACCTGTCCTGCCGCCCGCAGGCTGGACCTTTGTCGCTGGGACCCAGGAAGGGTGAGGGCGGCGGGGACACCCCCTCCCGACACCTGCCCCCCCACCTGCCCCCCCATATCTGCCCCCCCCCCCACCTGCCCTCTGTCTGCCGAGCCCCAGGGCCGAGGGCCCGGGAAGGACAGGCCCTGGGCCGGCCTGCTGTTGGCCTGGGGGGCTGAGTGGAAATGGGGGGGGTCTTGTCGTTCCCCAGCTTGGGTGGGGGGATGCCTCTGAACCCCACCTTCAGTAATCAGGCAGCAGGAGTTGGCGGAGCACCCGCCCTGCGCCAGGCCTGACGCAGGCAAAGGCCTCTGCCCTGAAGGGGCTCCCCTTTCCAGTGCGGGGTCAGCCCCCCTTTCCTTAATGTTCATTCAGTGTATCGGGGTGACATCGGTCAATAAAATGATACAGCTTTCAGGGGCACGATTCTGTAATGTACACCATCGCACCCCAAGTCTCCTCTCGTCAGGCCAAGTGAGGGCTCCTGGGTTCATGGGAGGCCGTGGGTGCGGCCGTGTCCCCAACAGCGAGTGATGACTGTTCGAGAAACTCGGCCACCCCGTGTTGTGTGATATATGCGTGCCCACATATGTCTACACAGCACAAATATAGATGAGCACATATGGGACTTAATGTAGATGTGACTTCTAAACTAATATAATTACGATAATATTCATAGACATTGTACCAGCTTTCGTGCGATAAGCTCATCTATAAATCGATACATCGCTCACATATATTCGTCAACGCACGTTGTTGGATCTGACTTCTAATACTTTATTTAGGATATTGGCGTTTATGTTCATAAGCGTTACTGTCTGGACGTTTTTTGGAGCATATGCCTGTCGGATTTGGGAGTCGTTGCTATTTCAGTTTCAAGAAATGAGATCAGCAGCTTTCCTCTGCTTCTGAGAGAGTTTGTATAAGGACTTTCTGTCCTTGGCGTGCTCGACCATGCTCACCTGTGAAGCTCTTTGGCCTGGTGTCGTTGACTTAGTGGGGCAAGGGAGAGTCTTCTCAGTGGTGTCTTTTTTTTCTTTCATCAGCTTTTAATTTTATTGACCTTGGTTATTGTTTGTTTCCTCTTCTATTAGTTTCTCCTCTTTTGAGCTTGTTCACTTTCTTGAACACTTAATTTTTTCAGTCTTTAAAGCACTAACTGCTCTTCTGAATTTTAATTTCTAAGAACTGCTACAGCTGCATCCAAGTTTGAGGTGTGATATTTGAATTGCTGAATGGTTCTAATGAATGAGGAATTTCTATTTTATCGTATTTTGAATCCATAGTTGTTTTGACTTAATTCTATATTTAAATTTTAATGCTCTTACTGTTTTCTTTATTAGCATGGTTTTTGTGTGTTATTTTGTTCATTAGATTCCACAGGTAAGTGAAACCGTGGTACTTGGCTTTCTCTGACTGGCTCATTTCACTTAGCATCGTGCTCTCCGGGTCCATCCGAGGTTAAATTTCCTTCTGTCTGTGGCCGAGCGGTCATCCACCGGGTCAGTGTGCCACAGCGGCTTTATCCGGTCATCCACCGGGTCAGTGTGCCACAGTGGCTTTATCCGGTCATCCACCGGGTCAGTGTGCCACAGCGGCTTTATCCGGTCATCCACCGGGTCAGTGTGCCACAGCGGCTTTGTCCACTCGCCTGCTGATGGCCACTCGGGCTGCTTCCTGACCTTGGCTGTTGCAGTGACCACAGGGCTGCATGTATTCTTCCAATTGGTGTTTGGGTGTCTTCCGATAAATTCCCAGGAGTGGAGTCGCTGGGTCATAAGGCAGATTCATTTTTAATTTTTTGATGTAATTCTGTTCTGCTTTCCACAGTGGCTGCCCCGGTCTGCATTCCCGATTGTTGGCTGATAGCCATCCTGACGGGTGTGAAGTGTTATCTCATTGTGGTTTTAATCTGCATTTCTCTGATGATTAGTGATGTTGAGCGTCTTTTCATATGTCTATTGGCATCTACATGTCTTCTTTGGAGAAGTGTGTCTTCTAACATTTGCCCAGTTTTTTAATTGGATTGTTTGTTTTTTTTGGTGTTAAGTTTTATAAGTTGTTTATAAATTTTGGATATTAACCCCTTACCTGATATATCATTGGCAAATATCTTCTCCCATTCCGTGGGTTGTCTTTTCATTTTGTTGAAAGTTTCCTTTGCTGTGCAAAAACTCTTTAGTTTGATGTAGTCCCATTTTTTTATTTTTTCTCTTGTTTCCCTTACCCGAGGAGATATATCCAAAAAAATATTGCTACTAGAAATGTCTGAGATTTTACTGCCTGTGTTTTCTGCTAGGATTTTTATGGTTCCGAGTCTAACATTTAAGTCTCTAATCCATTTTGAGTTTGTTCTTGTGTGTGCTGTAAGAAGGTGCTCTAGTTTCACTTTACCCCGTTGTATGTTCTTGCTTCTTTTGTCAAATATTAATCGACCATAAAGGCACGGGTTTATATTAGCATGTTTGTTTGTTTGTTTTCCTTCATCTCTGTGTTGGTTGAATTTATCATGTACTGTTTACAGAAAGGCCTCACGGGCGATATCTTTCCTGAATTTTGCACGTTTGAAAATGTTGTCTTTATACTTATGTGGCATTTGGCCCTCTCTGTATGACATTCTTACGCCCCTCTTCTTTCCCTGAGGAAGTGGATGTTGCTGTGGAGAAGTAACTTAATATTTTTCACTTGTCTGACAGGTGGAAAAAGAATAGCTCATCTACATTTTTTACACTGTTTGATTAATAGTGAGACTGAGCCACTTTTCTTTGGTTTATTGGCCGTTCGATGGTAATGGCGATGGCATGAAATACGAGGCATCCCAAAGCTGAAGCAGATGCTGGGATTAACATTGGCTCTATTGCAGGGGCTGGCAAGTGATGGGTCGTGGGTCACATCAGGGGCCCCCCACCTGTTCTTTAATGGTCCGCAGCTGAGCGGCTTTCACAAAGGGATTTGTTAACAGGTAGCGTTAACTTTGAATCCCAGTTAAGTGGCATGTTATCCCCCTCAGATGCATTCTGTTTTTGTCATTAATAGGCCTGTAATTTAATTTAATTTTATTTTATTTTATTATTTTATTATTCTATTCTATTCTATTCTATTCTATTCTATTCTATTCTATTCTATTCTATTATTTTTTTATTTGCCCCCTTTCCCCCTCCCCTCCAAACCTCCCCGGCCTGTATTTTAAAAAGTTGTACTCAGTTATTACCATATATTGGATTTCTTCACTTTAACATTTGTGGAAATATATTTCCTCTTTTGTTATGTGAATAATATTTAATTTTTTTAATCTTTGCCTTCTGGCCCACAAGCCTAAAATATTTTCTCTCTGGCCTTTTTCCAGAAAAATCTGGCTCGCCTCTTACTCTGTTGCAAATCCAGAATGGACTTGATTCAGGTGCTTTTTCGCCCAGTGGGATTCTCTCTCAGCGTCTGTTTCTTGAGTGTGGGCTCCAGGGCCCTGCCCTGCGTCGCTGCAGTGAGGGACCCGCCTGCGCCACTATCCATCCTGCCCTGGCCTCTTTCTGTCCGTCTCGCTTGGTTTGTCTGAAGCTCCTCACTTGCCAGTTGAAGCTGTTTCTATCTTTCATTGAATCTGGGCTTAAGTTCTTTAGCTGGAGTCACTGCCACCAAGGGCCTCCTCTTTATTTGGAGCCTTTCTGTATCTTGTTGGGTTTCTCTCCGTGATCAGAAGGAGACCCTGTCTTCTTCGTATGTCACCACCCACCCCTTTGGCTCCATCCTGTTCTGTCCGATAGATAATTCCGGCAGGATGTGGCTGTGGATGTGGCCTCCTGGCACTTTGTGGGTGGTGAGATGAGTTCGGTAACTCCGGAGGCCTGTTCTGTTGGCTTCCCTGAGTTCTTTCCGACGATTTCCCTTGAGGACATTGTCTCAGAACTTACCATTATCCTCAATAAGGTAAATGAGGATTACATTTCTATAAACTGATCAACGTAAGAAGGGAAACACTGCCTTAGAGAGGAAGTTTGGCTACAGAGACTGCCCTGAGAAGCGTAACAAGCAGATGAAGGGTGTGGAAATGACACTACGCAGAAGCCACACCTGAAGGTCATGGGGGTGTTAAGCCTACTGAGAAGCTGGGAACTGTGTGTGTGCCGTTTTGAATACCTATAGCCATAGCTGTGACTATTAAAATATTTAATATTAAAAAATATTTTTTACAGCCCAGTACTTTATAGTTGTATTCAGAAAAAAAAAATATGGCAGCTTATATACCCATTGATTCGACACCAGTAAACCAAGACGTGAACACGGAGAAGAGCAACAGAAAACGAAGGTAAAATAAGATATAATAAAGTTAAAATGTCAACAATCTATGGCTACTGGTGAGTCAGTGTGATGATGAAAAATGTAAAGTGTCCTAAGAGGACTGGCGAGGGTTCTGGAGTTTAGAAAACCTTCCTTTTTGGGGGAGTGGGACCTAGCAAGACAGGCACATTGCCACTGGCCGCTGGCCCCTTCCCCCACGCCCGCCTTGGATGTGCCAATAAAAGAGAGAGGTTGATGGATGTGAGGGATTAACCAACATTTGAGAAATCCCAGGAAGGGAGACAGCGATTAGTTCTGGGTACTGATGTGGGTAGGAAATGGGAGCTCAGAGCAGATGGAGAAACCAGAAATCAGTCTCAAGAGGTTCAGGAGAAAACCCCCATCCATTTGGGAATGAAACGTAATATCTGAAAAAAAAGCAAAAAAGCTTTTATGAATAGCTCATGGATGAAAGGAGATCCCTGAAGGAAACTAGAAAAAAAAACTTAGAACTTTCTCAGATCAATAAAAGAAAGAAAACAGTAAATAATTCAGTGCAAAAAGCCCCACAGAAAATAAAAGAACAAAGTATATGGGTGGATATTTCACCAAAGAGGAAGGTGTTCACAGTGTTCATCAAGCAGGGGGGCCTCGCAGAGCTCGGGGGAAGGATCTGGGAGCACCTAGGAAAGCCGTCTATGAAAAGTCCCGGGAAGTGCTTTGTCTTTGAAGAGAAATATTCTTCACGTGTTTTTGTTGAATATATCAAGGGCTATTTTTTTCACCCAGAAGTGTATGTAAGGATTTCCAGAACCGTGAGTCCTGCTCTGCCTGGTAAACATGTGGCCCATGGCATAAGTCAGTGGTAGGCAGTGAGTCTGGGTTCTGTTCTTATGAGGTTCTTCCAACATTTACAAAGGAGAGCGGTGGCTGATGTACTGTGGAATGGTTTTGGTTTTAACCCTGATATGGGTTGTTGCGGTTGCTTTTGTTGTTTTGTGAAGGAGGGTAATCTATGGGTGTTGAATTGCAGAAAACTATTCTGCGCTTACTCTGCCACTAACTTAATATTTCTTTTTTAACATTAGATGAGGGTTGTTAAGTCCCTTCCAGCTTTAAAATTTTAATGATAATATCACTTGGACTTGTTTAGCATTTAAATAGACTCTCCAGGTTTCAGGTTGCTTATCAAAGGGCCTTTCAAAAATTGCTTGAAAGGATAGATATTGTAAAGTAGAGAATACCAATTTAGACTTTTAAGTTGCAGAGAATGTTAACCATAGCATTTTAATTTGTTTGCCATAGTAGACTTTTAAAATATGAAGAGCAAAATTACAAATATGTCACACCATCAGAGAACCAACCAGCTAAAACAGCAGAAAAGGGGACATTGAAGTACAGAACATTCTCCGCATCTTCGAAGTCAGAAAAAACAGAAGTTTATCAAGATGACTACTATCCAGGCACGTGGATTTACCTTTTCTTTTATAGAGATGAAAAGGTGTTTCGTGACATTAAATCAAGGTAATAAGTGAGAGATATTGAAATACCAGAGTTTACTACTTTCAGAATACAAGGTTTGGTACTTGACTAATTTCATTAGTCATAGCAATTAGCAGTATCTTTAAATATAAACCTTGCCTTTTTAAGGGAACATAATCTAAATGCTGATCATAATATTAAAAATAACAGCAGTGATATCACGGCCACCACTGAGAATATCTGACATTCCTGTAGCAATTTACAGTTCACGTCACCCTTTCAAGAATACCATCCCCCCCCCGCCGAGGTAAAGACCCTAAAGGTGGGTGAACATTCTCAGTTACCAAATTACAATGAGTAAAAAGGCTTTGGGTATGTATTTCCTAATGAGGATTCACATTTTGTAATCATAAAACCAATAACTAACATTTACCTTAGTAAGCACTTATGGTGTGCTTGAAACGTATTCACTAATTTAATCTTTGTTCACACCCTATGAGGTTTGTACCGTGACAGCCCTTATTTCAAAGGTGAGCCAAGCAAGGCAGACAGGTGACTTCAAAGTCAAAAGCGGAGCCGTGGTGACGCTGGGGCCCGAGGTGTTGGACTCGGGCCTGTGTGAATGCCCAGCGAGCCGCTCGGGACGCGGCCTTGCCCGGTGTCTGCGGCTCATTGAGGCCATTCGGGTCACAGCGCTTGTACTTGCAGATTACCTCCAGGGGAGCAGACCCCAGCAAGATGCTGCCCCAGAGCCAGCCCCCCCAGAGCCAGCCCCCCAGAAGAAGGAGCCGTCGAAGGGGAAAAAGGAGCCGTCGAAGGGGAAAAAGGACCCGGCTCATGGGTGTCCCAAAGCCAGGAGGAAAAGGCTCGCCTCCTACGACAGGACAGGTGTGTGGCGCTGCTGCTCCGGCTTGTGGAGGAGACTCCGCTTTTCCAGGTTTTTCTGTGGTTTTTGTCTCCTTCCGTCGAGCGATGGTTTTAGAAGAAACGGTCCTAGTGCATTTTGCGTCTGGTTGCCTAAACAACTGTTTACAATCTCTTTGAAAACCTAAAATATCAAGAGATTGACCGATCGATAGACTGTCCATTGACTGTTCTTACGTATAGAACTAGAAATAAGATCGACTTTGATGGTTTTGCTTTTTCCTTCCAGTGGAACTTTCTGGTATCGTTACATTTCATAGTTTTGTGTCTTTGTCTGGCATAGAGTGTCAGTCCCCCAATAAATCATTTAAACAGATTTTCCTCCACCAGCGTTTTCCAGTTTGTGTTTTATCTATACCTGAAATTCTTAGTTGCATTAATATTTTAAGTTTTATAGGAAAACGGGAGCTTTTTTATTTTTCACTGAAGCATCACGGTCCAGGGCAGGGTTATAATAAAGCTATTGGGGCTTAAACTTCGGGGCCTCTCATTACCCAGGTGTCATGCTTCTTTAAGAGAAGATCCTCATGATTATAAATGCCTCGGACCCCACACAGCCTGCACGGGTGGGGTGTCCATGCCCCAGGCCAGCCCCTGCCCTGAGTGTGGGCAGGACCTGTGAGTGGTTCCAACCAGTCGCATAAGGCAAAGGTGGTGATGGGCTGTCCCTCCTGTGACTGTCACGTTATAGATGACTCCGTTTCCCAGCAGACTTGATCAAATCTGCGAAATCTGCCAAGTTTCCCTCAGGAACGGACGTATTAACTTGCCCTCCTGCACGGGGGGACACCCTGGCCAGCAGCCGATACGTCCCAGCTTTTCATTTTTACCGCTCTGGTGGCGAGAACAGCTTTCCCTACGTCATTTTAATTTGCAGTGACTTGATTACCAACGAGGTGAAACATTTTTCCATATGTTGGCTGGCTGGCTGGCTTTTCCTATATGTTGTTTGCTGTTAAAATGTTTATACTTGTTAGTTGGAAAGACTTCTTGAAATAGTTGGTATTTTAATCCCTAGCCTCTTACGTAGGTTATAAACATTTCTTCCAATTTGTTAATTATATTTAACTTTGTTTATCGTGGCTTTTCTTCTGTATAAACGGCCTAGTTCGAGGAAGTCAAGTTGTTTTCCTTCCCACATGCTTTGAGTCTCTTTCAGGAAGCCTTTGCCCCCCCCCCCCCCCCCAGGTTTATAAAAATAACCTCCCATAGTTTCTTCCAGTATTTGTTTTTTTTTCTACATTTACTTCTCTAACCCACCTATATAAGGACCTCTAGTCCATATATAATTATTATCTACCTTATACTAATTATATATACTTGTATAGATAACTACGTATTTTTCTAAATGCCTAACCGTTTTCCTGTTATGAATTATGAACAGGTAATCGTTTCTCTTTTGATTTGAAATACCACTTACTGGATTGTATTTTATAAATTGTCATACCTCTATATTCTTACCTGTTCTACTGATAGGTTTTTCCTTCCCTGTGCCAAAGCACGCTGCTTTGATTTCTATGTCTTTATATCTGAGTCTGTAATTATTACTCGTGGCTGGACATACAGTTTGTACCATTTCCTTACACTGGTTTTCAGTACCTCCCCCCCTTCTCTTATACCTAACGTCAACTAGCTTTCTTTTCAATTAATATTTTAGATGTATTTCCATGTTTAAGCAAACTGACAAGACTCAGACTAGGGTGAGACAGGTGCGGTGCCTGGGGCCCGAAACTTAAAGAGGAGCCCGCTCTTAACTCGTGCATCGCCTTTCCAAACCCTCACACCCTTTTATCCAATGTACCGAGTCGCATTTAATCCTTACCAAAGAAAAAAAAAGCAGTTTTGCTCAGCCCGTGTTGGTGATTTCTAGAACCAGGAATCTCCAGCGACTTCAGGGCATGGTCGGATTTGCCAGCATGCGCTCGGCATGCTTCTCCCGTGATCTGTTTTCCCGAGAAAAGAAGTTGAAGGGCTAAGAGGGTGAACGAAACCAAGAAATATGGATGTTTCAAGGAGGAGAGAATGAAAGGCGCCCATCGGATGGAGTCTCAGGAACAAGACTCCCATCTTCTGTAGCCATCCCTACTTCTCTGATTCCCAGCTTAGGCCCTTATTAAGAAAACCCTTTGGACTGGTCTCTGTTCTGGTGTCTTTTCTTGCTAACCACGTGTGTGATTAGGTCTTTTGTGATATCTTTCTTAAATGGGAGAATATTCTTTTCAGCTTCAGGTAAAATTGAATTTTAAGCTATATTTTCTCCTCCAGGTAGATAGTCTGTGTAAACTTTAAGTATAAGTTGCCATTTAAATTTTTCTCTATGTAGAAATATTTGGATATATCATACATACCCTTAAGTGATGCCCATATTTACACTTATATTGGATCTTCTTTTAATGTTCTAAACCAGAACCAGCCGATGATGATGTGGTAAGACATATTATCAGGCTAAGGGAAAAGTCTGGCTGCCAAACAGCATTGCCACACCATAATTTGGTATACAAGAGTCCCAAAAGTAGAGTTCAGAAGATTCTTCTAAAGGTATTATTTGATTTTATTCAGTTTTGTACTATAAAAATTAATATTTGAAACTGGATCTTAATCTTTATTTTACTCATTATATTAGACTCATTCCAACATTATTATTTTATTAATATCAAATTATAATCTCATTTCATGGTGAATGCTAATGACAGGTGTTTGACCTCATTTGATTTCACTTGTTTAAAGAATGGAGAACAGATAAGACTCTGCCTGAAATTTGAATCTACTCTTATGTTCGTGTTTATCAGCTTTTTGTGATTTTTAAAAAGAAACCCTAATGTAAAACTGAACCCAAAATTCAAAATTACAGTGATTGGAAGCTGTTTAGTTAATCAGTCCAACAGCCTCTAGAGGCATCATTCGTTGAATTATAATAAAGAATACGAATGCTCTTTCGTAATAAAATTTAATTATCCAGAAAAGACTGACTTAAACTTTGCTGTAGAGTTTTATCAATAAAAGAAGTTTCAATGCTAAAATAAATCTTACTTAACATTTTTCGTATCAGTGGGGTACCTCATTTCTCAACGCTGTCGGGTGAGTAAGGGAGACACATGAGAGAATCGCAGCAGCTCAGACTTGTATTCAAATCCCTACTTTGCCACTTTCTGACGTTTCTCAAATTACCTAACTTCTCAAAATATTAATTTCTGCATCTGTTTAATGAGATTAAAAAGATCAAACTTTAATCTCTTAAATTTAACCCCTTAAATTTAATCTCTTAAATTTTAATCTCTTAAATTTAAGGGGTTAAATTTAAGAGATTAAAGTTAAGACACTAAAAACTCTGTGGTCGTAAAGATAGGTATGTGAAACACTTATTACTCATTAAATATTTATTACTTGGCAAATGTTAGCTGCTATCATACTAAACCACCCCCTTTATCAAAATAAATTATAAATTTAATATGCTTCAAAGGCTTCTGGTGTTGGCAGACAAATTTACTGGAGGCGTAACATACGACAAATGTATATTGTCAGGTTCTTTGGGTTAATAAGAGTGCATTTGTGAGCATACAGATTGTCATGACTGTTTTATCACCACAGTATGTATAAGAATGAAAATATATTAAATCTTAAGATCTCGTTGAACTCTGATTAGACACAATTTGGTGTTAACTTTTCTCTGTATTAAAGTTTCAGTTTACTGAGTTAGCTGTTCAGCCATGTTACTGCTTAACTGAGTCAAGTTCATTAAACAACTTTTCCACCTCAGGAACCTCTGCAAGATGGAGAATTTGTGTACTGTCTTCCTCGGAAAAATCCTAAAGTCTTTTATAATCAATACGACCTGCAGGTGGTCTCCGCGCACCGAGCCAGGCACTGCAGGGAGTTCTGGACCGTGACGGCTGCGTTTGTTTCAAAGGTAACGCGCGGCCAAGGGCGGGGGGGTTTGGGTGCGAGGGGCGGGGGTCGAAGAGAGGAAAAGCTGAGTTACAGACACGCCTGAGCCGGACACAGGCTCCCTTCATTTCTCGAACATAAGCACGTATCACGTCCAGAAATACAGGCGTGTTTCTGTGCCTTGGACTTGCAGGTGACCAGAACGGGCCTGGAGGAGGAGGTGGAGCTCCTGCCCACGCGGGAGTGGCTGTCGGAGAGGAGATGCTACCACTTGCTCCGGCAGTTCAGGATCTTCTCCAGCTTCCGGTGAGATGACGGAAACCAAAACCAGCTCTTTGTCATTTCCTCTTGAAATAGCAGTTAGCCGCGTGGCGTCTGGGTTTCGCCGCAGGAAAGCCATATTTATGGGGAATCAGAGAGGAAATTATAATCCATAAGGAAATTTTAGATAAAGGACGTTTACCAGCTTAAGTATTACAGCTCTTAATTTTATCTTTTTGGATAAATATTGTAAGAGAAAGAGATTTTAAAGTCGGGCAAATTTCAGTTGTCTATAATGACCTTAACTGACCTTTGGCTTTTCATGCATTTGTTAAATATTTATTGAGTCTGCTACAAACCAGGTGTTATTCTGGATGCTGTTGAACAAACCAAACAATTGTCCTGCTCTCAAAGAACTTAGATTACAGTGGGTGAGAGGTAATAATAAAAAATATATCTATGTGTGTGTGTGTGTGTGTGTATATATATATATATATATATATGTGTGTGTGCAAAATGTCAGATGGAGATGAAATACTACAAAGGAAAACAAAACAGAGTTAGGGAGCTTGGGGCAGCTTGTTGATTCCAGGTCATCATTTAAAAATGTGTCTGGCTCTGAGTTTCTCTCGCATCCTTCACGTTCCTGAGACTGCGATCCTTCACAAACTAGCCCCAGACTGTCGTTCCTTTAGTGTTTATATCTAGTTTTCTCATTTTTTATTTCCTGATGTCTGTCTTTTCTCGTGGTCTGCTGCTGTCTGCTGGGGACTAGGAGAAGAGAAATACTATTTAAAATTGTTCCATTTAATATTGTAAATAGTTGAAATAACTAAGAACCCGAGGGACTTTCCTGGAAGAGAAGTGAATGGATTTTTTTAGTGTGGATAACCCTCCCCTGAGGATATTTCTTCCATTGCTTTTCAGAGAGAGTGGGGGGGGGGGGGGACATTCATGCGAGAGATGCCCACTGGGTGCCTCCTGCACGCGCCAGTGTCACTGAGAGTGGCCGGCTGGCCTCTGGGACACTCCTCTGCCCACCGTGTCCCTTCCCCACTGGGATCTCACTGTGACAAGTGAGTGTCACAACACATCCCAGCGTTTATTTAAGAGCTTTTCCATCAGGGTGGAAATGTGCTGAGAGGGGCCGTGATGTGGCACTAGCCCCACAAGCGCGTGAAATAGGTGGCGAAATGCACTTAGAGACGCTGAGGGAGGTTTATGGAAGCCGCCGAACATGCCTGCTTCATGTGTGAAAGCTGATGGATGATCGCCAGGGAAACATAATAAAGTGTGAAATATTATCAAAATGACATACGTTATCGTAATTTTTTACTTACCACTATACAAGGATTTCTTATCAATGTACCTTTTCAGTGTCACTGAAAATTGAACCTCGACTCCTCTTGAAATAGGAATCTCTTAAAAATAGTGAGCCAATAACTGTGTAAGGGAAAAGAATATATTTTTATAGTTTCTATGTTTATTGAAATGTTCCAACTAAATGGATTATGCATCTATGAGAATGATAATTTTGCTTACATTTACATGTTCTGTATTCTAGTGATTGGGAGATAGTGATACGGTTTAGTATTTGCTTTAAGTAACTCGGGATGGATGAGACACTCTAGAGAATTTTCCAGTATTACCAAGCCTTTAGTAAGTTTATAGAACTACGATTTATGAATGTAGAATGTAAGAAGTGTTTTTCTTTTCAGAATTAATAAAGCATTTGTTACTTGGAAATTGAATGTTAAAAGAACTAAGACAGAGAGAAGCAGGTAAGTCCTGATATGCAATGTATTCATAGAAATCTCAGGAGGAAGCATTATTTTAACTATGTAGCACGGAGGCAGATATAAATTAATTTTCACTCAGTGATTAGAAAGTCACATTCCATACCTTTATGATTAAATTTAATCCATCTAAATTTTTAAAGCCTATTAGTATTTTTATATGTTAAACAGAATGTTATATGTATGTATATATGAACGTGTGTGTGTGTGTGTGTATATGTATATGTGTGTATTTATATAAACACATCATTCTGTGCCGCGAGGAAATCGGGGTGCTGGGAAGAGCCTATGGTGAGACCTCCTGGGTCGCATAACCGGACCTTTTGCGTTCGAAAGGGGAACGATCAGTCCCGGGTAGATGGCAGGTAGTTGTGCTTCGTGGGATATGTCCAGCAGGCACGCTGTGCCCCGAGGCTGTCGTGATGGAAGCGCAGTTGTAAGGAGCGATGCAGAGGCCCTGTGCCCTCCGCGTGCGCCATCCCCCTCGGTGACCCCCGTGACGGGGGACCGCATGTCGGCTGTGGCCTGGGCGGCTGGTGGTGCGGATGGCCCTGAGCGAGTGGCCCCCGGCCGGGGGGGGGCGGGCTAAGCCTCTGGCGACGTCTCGCCTCGCAGGGCGTTTCTGCGCTGCCAGCTGCTCTGCGCCGACGAGCTGTTGCAGGGCTGCCTGCTGCACGTGAAGGGGCTCTGTGAGGATGCGGCCAACCCCAGGGGCGACGCCGAGGGCGAGGACGGCGCCCCCGCCGTCTGCCTTGTGAAGGTAGGGGACCCCGGGACGGCCGGCGGGGTGGGAGTCCGAGGAGGGCAGGCACCGAGATCCGCGAATAAACTGTCACCGTGGGCGCCGGGTGTCCTGAAAGGCCCGCAGGGAGCGGTGCTCCCCGGTGTTGTCCATGTTAGTGGGTAACGCGGCCCGGCCGGCGTGGCTCAGGCCTGGCCTAGGATCCAGATCGGGGTTCGATTCCCGGTCAGGGCACAGGCCCGGGCTGCGGGCTCCATCCCCAGCAGGGGCCTGCAATGACTCTCATCATCGATGTTTCTCTGTCTCTCCCCGTCTCCCTTCCTCTCTCTGAAACCAAGAAAAGCATATAAAAGTACGCTCTTTATGACATGAGAAGGTGACCGAATTGCTTGATCTCTGTTTTGTGTAAATGAATTCTGACTTCGCGCCGCTCAACATTTGCTGTCATTTGATTAGCTGGATAGGTCTCGAACATACTCTCTGGATGAATTTTGTGCGGAACAGTTACAGCAGGCTACCCGAGCATTGAAACAGCTGGAGGATATCAGGGATAAAGCTATTTCAAAGATTAAAAGTACAATTTTAAAGGTAATTCTTCAATTAAATCTTCTCAATATATCAGTGTTTTTATGTACTGACTAAATAAAGCCTTTGCTCCACCTTGCACCCCTGGAAGAAGTATTGGAAATGGGCAGAGAGAGGGGCAAGGGTGGGTAATTAGCCAACTAACTAGTACTGTGCCAACTAACTAGGTGTACAGTACAGGAATTTTTCCAGTTGCAGAGAATGCAAATATATGTGCATATAAGTAAACTTAGGTGCTTGTATACATCACATATGTGGATATTTATATATATATATATATACTTCCAAGATGCTTAAAACCTAACTTGAGCTGACATATAAAAGCAGCGTGATTTGTTACAAAGTTCAGTGTTCCTGAGACAAAAACTCATTGCTCAGGAGAAACATAACTGGATGAGATAAAACTTCCCTAAGGATTTTATAAAACGGACCCAGTGATTCAATGAAGTGTCCTCGGGGCATCCGTATCCGACAGGCCGCGGCTCGTCCCCCAGGAGGATCTTCCCGAGCTTCCCTGTGCAGGGACGCAGTTTGGTAAGGGACTGACGCGTGTCACCGGGCTGTGGACTGGCCG
Organism: Miniopterus natalensis; assembly: GCF_054644295.1. Classification (NCBI taxonomy): domain Eukaryota; kingdom Metazoa; phylum Chordata; class Mammalia; order Chiroptera; family Miniopteridae; genus Miniopterus; species Miniopterus natalensis. The sequence continues at coordinate 13,118,496 of NC_142101.1, read as the reverse complement.
TCGGTCTCTGCTGATCTGGCCGGATCCAGAAGGATATTTGAGGCCCTCCGGAGGAACAAATGGACTGAGTTCCCCTCAGCTAATTTTCAGATGTTATTTCTCTGAGCTGAGCTTGTGATAGCTGCTCGGTAGCAGTGACTTCAAGGCTTGTTGATGGGAAGGCGAAGTGCAGCTGTTTTATGTCCGTGAACTAAAGCCCCTTGTCGCTCATGTCGTTCCACATCGTCATCCTGACCTCCCTGAGCCCGGTCACGTAGACGGACCCCGGGACAGTTTGGCCAAGCGTGGCAAAAATCAAAAGGTATTAACAAAAGAGCCTAGGCACGCCACTCCCCAGTGACCTACGAAGTCCGTTCTATATGCCTGGCTGGTGTGGCTCAGTGGCTGAGCGTCCGCCCATGATCCAGGAGATCACGGTTCGATTCCCGGTCAGGGCAGCCGATCAATAAAGATTCTCTCTCATCATTGATATTCCTATCTCGCTCTCCCTCTCCCTTCCTCTCTCTGAAATCAGTAAAAACATATCTTAAAAAAAAAAAAAAAGGTATGTTATGTTTACAAAACTCCATCAAATTTGATGATTTTAAATTTTTTCTTAATCCTGTACTAGGTAGCATATATGTGCTAAAAAAAATAAAGTCTGGTTGCTGGAGCCTCATATGAAGGAGGCAGCACTGGGCTGGGTTTGGGGAATCCTTATGTTTCGACGGGACCCTCCCGCTCTGGTAACTGTATTTGAGGGGGGCCCCTCTGTGCAGGGACCTGTCCATGCTCAGGAGAGTGTTCCTCCTGTTTGAGTTTCCTAAACTTACCTGCTTGTGAGTCACCATATTTCGTAGGCTCCAGGACAGAAGTTGTTTTTTCTGTCTGATGTTTAAATACAGTGTAGGCGTGAAGGACAGTTTTGATGGCAATTGTTATGTTCAGTTCCAATATATTATTCAGACTGATACAAATACTGTACATGAGGAGCCACGCTATGTCAGCGTAGGAAACCGTCACTCATCTCTCAATTGTTGATTGAACTGTAGGTGGCAGAAAAGGAGGACATTAAAGAATATTTCGAGTCCAGCTCCTCTGAAGATGGCAGGTCACATTTCAAGCTGCCTAAATATCGACGCTTATTAAGAACGACTTGGCGGTTTCTGATGCTGGTTGACTACATCTTCCAGGAGGTCGTCCGCCAGCTGATGAACACGGCGGTCACGCTCCTGTTGGAGTCATTTAATAACTCTGCTAGAATGCCATCCTCCGAGGGCAAAAAGAATGAAAATCTCATCAAGTAAGTCAGACGTTTTTATTTATAAAAAGGAATTTGTGTGATCATAGTGTTGTAAACACCGATTGTTTGTTATGCAGGGAATATCCAGTAGTTGAAGGTAGAATTTGAAAAGTCTCCTTAGAGAAAATTGTATATACTCAATTTTTACAATGACCTGAACTTAGTATCTGGCAATACTTTATTTAATACTGTCCATAAAATGTAAGAAATGTTCCCAATATTTTTTCAAAATTCTGCATATGTCAGATCGCAATATAAAATATGGGATGTCCAGTGCAATTTGAAATTCAGATAAGCAACGGATAATTTTTAGTATGTCCCAAATATTACTCGTACTAAAAATTGTTTGTTTGAAATTCCAGTTTAACTGGGTGTTGTGTACTTTTATTTGCTAAACCTGGCAGTTCCATGTATAGATATACTGCGTCTTCAAAGTTTAGAGCTACTTTTTTTTTTAAAATATCTTTATTGATTTCTGAGAGAGGGAGGGAGAGAGAGAGAAACATCAATGATGAGAGTCATTGATCGGCTGCCTCCTGCACGGTCCCGACTGGGGATCGAGCCCGCAACCCGGGCATGTGCCCTGACCAGGAATCGAACCCCGATCTCCTAGATCCTAGGTTGATGCTCAACTGCTGAGCCACCCCCAGCTGGGCCAGAGCTCCAAGAGTGATTCTAGAAGGAGCCATAGGTTCGATTGGAATTTGAGTCCATTCCATTGGCTTAAATGAGACACGAGGATTTTTCATGGTAGTAAAATATAAATAACATAAAATTCACATTTTTAAATATGTAATTCAGCGGCATTAAGAACATTCAGTGTTGCGCAACCATCAGCACTTCCACCTCCAGAACTTTTTCATTACCCCAAACTGAAACTCGCCCCATCGAGCGGTAACCCCTCGTTCCCTGCGCACAGCCCCCACCCAGCCCCTGTAACCTGTGTTACCCTTTCTGTGTCTATGAACTTAGCTGTTCTCAGGACTCACATAAGGGGAATCGTGCAGTACTGCCGTTTGTGTTCGGCTTATTTCACTTAGCGTCGTGCTTTCAAGGTTCAGCCATGACGTAGCACGCGACGGTTTCCTTTTGAAGGCTGACTAATACTCCACTGTATAGATGTACCACATGTTGTTGGTTCATTCATCTCGTGATGGCAGTGGGCCAGCCTTTTGGCTGTTGTAAATAACGGTGCTGTGAACATTGACGTGCAGATAGCTGCTTGGGTCCCTTTCAGGTCTTTTGTTTATGTACCTCTAGGTGGAATTGCTGCACCATATGTTAATCCCACATTTAACATTTTGAGGAACTTCCCTCCTGTTTTCCGCAGAAGCTGCCCCATTTTCATTCCCATCAGCAAATCACCCCGTTTCTACCTCCCCGACACTATTATTTTCCTTTTTAAAAAACAATATCCATCCTAATTGGTGCGAAGTGATATCTCAGCATGGTCTTGATTTGTAGTCCTTAATGATCAGTGTTGCTAAGCATGTTTTTGCATACTTACTGGCAAGATTTCTTTGGAGGAATGCCTACTCAGTTATGTATTACGGATATTAATGAGATTTAAGAGTTTAAAAAGACCTTTCTTTTCTTTTCCATTCCTTAATCTAGATCGTACAAAGGCACCTCTGCTTTTACTGGAAAGATAACAAATCACTCTGAAGAACTTGTTTCTAATTCAAGCTTGCATTCCACTTCTTTTCTAAAGTCAGAAGTAACAACAGAAGCTGGTATTAATGAGGTAAAATGGTCTTAGAAAAATATAAACAAAGATCTTAAATAACAAATAAATGAAAAATAAATAAGTAAAATAAGTTTTGAAATTAAGATGTGATTTATGATTTCTGGGCCCTGACCCTGGCATTTTAACTCCAGATCTCTTGGAATGGGGCCTAAGAATTTGTATTTTTAATAAACTCTAAAATAATATGTGGCCACTCTGGCGTCCATTTACATAGTTCTGGGGAAAATAGGGTGGCAGTATTTCATTTATTTTACATTAATTTGCTTATTTTAACATGCAGATATCTAGATACATGGTAACACAGTGTCATTCAGCTACATCGAGGTTATTATTTATCTTGTAAAATTTAGGTCTCTATTCTAAATTAAATGTTCTTTTAGTTATATATTGTCACTGAAACTTTAACCTATCTTTCAAATTAGATTTTGAATTGCATTAAAATGGATAAAGAGCTGAGAAAGACATACGCACCAGTATTTGAAGTAAATCTACACCTGAGAATTCCTGCTGAGAGCGATTCTTCAGAAAGCTCTAGAGAGAGCTTTGAGGAGTCCAATAAGTGCTCTGAAAAATCTTCAATATGCAAAGAGGAAGGAATCTCAGAAAGTGAAGACAGCCATGCCATGCAGCCCTTGAGCAGTGAACCTCCAGTCATGAAACCAGAAAGGAGCAATTTCCACCTGGAAGAAATCCTTTCCGGTGAGAGCAACGGGACTGCTGAGAAGGAAGGGAAACGCCCCAGCAGCTGGGCGATAAGTGAGCGAAAGTGCAGCGGTTTATGGGTTACCGGTGAGGAGGTGACTTATGAAGGCTGAAGTAGGGGTGCTCAAAGCGAGCACCAGCTTACAGACCGTTGGTAGAGTATGTGAGTTATACCACACCATGATCTGCTCATTTTTATCTTAATAAACATACCACTTGTCACTGGGGGGGCTGAGGACCCCCTTCATGAGGATGAATATTATACCTCAGATGCCAACTGAAACGCAGACTCTTGCCCGGCCAGTGTGGCTCAGCAGTTGAGCATCGCCCTAGGATCCAGGAGATCACGGTTCGCTTCCCGGTCAGGGCACAGGCCAGGGTTGCAGGCTCCTGGATCCCCAGCAGGGGGCGCGCAGGAGGCAGCCGGTCAATGACTCTCATCATTGATGTTTCTCTCTCTCTCCCTTCCTCTCTCTGAAATCAATAAGAACATAGTTTTTTATAAAATAAGTTTAAAAAAAAAAGACTCTTGGACTCCGTCTGAGACCCCCTCCCTCAGAATCGGGGGGTGGGGTGGGGTGGGGTGGGATGGGGGCACTGCCAGTTTATTCTTAGGGTGTTTGGAAATTACTGACACAGTTCACCTTAGTAGCTGACAACAATATCAATCACATTTTTATTCTTTCTTTCAATGGACTCTACTAGAAGAAGACACCCTAACAGATTTTAAGAAGAAATTCATGTGTGATGAGTAAGCAGTAAACATTTTTGAAATTATAAGTAATTGTATTTTATGTGTTAGTTACTGCATTATTCTGAAATGTGTTTTTCCCGTTTTCTCTTTCAGACTTTTAGAATTCTCTACAAACCTCTTAATTGCTCCCAACAGAATGGAGTTTTCAATAAAAATTCAAAATATGGTGACTGATATCGAAAAATGTATAAGTAAGTATTTCTAATGTTTAGTTAGATACGTTGTATTCTTCAGCAATATTTTCTTAAATGTAGGCATTTGAAGCCTTTCCCCAGGTATGTGGCAGACACTACAGATTCACACTCTCTGGGATCGATCGATGTGAATTTGGAATTATTTCAGGATGTGGGAATTATGCACATAACCATAGAATTAGAAACATTAGCGAAGGCTTGGATTTTTCTCAGTAATGTACGGCAGAATCTTATGAGACTTAAACAAATAAGCAATATCTTATATATCATAGCAAAACAAAGATATTGTTTCCACCTTAAATGGATTTTTATTAATTCTTTTCCTGCTTTGTGTACAAAATCTGAAATTAACCCGACAGTTGCCAGCCTGACCAGTGAACTTAGCCCTTCCTCACAATCAGTCTGACAAACATCTGGAAACAGCAGGCCCTTTGTAGCACCTTAAATGCTGGGTCATTTAAGTCACATCACCGTGATCTGCTGAGTTGAGGACCCTCTTTCCGGCCTGAGCTGGTGTCCAGTGGACGGTTTGATTTCTTCCTGTAGCCTCAGGCATCCAGCCTCTCTCACTGTCCTTAATGTCGAGTTGTGAGACGTCTCTGTATGTGCTCTGGATACAAGTTCTTTATCAGAAGATTTGCGAACATTTTCTCCCAGTATGAGCCTTATGTTTTCATTCTTCGTCCCAGAGCCAAACTTCTTAATTTTGATCAAGTAGAGCTTACCCGTTTTTTCCTTCGCAGATTGTGCTTTTAGTTTTGTATCTGAAAACTCTTTGTCTAACTCAAGTTCACACAGATTTTTCCTGTATTTTCTAGAAAATTTATAGATGTGTGTTTTGTTTTTAGGTATATGATTGGTCTTGAGTTGATACTTTACAATGTATAAAGTGCAGGTCTAAGTTCTTTTTCTTGCCTGTGAACATCCAGTTGTGCAGCGAGATGATGAACTCATTGAGAGAGAGGCTGTGTGTTCTAATCTCAGTTTCCTCACAGGGGTCTAATGCTCCACACAGAGCATAGCCACTCAAGTTATTGTGAACTTAACGACTTATTCTCAGTTTCTATTTTAATCATGCCTTGTCCCACCATTACCAGTTACCTATGAGTGATTCTCTTGTTCTTATAATATTAAATCCAAACTTTTACACCTGCCCTTAAGTTCCATTTATCAGTATAGAAAGTCATCCAGCCCCTATAATAAACCAGCCTCAGTTGTTAGTAGTTCTAGACGCCACCGATAATTTTAAGGTGTTGCTTCCATTGGGACTTCTGAAAATACTAACTTTTTATTTTACATTTCAGCCCAAATCATTCCTCTTTACCAAGATCCCCGCCTGTCTAACTTTACTGATTTGACTTTAACTATGGAGTTACCTAATAAGACGCAAAGTAGGATAAACTATAAGAAGCAAACCAAATGGCCAGATTGTCAGATCCTTTTTGAGATGGACCCTGCATACCAAAATAAAGTAAGTTTGAAAACAGTTTGTCTTAGGGAATGTTTGGTTTCATGAGCAGAAACCCACTGACATTCTTAGATGAAAGGAATTTAATGAAAAATTATAGTATCATAATTTGTAGCGACTGGAAAATCATTCCCAATTTGTCTTCCTCCTGATATTTCATCTGTTTACACCCCCCCCCCAATTCCCCTACAAAAATGAGCTCGCTCTCTCTTATGGTTCCCTCATAACGTTGCCTTGCCAATAGGTTGACTTGCCATGACCCAGACTTTTCCCATTACCATCTGACTGGGTATTTTTGTTCAAATTCGCAACAGAATGTCATGGTTTAGCTCCGACCAGGAGTCTGCCCTATCCAGAGTAGCCAATGAATGTCATAGTCTATAGAATTGGCCTTTTCTGGGCACAGAGCGTAGATGTCTGCCCAACCAGGGTGACCTGTAAAGGGATAAACAGTCAGTCTCCAGTATTTGGCTCAAAATAATCTAATTATAATTCAATAGCCTCGTATAACTTTACAGAAAAGCCAAATATTAACAAGTGATACGAATTTCTTAGTCTCGTGTTTCCAACATATTTACTTAGTAGAGGTTCTTAATGAAACGAACTCCACATAAAACTGTGATATTTAAATATTTTTAACAGAATCATTAGTATGTCAGGCCATGCTTGTTTCACTCTTAAAATAAAATTCTGACGAACTGTTTAACATTTTTATTGACAGATTGTGAGTCTCCTGACTGTTGTTGGTAACTCCATGGGCCTGGTTAATACATATAGCCACAGGTTTCTGAAATACTGTACCATGGTAGACAGGGCCAAGATGATGATCATGAAAGTATCGTCTGTGGAAGAATTAACTTCAGCGCAGTTTCGAACTATACTGGCTGAGTTCACAAATTATCTTAAACATATTGTTCACATGGCCGTTGAGAAGCGTATTGGTATTTTCACCGTTGTGAGTCTCGATTACCAGGCAGAATGCTTACCGCACATCGAGAATGTCATACGTATAAGCCAGGACCTCCTGCGATCTGTGATCGAAAAAAAGAATGCAAACCTATTGGAAGTAAGTATTTTGAAAATTCCTATTGCTTGAAAATCTTCAAGGTTAGTAGATTATAATTTCTAAATGTGTCCTTAGAAAGCATACCTGGTGAGGAGTGTCCTCAGGAAATTCCAGTATGTGTTGTATTTGCTTGGGTCTTTGATCAAATGTCAGCTCCTCAAAGAAACCCCTGAACTGCACCCCATATCACTGTCTTTCCCTGGTGGGACTCGTTGCTCATTTTAAGCAGGGATGTGACACGGTGCAATTTGAATTTTTGTAAAGGCCCCTCTGGCCACAGTGTGAAGACTCGATGAGAGTGGGACCAGGCAGGAGGAAATGTGTAATCCCCGTAACCTAGGGGAGACGTGATGGTAGCTCGAACCAGGGAAGTAACCGTGTGTGGTCTGTGTGTGGTCTGAGAAGCGTATGGGTTTGACAGATAGGCAAAGAGATGGAGTCAACAGGATTCAGTGACAGACACAATGGAAAGAGTGCGACAAAGAACAGGGACCGATGCTTTTAGGTTTCTGGCGAGACAGCAGTGTGGGCAGTGACCGCAGTTCACTGGGTGAGGGAACACAGCGCTCGTTTGGTCGTGTGATATTCAGGTAGAGGTGCTCAGATGCACATGTCTGGACTTCAGGACAGAGTCTAGACTGGAAATAAGTATTTAAATGACCGGCATACAGGTTGTCATTGAAATGGTCCAAGTGAATGAGAATGCGCGTGTCTCTGTGTATGGTGACAATAGAGGAACAATAGAAGCCTGAAGAGTCTCACCGGGTAGGGGATGGCTAGAGGAAGCATACCCAAGGGGCAACCGAAGGGATCGAAGGAAGCAAGAGAGTATTTTGAGAAAGAGGGGACATTTAGTCATTTTTAATGCTACAGAGAGTTTAAGAAAGGATGGAAAAGTGTCTATTTGATGAACAGTGCTACGTGCTGTATATAATGAAATATACAGCCAGGATGTTGAGTGTAGCTGTTAGAATGACTACATATACTTAGAATGGGTACAGATGGGATTTGGAGTGAGATGTGAGTTTAAGTTAAGGCTCTATAACTCACTAAATTTCTGGTCTTAGGCTAATTAATCCCGCTGAGAGTTTCCTCCTGTGCAAACTGGAAAAACAAACAGTTACAAACATGCTATCAGGACAGAGTGAAATCATGTATGTAAAGAACATAGCACATATATGTCCACTAAATGATAGCAGTTATGCACTGTCTGTGTTCCAGCCATAATCTTGTTACTGTTGTTACATTTATTTCTTAGAAAAAAAATTATAATAGCACTTTCATGTCTTAGTAGCTCTTATTTTATTTGCAGCAAACATTCCAGCTCCTTTTGTGAACAATCAAAATGATTTGATCATATTAATACCTCAGTATTTTAAAAGTACTTAGAGTAATGCCTAGATGATGTCTTTATTTCCCCCCATGTGAGATGTTTAAACAGAGTAGCTAGTCTTCTAAAATAGTGAGAAATCCTTGTATATTCAAATCGATGTGTGAATGATTTCAGGTTGTAGAATCATCACTGAAAAAGCTGGAATGCGATCCCACTGAAATAGAAGAATTTATGGAACTTTTTACTTTTCTGGATTCAGTTTCCTCAGAAATATCTAGACTAGAAAAAGAGCATTCAACAGTTGCTCAGCTCTACTCTGTTTTGAGGTACTACCAGATCCGTATTTCAGAGGAGCAGGTTGCCATACACAAAACCCTTTTCATCAAGTTCACTCAGCTAAAAACTGCTATGAAGTTAAGTAAAATAAATAAAGATGCTACCATTGCGAAGTTCAGAGACAACTTGGAAGTATATGTCACTGGTCTGCGGGTTGACATCAGTAATTTAAAGGCCAAAGTAAGTTTTTGTTTTTCATTAAAAATCAACTTGATCTTAGTCTCATGTAGGCCTGAGCAGGTAGGTATCTTCTTTTCTGTGGACAGTTAGGTCAATAATTTAATGTACGTAAGCTTCACCCGGAATTCACAAACAGAATTTTGGTGATTTGGGAACTCGAATGGGCAGTAAAATTACAAGTCTGTTTTCACTAACCTCTAACTGAAATTTAGCATTTGTTTCAATTTTGAGTTAATGTAGGCAGCGAACAGCAAAGCTGGTGACTTTTTCCATTGGCTTCAACAGACAGTCCAAGGGGGCCCATGGCACAAAAAGGGCTAAGAGACCCTGAGTTCTTCCTGGGCCTTCATCTAGGCCAAATGGTAATAGTTCCAGCTTCACATGGGTTTAGTAAGTAAGGTAATGTGTTACTGTAGTGCCTGAAATGGGGGCGATACACACCGTGAATTGCAGATCTGATGGTGGTAATAATTAAAATGGATCATAAACAGAAGTAACTATAAACTACAGACAGTCCTTCTAGGTGATGGCTGCCAGGAACATTGGGCAAGGCTTGGGCCGCATGCTGAAATGCCGCCAGTAGAGCTGGCTGCGCCCTGAGCACCGTGGCCTGAGCCCACCTCATTGTCGTTTTCTAGATAAGAACCCCCGTCCTGCTCCACACCGGCACCCGAGTGTCAACGGCGATGGAAATGATCCAGGCGCTCTCCCAGGAGGCGGCAAGCCTGGCTAACAAAATCCGAATGTGCTCCAACTACCAGGAGTTCTTCAGCGACACCCATTCTTTCAACCTGGAGGAGATCACGCAGATCGTGCACGCGGAGATCTCCGACATCGAGTACGACCTGACGCTGCGGCGGATCCTGTGGGATGCGCAGGAGGAGTGGAGGGCCCTCTTCCAGGAGTGGCGGGCCAGCGCGCTCCACGAAATCGACGTGGAGGCCGTGCAGAGGAACGTCTCCAGGTGGATGAACATCATCTATGTGCTGGAAAAAGGTGGGTGTGTCTCCGTTTCCCCCCCTAGAATTACACACAAAGTGCCCTTGGGGTCAGCAGGATCCTTGTGACTTTACCTGTTCCAAGGGCTCGCCACTAATGGCTGGAGAGGGGACAGGAATATGGGGTAGGATTGTTTCCCGAAGCGGAAAAAGAGATGAAAACTTTGCCCTCCCCGCCCCAATTTTTTTAAAGTGGTAACGGTTTGCGTACCCGTTAAAAGTCGGTTCCCCAGGCAGAACCCTACACACTTCCCCGTGATTCTGCGTCTTCCTAGGGCCAGAGGCGGGTTGATGGGCAGGGCCCGAACCCGCACCCTCGCCTGTGTGCCCCCGGGGTCCTCGGGGCCGCGGGAAAGGGCTGAAGAGCCCCTTGGAGGGGCTTCCCTTCCTGAATCAAACGTGAAGCCTCGTCGGTGCAGAGACACTGTCCCTGCGCGAGCAGGTCCTGCCACGTGGCCTTTCCAGAAGGAAACACACTTCACGTGGGAAGGGAACGCGTTTACCTTTTAAATGCCTCTCTCATCTTTCAGCCCTGCTCCAGAAAATCACTTTGAATCGCTTGCTTTGAAATTTTACAGAAAACACAATATCGTAAAAGTTTGGTAAAGAGAAAACTGGCAGCAAACGGCCTAGTCTCGCCACTTTCATGCAACGCGCTGCGCATCTTGCACACATGTTGTGTCGTGTGCGTTCAAAGAACAGGATATAAAGTAACACGCAGGCAGCGTCTTTTAGCTACTGTTTCCCACATAAAATCTTGCTATTTGCCAAAGGATAGACTTGCAAAAACCAAAATTATTCCCTTGCCCTTTCATTTAACCAGGTCTTGCAAAGCATTTTGTTACTCAACACGGCCTGATAAAAGAAGCCCCGTGCGTGTACACTGGGCATTTAAGAACATGGGTGTAGTTTCCAGTCTTCCTGAGGCCCCAGCTTCGGCTGTTTCTCTGCCCCCTCCCTGTTCTTTTAAATGGAGTAAAAAGGTTCTAAGGATTGAGTCTCCGTGGTCTGTCGGTGCTGGACAGACCGGTGCTGGTCTATGGCCAAGTTTTTAACCTACATTTCCTACAGTTCAGCGTCCAAAATATTTTCCTCATGAAATAATAGTGACTTCCCCCCCCCAATGCTCTTCCTTACAAGCAAAATTTAAAAGTCCCAAACCTATTACAGTCTTTCGAATGCATATGAGTGCACCTGCCTTGTCCGTGAACCTGTCTTGTCGGGGACAGTCTGGGAGCCCTGTGGCAGCTGGCTTCCCTAGGGTCAAATTTCATAAGATAACTTGGCTCTGATGGCCTTGGGTTTTAATCTCCAGTACTGGTAACTATTTCTCTTTAATCCAAAGTTTCTACCTACATTTCCCACAGTTCAGTGTTAAAATATTTTCCTTATGAAATAATAGTGACTTTAACCCATAGTTCATTCTTCCGGGAGGGTGATAGTAATAAAGAAAACGCATTATTTTAGTGCAGGCTAATAACTGATAAACTAAGTTTGGTTTATAAAATATGATGAACCTACCGTAAGCCTACTGACCCACCCATTGCTATTTACAGGTTTACCTAAAAACAACATGGTGATGTACCTGAAGCAGTCAGTGACGGGTTTTAGGCAAGAGCTGCCTATCATCATAGCTCTGGGGAACCCCTGTCTGAAGCGAAGGCATTGGGAGGCCCTCCAGGAGATTACTGGGAAGTCAGTTCATCTTCATAAAACCTGTATAGTGGAGAATATTCTAGCGCTCAAGGTAAGTAAAAATCGTTTGGAAAAAAAAACAGGTCGAAATACCAGAGGGGCCGCTTTTCAGTGAGCAAGTATAGCTACCGGGAATAGACGTTAGAAAAGGGAGAAAACTCATAGGCTGTCTGGGGACGCTGAAGGGGACAGCGCCACCTGCACCTGCGCAGAAGGTGCCGCTCGCGAAGGTCCAGCCGTCGGATCTCCAGCCGTTTCCGAAGTTCCTTCGGCAGGCCCGTTTCAAGTCTTTTTAACTGCGTCAGGAATTGTCTGCTCCACGGGATATTAAAAAAATGATGTTTCCTTTTAGATGTATCAGTATGAAAAGGAAATAAATGAAATCTCAACCTCGGCGACCCATGAAACTGCCCTTGAGAAGATGCTCTTCAAGATCATTGACCTCTGGAACACGACCCCCCTGCACCTGGTGCCTCATCGCACGGAGGCCGGCTCCGCCCCCATCATCTCCTCGCTCGACGACCTGGTGGCTCAGCTGGAAGAGTCTCAAACCATGCTTGCGACAGTTAAAGGGTCCTCCTATATCGAGCCCATTAAGGTAAATGTGACGGCAGAGAGGAAGCGTTTTAATGGCCTGCAGCTTCACTTACCACTGAGCTTTCGCGACCTGTGAGCTTTTGAATTGAACATGTCATTTCTAGAAATGGGTTGAATGGTTAGTCGTTAAAATACTAAAAAGAAGTCTCCATGGAAACCCTGTTCGTCGTTGATGAGGAAACGGGAGATAGTTTAATTTGGGCAGACAAGGTGAGCTTTGATAGCAGGAAGGGAAAAAGGGCCCTCTGAGCCAGGACGTGGCCAGCAGCGCCCGGGCGGGGCCCCTAGCAGAAGGCCGCGCTTTAGGCCTGAGCTGCTCTTGCAGGGTCCCCGCAGCCCTCCCCCCGCCCGCTCCGTGTCCCTTGGCTGAACCGTCCAGTCGGCTTGTGTGTGGTGCCCTCCGAGGTGCCTCTGGGCAGCCCACCCCCGGCCACAGCTAAGAATCCCTGAAGCTGCAGGAAGCCCAACAAGATACGCAACACTGTCAAAATAGCAGTAAAATGAACAAAATTGGTCATGGATCGAGAGGAATATGTACTCAACGAGGGGAATCGGTAGTATTTGCAAACATGCAGACATTTAGGGAAAATGTCCATTACCTGGACTTTATAGAAAAAAACAAGGTTTTAAAAAGTTAGGATAAACCACGTAGACTGTTCTCTCACCATATACAGTAAAGTGAAAGGCGAACAGCAGAAAAATAGCAAAAAGACAATCACCAAATCACTCACACACAAGACAGGAAATTTACGTCAACCATAGAATAATATACAGGAAACGTAATCAAAATTTTTAAATTGAAAATAAGCAAAAAGGAGAGAAATATAAACCAAACCTTTATCACGATTGGCTAGAGCCCTAAAAAGGGGGATATTTAGGCCAAATGCCTAAATGCCTTTATGACAAACGGAGTTTTCCGATATTGAAACGATGAAGAAAGCCTGTAAGTACTAGTGTGAAACTTCTCTAAAAGACACTGTTAGGCTTAAAAAAAAAAACAAGCTACAGAACAATGTATATAATACGATTGCATTTATGTAAATTCCTAAAGATATTACATGTATATGTGCAAAAATGTTTAAAGAAAGCAATGAAAGAATATATATTCCAAAATATTTGTATGTTGTATAATAAATAAGACAGAAAATGGAATGTGTGGGATATCTCAGACCTCCCCCAGTACTAAATATAATGAGATTTATATTCATTTACAGACCCTCCATTAATTACTTCCTGTATGTCAGTGACTGATAATCACCGTTGCTCTCAGTTTCTATTTGATGACTCTTACAGTTTCATATGTTTAGATTTGTGTGTTTTTATGTTTGCAGGGTCTGGTGGATAAATGGGACCACAACCTGACTCTCTTTTCTCATACTCTTGAGGAGTGGGTGAATTGTCAAAGATCTTGGCTTTACCTTGAACCGGTCTTTAATTCTTTAGAAATAAAAAGGTAAAAACTTAAAATAGGCCATATGTGGGTTAAAAAAAAAAAAAAAAAAAAGCATGGTGGATCATTTATTCCCTGTAATTCTTGAGAAATTGTTTCTTCAGTGAATGCTTTAAAAGAATCCTACCCATAGGTACAGGAATATAATCTGCCGAATCATTACTGTGTTTTTTCTTTCATAAAAGTTTGCAGGTGTCATTTTCTAAAGCCTTTTTTCTCAGGTATTGATAGGAAGCTAATAAGGACCGGGAAAGAAATGTCAGATACGTCGTTAAATCTCTAAACTACAACTCGTGCCTGTTGAGTTCTGGAATATTAGTGTGGTTTTGATGTAAACAGTAAAAGTGCTCTTAATAGCATTCAGACAGAAGTGATAGTTTCTTACTTTGGACCCTAGCATTCAAAGTAATTGGTCTCTTTGTAAACCACACAGCTTGTCTAAGGGCCATTCTGAAATAAGATAGGAAATCGTGGGGTGTACGTTTATGAGGCATATTAGAGCAGAGGGTAGAAAGCTCTGAATATCAGTATTTTGAGCTTTATTTTAGAGGCAAAGGAGAACTTCCAGAGACTTACAAAAGAGAAACGTTGAGATGTGCTGCTCCGTAGCAAACAGCATCCGTTTCTGTTGTATCCGTTTCTCTCGTGTGTGAATGCTTTAGACCCCTCTGGTGACCTGTACTTACCCTGGTAGTGCTCGGAGGGAGGACCGTGTACCCAAGAGCTACATCCTTTATGGTGACAGCAGCCGAGTGCCTTCAACATACCCTTAATACTACTTTTTTACTGAACATTTCTTAATTCCTGGAGAGAGAAGACTCCTAGGTCAGGGGGTTCTGGATGTCACCAGGTTGATCTTTTACGGGATTTACTGTGAGGTTGAAAATAGGGCTTTTAAGTGATGGGTGGGTGTCCAGTTGATCATAGTATTTCCTACCATGTACATCACTTGTACATAAGAGACTCAGAAACATCTTAACGTTCAATCAGCAAAAATACAGCACATCGAGACAGTCGGTGAATTGGACAATATTCCGTAGATGATAGATTTTAATTACAGTACCTTCGAAAAACAAAAGTACCTCTAATTTTCTTTCTAAAGGCAGCTCCCAGCAGAAGCGAAACTCTTTTCTCAAGTGATTGGCAGTTGGAGGGAAATCATGTTTAAAATCCAAAACAGACTGGATGCTTTGCAAGTAGCCACCTCTGCGGGGATTCTGGAAACTCTGCAGAATTGCAACACGTCTCTTGAATATATAAAGAAAAGTCTGGAGGTAAAGCTACAGGAGCCCTGAAGTGGGGAGCCGTGTCATCCATGCACCGCAGAAACCACCGAAATGTGGTTTTTCTTCCCTTGGGCTGCCGGCAGCATTTCAGACTCACTGCCTGTGGGGTACTGAGAATACTGCTGAGAGGGAAGAGGGGTGCATGGGCCAATCTAAATGACCTTTTAAGCGCCTGCCTGGCTTTCCTTTTCTGTAAATTGGGATTAACGATGGTGCCCACCGCGAGGGGCTTCGCGCTAAATGAGATCATGTGTTGAAAGCAGGAGAGCTCGCCCACAGGAAGGACCCGATGAATGTTACTTCTGTTAGCTCTATTATTATTAAGTTATAAAATCAGCAAAAGTTGAAATTGAACACTTCGATGGTTTTATAAATTACTGATTCCATAAATTTTTACACTGCCAGATCATGCGATTGCCAGCTAGACACAGATGTCTTCAAATACTGGGTTTTCGTATTTGAGATTTGTGGCGAACACAGTCACTCCCCTTTATAAACCAAGGTGTTTTCCGAACCTTCGCTCCTTTCCCGGGTGGAACGCACGTCTCGGTGGCTGGGTGGCTCCTCCAGAGTTCCCCGCGTGTGGCTCTTGTGTGCACACGTAGGCCCCACGGAGGATGTGACGCCTGTCGCGATGAAACACATCCTGAGCTGCACTTCTCTTGGTTCCGGACAGGACTACCTTGAAATTAAAAGAATGATTTTCCCACGATTTTACTTCCTGAGCAACGAGGAGCTGCTTGCTATTCTAGCCGAGAGCGAAGACCCCGAGTCCGTCCAGGTAACGCCCTTGTCCCCCGCTCGGCAGCACCCGTCCCCGGCCACTCGGGCTTTGACAGTGTTGCCCACCTTTGTTTCCGGTCCGCAGCCTCACCTCGTGAAATGTTTTGAAAACATAAAACAGTTGTTGATATGGAAACAGGAAATCGGCCCTCCTGCTGTGATAATGCTCGTATCGAACGAAGGAGAAACCCTTGTGATGCCAAAGTATGATATTTGTGCTGCAAGCCAAACGCTTAGACTCCGTAAAGCTTTACTTAGAACCTCTGCCTGGAAATTTCTGGCGTATCATAGACATTTGCTAAGCAGACGGTTTCTTCAGAGATGATATACTTGTGTGGAATTGGACTTTTCCACGAACACAAGGTTTTATTGTTTGACGGGGAAGGAAATTTGCTTGGGGTGGCTGGTGCTGCTCCCACGGATGCTCCTGGGACCTCTGGCTTTGCCGTGAGTGGCCCCCAGCAATACCAGCGGGCTGGGCCCTTCCCTTACACTGGTCCAGTTCACCAGCCCTGGCAAGGGCCCGCTGACTTTGGCATGCGGCTCCCGATGTGAGCTGATTTTAAAAATGCTGTGCCCAGCTCTCGCCGTCCACCGAAACCTCTAAGTGGCCCCTGACCTGGGCTTACCGTTTCAAAGATCCAGCGAGAATCCCAAATGCTTCTTAATATAATCAGTCTGTTTTGTAAATTCATATTTCCTGGCACTCTTAATTCTGTAAATGTGTGGTTTTGAAGTCAGAATTCCCCGAAGCTATGTGATATGCTATTTGCAGTTTTCCCCAAACTGAGATCTAGAAAAAAACAAAGGATGTTATAGAATTAGAATCCCTTGGCCTGTGAACAGTGTAAGTGTAGGAAGCTTAGTCTATGGGCTTATCAAAGGAATGAATCAGGAATAAAAATAATTCATTATTATTATTAAATTACAGGAAAATTCGTGTACGAAATGCTGTAGAACAGTGGCTGGTAAATGTAGAGAAAAGCATGTATGATGTGCTGAAAAAGTGAGTACAGTGGTCAGATCCTAAAATTATTATGCGTATGTTCAAACCTGGTCAATTAGCTACTGATCTAAGTGGGAACTAGACCGAGAAATGCATGGAGTAAAATCCCGTCGTGTCATGTTTTGATAGAACATGACGAGATATAAATAATATAACTAATTTTTTTGTTTACAGATTTGTAAACCAAGGGATTGAAGACTGGCACCACCAGCCTTTTCCCCTGTGGGTGGTATCGCACCCAGGACAAGTGGTGCTCACCGTGGTAAGTCGATGCTGCGCTCATATGGACGCATTTAACGGTGGCTGCCCTGCCAGGAAAGAGATTTAGAAATAAGCCACTATGAAGGGTACTCATGGATGCAGCTTACTTTGAAATATGTCAAGAAGTAAGATGGACAGATGGACGGATAGATAGCTAGAGATGGGACAAGGTGCCCGTAGAGCAAAAAGTTAATCGTGGACTCTCGGTGGTGAGTATATAGGTATTCATTTTACAATGAATTCCTTCAGCTTTTCCAGTTCAAAATTTTCATAATAAAATGATGAATAAAGCTAGGCATTATTTTCCCAGAGATATCGCTATATTGTGCTGTGTTAGTTGTCTACTGCTTTCATTTATAAGCTACTACAAACGTAGCCGCTTTAAAACAACACGATTTATTGCCCTACAGTTAGTTTGTAGGGTGGAAGGACAACGCAGGTCTCACTGGGCCGAAATCAGGGCGTCAGCAGGGCTGCGTTCCTTTCTCCAGTTCAGACTCTCAAGTCCGTGCAAAGTGCAAGCTCCCTGTTTTACACACACGCACGTGTACTCTCACGTACACACACGCCACACATACGCTTCTTGGAAACATTTGTTTTCATTTCTAAAATGTGTGCTTCAGCAGTCGTATTTATATTTTACTTTTTCAGAGCCAGATCATATTTTATAATGAGTGTGTCAAAAGTTTTGCGAGCTCTCACTCAAGAGAAGAGCTGGAAAAGGTCCACGCTGGTATAATATGTCATCTAGAAGAGGTTGCAGAGCTGGTGGTGCTGGATTCTAGTAACTCTCGAACCAAAATTGTGCTAGGGGCCTTGGTTACCATTTACGTTCACTGCAGAGATATAGTGAGAGATTTACTACTCAAAAATATCTTCAATGCAGAGGACTTTGAGTGGACAAGGTATGTAGATCTGAATTATAACTCTACATAAACTCATTTCTCACATGGACACCTCTAGGTAAGTTAATTGTCTACCACAAGCTTTGTCAAACCTGAATTTTAATTTTCTAGAAGAATAAATATTGCTAAAATGTCCATACTACCCAGAACAATTTATAAATTCTGTTCAATCCCTATCAAAATTCCAATGGGTATTTTTCACAGAAATGGGGGGGATATACTAAAATTTGTCTGGAACCACAAAAGACCCCCAGTAGCCAAAACAGTTTGAAGACAAAAAGAACAAAGTTGGAGGCATGGCGCTTCCTGATTTCAAACTACATTGCAGAGCTATAGGAGTCAAAACAGTATGCTTTTGGCGTAAAAACAGACACACAAATCAGTGGAACAGAACAGAGAGTCCAGAAATAAATCCACACATATGGACAATCTATAACAAAAGGGCCAGTAATATGCAATGGAAAAGGGTAGGTCTCTTCAATAAATGGTGATGGGAAAGCTAAAAGGCCACATGCAAAGAATTAAATGGGCCACTGTCTTACACCATAAACCAAAAGGAACTTGAAATGAGTTAAAGACTTGAATGTAAGACTTGAAACCATAAAATCCCTAGAAGAAAACATAGGCAGGTAAGCTTCTTAACATCTGTCCTGGTGGTGATTTATTGGATCTGACCCCAAAAGCAAAGGCCAAAAAAACAACAAGAAGGACTATAGCAAACTAAAAAACCTTCAACAGAGCAAAGGAGAAACCATCAACAAAATGAAAAGGCAAACGTACTAAATGGAGAAAATATTTGCAGATCATGTATCTAAAGAACTCATAACTCGAAGCCAAAATGAACCCCAAACAATCTGATTAAAAATGAGCAGATGAACCAAATGGACATTGTTTCAAAGAAGTCATACAGATAGCCTCCGGGTGCGTGAAAAGATGCTCAACACCACTAGTCATCCAGGGAAATGCAAATTAAAACCCCAATGAGATATCACTTCACACTGGTTAGAATGGTTGTCATCAAAAAGACGAGAGAGAGAGAGAGAGGGAGAGAGAGGGTGTTGGTGAGGGTGTGGAGAAAGGGGGGCCCTTGTGCACTGTTGGTGGGGATGTAAATTGGTGCAGCCACTGTGGGAAATGTAGGGAAGTTCCTCCTAGAATTAAAAAGGGAACCACCGTAAGATTCAGCAGTGCCACTCCTGGGTATTTATCCTAAGGAAACAAAATCGCTACCCCCGTATGTGTCGCAGTATTATTCACAGCCCGCTGGTGAAGGGGTACAGAAAATGTGGTGTCTGTGTAGAATCTCAGAATGTTACTCATCCACTGGAAGGAGGCAATCCTGCCCCTTTTGCTACATTATGGGTGGAACTTCATGGCATTGTGCTAAGTGAAATAAGTGGGACAGAGAAAGACCAGTACTGCGGGGCACCGCTTACATGTGAAATCTGAAAAGCCTGAACTCATAGGAACAGGACTGATGGGGAGCTGTCAGAGGCAGGGGGTCAGAGTCACAGACTCCAGTTACAAGATAAGATTTGGGAATGTAACGTACAGCATGGAGACGATAGTAAACAATACTCGTTATATTTGAACAGCGCTAAGAGAGTAGATCCTAACAGATCACATCACAAGGAGAAAAGTTTGCAACTGAGGTGATGGATTTTAACTAAACCTATTGCAGTGCAGTAGTCACTTCACAATGTATACATAACATATATGTTAAATCATTGGGCACCTTAAACTCATAGTGTTATATGTCAGTATCTCAGTAAAACGGGGGGGGGGGGGGGGAGAATGTATATCTTAAAGCTACAAATAGGTCAAAAATTTAACTCAGAGCCTTGTAGAGGGAAATATTTACAGTGAACTACACAACTCATAGTGTTCATAAGATGAACACAGTCAGTTTTTCCAAGCACAATTTTTTTTTTTCTATTTGGAGCACACAGCATTTGTCTCGGCTGCGCTCACCGCAGGGACCTGGTTTCTAACGAACAGTGTCCTGAACCACATTCTCCCTGGAAACCGTAACAAGCTTCCCGGGGAGTCGGAGCAGCAGGACCCGCTGGGCCATTTCCCGGGCCCTCCCGGGTCTGTAGGCTTCTGAGTTCTCATTATGAACTACTTGTCCGGCACTTTCCATGTGATTTTAATGTTTTGATTTCTGTTTTTAATCAGTGTTTCATTTTTTAATCTGCATCGTGTTTCTGCATTTGAAAAAAAAATTTGCCCCAATAATACAAGTATTTAAAATATTTTTTTTCTAGACATTTGCAGTATAAATGGAATGAAAAGCAGAAGCTGTGCTACGTATGCCAGGGGGACGCGAGCTTTACCTACGGCTACGAGTACCTGGGCTGCACCCCCAGGCTGGTGGTCACGCCGCTCACCAGCAGGTGCTGGCTCACCCTCACCGGCGCGCTGCACTTGAACCTGGGCGGCTGCCCCTCGGGCCCGGCGGGCACGGGCAAGACCGAGAGCGTGAAGGACCTGGCCAAAGTACGTGCTTTCATGTCCAGAGTAAAGGCTTCTTTATAAGTCACAGACCTGAGCAGTCCCTGAAGCTGACACCATTTCCGTTGAGATGTTCACAGCCTGTCGCTAGCACAGCCCTTCGTGCACCCCGGCGGCTAACACTTGAATGGCTGTTTGGTGGTGGCATTTAGGCTCCTCAGCAAGTCAGCATCTGCTCTGTGTTTACTTGGAAAACCATTGAACTAACCAACTGGCATGTGAATGACACTTGTGTCCCCCCTTCCCCTTCCTGAAGGGGTGATTGGTTTATTTTGTGCCCCATGCACAGATTTTTGCCTAGTCTTGGTGATTAATAGCTGTGTGTGCTTGTGTGAGAGAGACAGACAGACAGAGACAGACGAGACAGCAGTGACGGATGAGAGGATATAGTTTATGACTTCGCTGGAATGCTTTTCTCTTAGTTTTTCTACTTGTCGATGTGTTTAAAAACACGGCCTTAGTGCTCCGTGTGCTAATCAGCTGAACTGTAATAGTAGATGCACATTGCCGCCAAGTTGAGTTTTGTGAGTTTTTAAATTTGGTATGTAAGTCATCTTTAATTGCAAAAGTTTTCTCAAAAGAATAAAGACATTTTATTACTCTGGAAGCTTTAACATTAGTATTTTGTGTCATAATTCAAGAAATGTATTAAAGTAATATTTTTGTTTCCCAGTCCTTAGGTAAACACTGTGTGGTCTTCAACTGTTTTGAGGATTTGGATTATAAGGTAAAGCTTATAGACTCAGGTAAAAATATTGTACAAATAAATTATTCATTGAGGATTGAAAGAAGAAGAAAAGTATCTTAGAGATACATTAAGTAGTAATAGAACTATAAGTGCTATTAATAATTTAAACTCACAATAGAAACTTAGAATGTAATATAAATGTAAAACATTATAGTTTGCTTCCATTCAACTGAACTGCTTCTTAAGACTCTGGTTTTCAAACTTTTTGATAAGGATCTTTCCAAACCAAACTTAATATGGAACATGCATAAATTTTTTAAAAATAAGAGTACTGCTTTATGTATATAAATTTATTTTATGTGTTCTAATCCTGTACATTAATTTACTAAAAAGGTAAATCATTAAGAACAATAGGCTCTTATGATAACACAGAAATTTGAGTCAGAGTTTATGTAGACGATGAGACTTTGTCAGCCTTAGTTTGTTTCGGTTGCACTTTATCTAAGACATGTCTCATAATCTGAACTATATATTAAAGTTTCACATGCCTCTGTGCCTGTCACAGGTTTTCTCAAAGTTTCATAACATTGTATTTTGCCTGTTAAGTCTCAACCCTTTACATTTTATCGCTGTCATTTTATTTGCAGTTCAAAGCCCATTACGTCTGAGATCCCACGTTCCCAATTTGTGCTCACTTTGCATATTAACAAAATCAATAAATAAGCTGATTGAATTATTATTAAGACACTTACCAAGTAGAGTCTCTTTGGAGGGAAACTGCCTTCCAGCGGGCACAGCAGGACTAGGGGGAGGGTGACCTGAGTGAGGCTCTCGCTTGCTGAGCAAAACCGAAGGGGGAACCAAAAAAACTAATACTCCAGGTAAATAATATTTTTAATGCAGTATTTTCTAGAAGGAAAATTAATGCCAAAAAAACCCCATGATAAACACAGTATCAGATATTTAAAGAAAAACAGATGCTGATTCCTGCACTGGGAGGAAGGAACCAACTTCTGTGCCCTGGGCCTGAGGCTCTACCCCCCTCCCTCCCCCCCCTGTCCCTCCCTCCCTCCCCCCCGTCCCTCCCTCCCTCCCTCCCCCCCATCCGTCCCTCCCTCCCTCCCCCCGTCCCTCCCTCCCTCCCTCCCCCCCATCCGTCCCTCCCTCCGTCCCTCCCTCTGCAACACCCGGTGCATCTGGGCCTCCGCATGCCCTTTGGCCCCACAGTGTTCTTGCTTGTTTTGTCGGTTTAGCTGCCAGCACTTAGCATCAATAGCGTTCACTCCGGATTTTCAGCCTCTCCCAGAACACAGGCCCGGCCACCCTGGGCCTGCACCATCATAAACAGCAGGGTTGTTGAGTAGCAGCCGCGGCCGTTAGCCGGGCCCCCTCCAGGCTGGCCTCCAGCTCGCCTCTCGTCCGAAACGGGGCCGGTTCACGAACCCTCCTTACCTGCAGCAGCCTGCCTCTGGCCCTGGAGCGTCGTCCTAACCTAGAGAAAGGAGCATAGTCCTTCAGACACTTGACAGCCATCTGCCGGAAAATTGTCAAGACCTTAGGACAGAGCAGGCTCTGCGAGGAACAGGGCCCCGGGGGGGGGGGGGGGGACTACCAGCTGTGGCCCTGCCTCGATGGCCACTGTCAGCTTCAGAGTCGGCTGCCGCGTGTCCGGCTTTTATAACAGACAGACTGCCTGACTCGTCCCAGGGCCTAAGCACGCCTACAAAAAGCCTGACTCGGCCGTCGGGGTTCGCTTGGCGTGGGTAAATGGGAGGGACATGCAGAAGTGAATGTCCTGGGAAGGATTTCCCCCCACGAGGTCATTTCAGTAACCTTCTGTTTTCTTTAAGATCATGGGGAAATTCTTCTTCGGCCTAGTGCAGTCGGGGGCGTGGTGCTGCTTCGATGAGTTCAACCACATCGACGTGGAAGTCCTCTCGGTGATTGCCTCGCAGATCCAGACGATTAAGGCCGCCAAGGACTGCTACTCTGTCAGGTATTTGCTGGGTGCGCCTGGGCCCCTGAACTGCAAATGTCGCCTACGTTTACTGTTGCTGCTGTTAAGTATTTTTTCCTACAGTGAGTGTTTGGGCGGGGGTGGGGCACTTCTCTAGCATGTTTTCTTTGTTTGGCAAATAATGTGAAAAAAATCTTTGATTTCACATTTTCTTAGTGCCTTTTCATCTTAGGATGTTGCGTTTGAAGAAGCCAAAGGTGGTGGGTTTTGGTGGTTTATTCCCCCCCTTGTAATTCTACATCTTTTTAAAAAGCAAAATTATACTGGCCACACACCAGCAGCCCCCTCTTACCCCATTACTGTGGATGAATATACTTTAATAGTCTTGTAATGATGTTCCGAGGCCTCCCAAGTCTCCCCTCCCCTCCCCTCCCCCCATTGCTTTCCAGAATGCTCTGTTTGGATTTTAATGTCGCACAGCCTTGGGAAAGTGCCAGGCTCGGTTGTTCTCCCGTACTCCGGCCTAGAGGAAGTTCTCTCAGCGATGCAAACTGTCATGTCTCGTAGGTTTGTGCTGGAGGGACGAGAAATCCGCATCAACATGTCCTGCGCAGTATTTGTCACCATGAATTACGGGTGAGTGTGGGCGAATCTGTAGTGGGAGTGGACACGCTTCTCTTTAAGTCTCAGCCGCGGCGGGAGCTGCCGGGCGTGGCACGGGGACCCTGGGCCGCCACCCCGTCTCCCCAGCCTGAACCCCCCTGCTGGCCCCGCTGTTTAGAAACAGCCACAGTGACATTTTCACTTCCCGAGTAGCCAGAGAGGAGATGCGCCACAGAGAGGACACCGACAGGAAAGCTGGTGGGACCAGCAGGAGGAACAAGGGGTGGAGGCCGGGCCGGCTCAGGACATAGGTGCTGCTGGGACGGTGGGGTCACGGGCCGGGGAGCCGGGCAGAGCCACGGGGACGCGAGTCGTGGGAGGAGGCACAGGGGGGAGAGATCACAGACGAGGGAGCACGTGAGATGCAAAGCACAGTGGAAACCACCTTGTGAACAGTAAAGCCCCCAGCATGGTTTCGGGGAAGGTTATATCGTGTATATAACCGAAAAACTGAAAAGTGTATTCCCCCCCCCTTGTTTTTCTTACCCTCTTAAGATACAAAGGTCGTGTAGAGCTCCCAGATAACTTAAAATCTCTCTTTCGCCCTGTGGCAATGGTGGCTCCCCATTTTCAAATGATTGCTGAAATCATTCTGTTCTCGGTGGGTTTCAAATCCGCAAAATCGCTCTCCAGAAAGCTCGTTAACCTGTACGACTTAGCCAGCAAGCAGCTCTCACAACAGGTAAGGAACTGCTTTTCTCCAATACAGGCGATTCCAGAAAACTTTTCTGGAAATTGTCCAGGAATGACCTGGGGAGCTAATGGAGCTGGAAGTCCTGTCCGCACATCAGGTCCGTGGCCCAACTTGGGCGTAAGGCCGTATGTCAAGTCGGTCAAGGGGCCAACCCTTTCCTCCAAGCTCAGGGGGGCAGTAATTGAGTATCTGCTATTTTAAATGATAGACCACTTTCTCCATCCAGGGAAGTTCATTTAGAGCAGCGGTTCTCAGGCCTCATTGTGCATCAGAATGATTTGGAGGCCTTGTTGGAAGACAAGCTGCTGGACCTCACTGCCAGCTTTCTAATCGTCTGGGGCAGGGCCAGAAAAGTTGCCTTTCTAACAAGTTGTCAAGAGTTCCCGCCGCTGCTGATCCGAGTGGTACCTGCCACACTTGGAAAATCACTGTTCTAGAGCGTTCGTTTCTAACCCACAATGGTTTGCACGGCTAGAGACGCACTTCAAAGCGTTCCTCTTTACAGCCGTCTTTCGGTTCGTCTCTCTCTGTCAGAGAAAATTTAATTCTGTTTTCAGCCCCTTTACTCCATGTTAACTGTACTTTAAGAAGGAGACTTTCAGGAGCACCTGTTCGGGAGAGAAGTGAGCGTTGGAAGCAAAACTGAACTCGTGTCCCTGTTTCTCTCCATCGCATAGACGACTAGCCATTTAACTACATGCTCTTTGCATTTACTGCCAAGTTATTTCGTTTTTCCTTCAGAAGCTTAATAACGCACGTATTTTAATGTTTGCTAGGATCACTATAATTTTGGCCTGAGGTCTCTGAAGACAATTATAATAATGGCTGGAAAGAAGAAACGGAAGTTTGAATGGTCAGTGGAATTTTGAATTGTTAGGTCAAAAGTAGTTGTACAACCTGAGAAAATAGTGTGTACAGTAGTTTTATGAAACAATGAGAGACGGGGGGAGCTCCCGGAGCTCTCAGTGAAACACATACCCAACCAGGCATAATGATTCTCTAACGTGAAGCAAGATCTGCCTTGAGAGAAAATGTGAGAGGGGTCAAGGCCATTCCCTAGAACCCCCGCAGGAAAGCCCGAACTCTTTCCCCCCTCGGAGATTTTTAATAAATCATTGTTATTTTTCATTAGATATTAGTTAGCCTGAATTCATTGCAGCTAAAAAAAACCAAACACATGAAAAAACCCTGTTGCTCCATTGCCCACCCCTGGACCAGTGATGGGAGTGACGTCACCTTGACTGCTCTGCTTTGCGGTGAGGGAAGGGGGGCAGGAAATTGGAGCAGCCCCCTCTAGAAATGAGTATTAATGGTCTTTAATGTCAGCAAAGCATCCCTGCTAACTTGATTTTCTTTGTGTAATTTTTTTTTTTTTAATATGTCTTTATTGATTTGAGAGAGAGGGAGAGAGAGAGAAACATCAATGGTGAGAGTCATTGACCGCCTGCCTCCTGCTGGGGATCGAGCCCGCAGCCCGGGCCTGTGCCCTGACCGGGAATCGAACCCCGATCCCCTGGATCCTAAGTCGACGCTCAGCCGCTGAGCCACGCCAGCCCGGCTCACTTGTTCTCTCTCTTTGTTTTGTGTCATTGAAGTACCGCAAGCGACAGTCTCTCGGTAATGGACGAGTCTCTGATTGTGATTGAAGCGGTCAGAGAAGCTTGTTTACCAAAATTCATTGCAGAAGACGTGCTACTTTTTGAAAAGATCATAGGAGATATTATTCCCGAAGTGACAGTTTCAAAAGTCAACCAGCTGGCCTTGGAGGTAATGAACCTTTTGGAAGCTGTCGCGAAGGACTTGGATGTGGAGTGTCAGCTTAGATAAGAAACTCGATGTGGGGGGAAAAGATTGCGGTTCCTCCCGAAACGCTCTAGTCATGTTGCAGGTGGGGGATGATACTACTTGGGGGTGTATTTTCCCCTCGGGGGGAGAAAGCTTTCGGTGCGTTAGGCCCAATGGAAGGAACAGTGACCTGTACCCCGAGGCGAGGAGGAAGGCTGTTGGGTGTTGAGTTCGCCCCAGGGCCAGAACTACTTGCCCCCCACTTGTCCAGGCCTGCTGAGCTCTCTGTGCCCCCTTTGCCCGTCCCATTGCAGGAGTGCAGGGAGTGAGAAATGAAGCAGGCAGGGTTGGCGAGAAAAAAAGATAAATTGTCTTTTTTCTGTAGACATAGCTACCAACTGTATCCGCACCGAAGAACCACTTTAGAAGGAAGCAGCTGCCCTTAGAATTTCTCTGTTGAAATATTAAGTGTCTTTCTAAGCTACAGCCACTCGCTGGGATGTTTTAGCCACTCGCTGGGATGTTTTAATGTATAACCGTGTCAGGTTTGCAAACTTTGAAATTTTACTTGTTATATCTCAGAACAGTTTTAACATCGAAACATTAAAATAATCATTGCAAAATTGAAAACCTACCTTAACGGTGAGTAGAATTGCACAAAGATGTGGAATCTTCTGCATTTTTTTACTGTAGGATAAATACTTGTCCTATGGCAACAGCGAGTCCTTGAGTACATCTTAAAGCAGGAGTTCTTAAATTTGGGGGGGCGCCTATGAATTTGCTACCGGGGTCTCTGAACGTAAAATTGGGACGTGTTGTATTTTGGGTGGAAAGTAGGTTTTCATTATTCTCAGGTTGGTGAACTAAAAAAATTCAGAACTACTATCCTAAAGTACAGCACTTGGTACCTGGTTAAGAGAGATTTTGTAGGATCACATACCAAGAGTTGGAGCTGCAGCGCATTTTACATTGATGTGTTTATTTTCTTTTAGAAAGTAATAGCTGTTGCAACACAACAGCTGGGCTTACAGCAATGGCCAGCTCAGAAAGAAAAAGCCATCCAGTTTCATAACCAACTTCAGGTAAGTGTAGAATATATAGCTCCTTGCTCCTGGGCTCTGAAACCATCAAGGAGAAAAACACTATCAATCAGAGAGCTCTTACCATGTTCTTCGAAGTAGAGTGGTTTATTGATTAATTATTTACCTGGACTTATTTGACCCCTCACTGTAACTCTCAACAAGACTCCTCCTCACCAATTTGCTATTTGTTATTACCAAGTTTTCATATCTAACAGGGTGGATTTCTTTACCGATTTCTCCCACATTTTATTTTTTTGGTCCGTGTCTCTGTCTTTATGACAACACCACACAGTCTTCATTACCATAGCTTTACGGTAGGTCTTCATATCTGTTGGTACCAATTATAAGGGAGGAAAAGTTACCCCTGATCCTCTTAGGGCCCCAGGCTGGGTCTGAAGATTAAACTAATAACTAAGACACATTAACAAGGGAAAAGCGTGTAACTTCTCCTGAATTTTTGCATGTACATGGGAGCCTTCACAAAAGAATGTTTGTGAATGTTTGTGCCCCAGCCCCCAGCACTTGAATTTGGGGGGATGGGGCACCAACACTGAGCCCCTACCACCAAGGTGAGGCGGTCGTGGTTGGCATGGAAAAAGGATAGAGTCGAGCAAAAGTTTTGCAAGAGGTGAGGGGGTGAGGAGGCAGGTCTTCTGCTCTGTGTGACTGGTTCACAGGGGTTTTATTAACCGGATTAGGGAAATAAGAGAACCGAAAAAACATACGGATTAGATTATGTTGAAAAACACGCGAGGCATTCAGATGGGAACATTTAGTAGACCGTAGAAATTTCTGGTTCTTACAACCAAAGCCTGGGGGAAATGTATACATTAGGGAGCCATTAGAATTCAGACCCAGTTAAAGATGCTCCAAATCCACGGGGTGGGAGAGTTTCACTGTAGGAGAGAGAGAGAGATGAATTAAAAGGCTAACACGGAAACAATAGCCGGAACTCAAGAGAGAACATTGACCCACGGAGAGTCCAGAGAAATTTTGTCACAGAGGCCACTTGTAAAGAGAAGGTACAGGAATAAGCCAGAATTGGAAAGTGAGATGAACTGTGAAATATCAAGGCCTGGAAGTTATTCTTTGCATTTTAAAATGAGATCTCCGGTGATTTTAACATTAGCCTCGTGCGTAAAAACAGCCCAGATTAACGTAGATGGAGCCGTAGTGTGAAGGGAGGGCTCGTGGGTGTCGTCTGGGGACCTGCGTGAGATCGGGAGCCTGGCCCGCCGGCCGGCCAGCCCCAGCCACTCACCCCCTTTCGCTCTAGGCTTGTGTCGGGGTGATGCTGGTGGGCCCGACGGGTGGAGGGAAGACGGCGGTCAGGAGGATTCTGGAAAGAGCGCTGACGCTGTTGCCCACGGAAGATGTGCCGCCGCCTGAGGACAGGGACTTGACTTCACAGGTAAACGCTCTGCGAAGGAAAACGTTTCTCTCTGTGTCGATTAAGATCTGATTTTATGTCTCAGTCCCATTATATGTTCCCTTTGCATAAGCTGTTCTGTGCTTGTTCAGTTTATTTCTAGAAATGTTGTCGTTAGGCGTCATTGGTAGTGGATGGGCTTTTTTCATTTGAGTCAGACTGGTCATTGCTGGCATAAAATAGGATGACGGACTTACATGTTTATTTTATACTGAGTCGCCTTAGTTAACGGACTGGCAAGTTCTAATTTTTTTAGGTACTCAACTGAACCATCTTCAGATGAATATAATTTTGCCTCTTTTCTAATTATGTAATTATTATATTCTTAACTTATTGCCTTGATTAATCCTCCCAGGCAGTGTTAACTATAGTATCTCGTGCCTTTATCTGGAATGCAGTTAATATTGCTGCATCTAATAGGATGTTTACTCTAAATATTCTTTATCATACTTTGGAAATTTTTTCTATTCTCATTATGCTTTGGTTTTTGATTCCTAGAATTTAGGAAATGATTTTCAGCATCTATTTTATACATATATATATATATATATATTAAAAATATCTTTATTGATTTCAGAGAAGAGAGGAAGGGAGAGGGAGAGAGAGAGAAACATCAATGATGAGAGTCATCGATCAGCTGCCTCCTGCACGCCCCCTGCTGGGGGAATCGAGCCCGCAACCCGGGCCTGTGCCCTGACCGGGAATCGAACCACAATCTCCTGGATCCTAGGTCGATTGATGCTCAACCGCTGAGCCACACCTGCCAGGCTATTTTTTGTATTTTAATTGGTTAATGTGCTAAGCTGTGATGATAGATTTACTAATGTTTCGTGATATTTTTTCATTCAGTATAAAGTTAGACTCCAGTGCGTAGTGTGTCCTTCAGTGATCTTATCTAAGGAAGTGTCTGCCACTTTTTCCCACTGAGATCCTAGAGTAGGTGGCACGGACTTCAGTTGTTCAGGTAGCCCTGGGGTCGGTCTGAGGGCCAGTTGTGACCTGACGCTTAAGCTCTGTCGACTCTCCGTCACCTCCACACCCGACCCCGGTGCCAGACATGCCACGTCCCAGCTCGTCTATTGTATTCCTGGACGAGGCACAGTGGAGTTTTTTCTCATTGTTTTTCTAGGGATATTATTTGTAATGGCTAGGATTTTTAAAATAATGATCTGAATATTACGGCTGATTTCAATACATCAATTTTTTATTGTTCTTGGAAATTGCTACCTTTATACAGAATCTTTCCTCAAGCAGAAAGGCCTCTCTTAAAACACTTTGGTAATAGCAGTGCAAAAAAATTAAATAATTATACCGTAGTTAATGTCTTTAAAAACCATGCTGGATTTTTCTCAGACTTCAGGAAGAAAAGGAAAAGTGGATATTTGTATTTTAAATCCAAAGTGTATCACTGTTAGTGAGCTATACGGGCAACTGGATCCTAACACTATGGAATGGACCGATGGACTGTTGTCAGCAACAATCCGAAATTACGTATATAGCAACACTACGTGGAATTCAAAGAAAGACACCGATCTCAGACTGAAGTCGTCAACCTTAGAGTCGTCTAATGTAAGTGTAGT
Source organism: Miniopterus natalensis (assembly GCF_054644295.1). Taxonomy (NCBI): domain Eukaryota; kingdom Metazoa; phylum Chordata; class Mammalia; order Chiroptera; family Miniopteridae; genus Miniopterus; species Miniopterus natalensis. The sequence continues at coordinate 13,088,061 of NC_142101.1, read as the reverse complement.
ACGGAGTGATCATTTTTATTTGACTGTTGTGGGTTATTTCATTATTTAAAAGAACTGATATCAAAGCATCATTAAATACCAGGGTAAAAGCAAGTATAAAAATTACCATCAGTTTTTAGAAAAGAGAAAAATTAAGCTATTAAAAAAAAAAAATCACATTGTGTTTTAAAATGGTCGGTAAATGACAAAATGAGGTTAAAGATGCTTGCTTTGCAGGGAACACAGAGTGGATCAAGCAGTGATTCAGATGCCACCCCTCTACCTTACAAATGACCGAGTACAGAAATACTTTAATAGAAAAATGAAGAAAGCATTTGATACGAAGTTCATCAAAAACTAAATATGAATAGCAAAAATGTTTTTCGAAAAGTTCTCATTAGTAATCAAGTAGAGATGGTTTGTTTGTGTCTTCTTAATACTCACCCGAGGAGGAAGGATGTTTTCCTTCCCCATTGATTTTTAGAGAGAGTAGAAGGAGAGGAAACGGGGGGGAGAGAGGCGTCGATGTGACAGAGACGCACACGGATTGGTCGCCTCCCGCACGGGCCCTGGCCAGGGGCGGGTTCGGGCCTGCAGCCCCGGTACATGTCCTTGACAGAAACTCGAACCCGCGACCCTTCGGTGCATGGGCCGACGCTCTAGCCACTGAGCCACACCAGCCGGGGCCGCCTTTTCTTATTTTTATCACAAAGGAAAGCACATTGACATACCGTCCATTTTAGTTGGAAAGTGCGATCAAATAAAAATGTAAACTTTATCGGTAACTTATTTTAGGTTTTCCAGCTCCATTCCTGGAATCCAGCAGATGTTCAGGGTAATATTTTTAAGAAGGAGATGGAGAAAGATGTTAAAATGACAGAAAGTGAGAGTAAGTAGTATTATTAAATTTAATACAGATGATTAATGAACATAAAAGACAAACTGAACCAACCTGAGCTTTGTTTGTGTTTTTAGAATATTTTTGATTAGTGATATTTTGTTCTTGTACTGTTAATTTTCCCCCGGGTGCTTACCTACAATTTGTCTAATTTCACCATGTTATATTACAGTGCATGCACATATAATTATGTTATATAAATACCAGAGCTTACACAGCCCTTTTAGGTCATACCAAGTAGACATTACAGGCAAAAATAACTCTTGCGTGAGAAGCAGCAGAGGCGAGCCACAGTAGTATTGCCAAGCGTATTCCGTTTGGGGGAGCACAGCGATCACACATAGTTAAGTTTCCCTCAGGGTTTTTAAGAAGGTCCCCGAGGCAGGTGTCTCGGCCCATCTTGGCAGCGGTGGCCTCTGGGCCCTACCTCTCCCCTCCTGTTCTTCTGGGATATTTCGGTGTCTTTTTAGTGGCTAACTACTGTCTCCATAGTGACCCCTTCCTACCTCCCCTGTCCTGCCTGACGGATTTCCCAGGAGCAAGGTGACAGGTCTAGAGGGCATCAGGAGGAGCAAGGGGGCTCCCAGTGTGAAATGCGCCCAAATCCACCTGAGCCGTCTGCAAAGGACGCCTGCTTCCCGCAGGCAAAACAGTGCCTGGGTGGGAGGGGAGCCCCACAAACCATATCAGGGGAAAGGTTAATTCATGGCTCTCCCTCTTATCCAAAATTTAGGGGCTAATTATACAATCCAGCTAAGAATTGTATAATTACAATTATGCAATCACAATTGTCTAAGAATGTCGAAACAGCGTTTAAAGCGTTATTAAGTACGTGGTAGGAATATTTATTCGTATTTAACAGGCATTAGAATGATCACACACAAACACATCCCCTCTAGTGTTTTCTAGGCCGTCATCTTTCATATTAATTAGAAAGTATTTTCTCAATAAAACAGTATTTGCAGGATTGTAATAAAGGAAGACTGAGGTTCTTCTCAGTTACACTGAACATGTTTCCCTCCAGAGTTCGACTGGCAGTGGGTCGTCTTAGATGGCCCAGTGGACACCTTTTGGGTGGAAAGCCTGAACTCCATGCTGGACGAGACTCGGACGCTATGCCTAGCGAACAGCGAGAGGATCGCCCTGACCAATAAAATCAGGGTGATCTTCGAAGTGGACAGTCTCTCTCAGGCCAGTCCTGCTACTGTGAGCCGATGTGCAATGGTCTACATGGTGCGTTTTCAAAACGAAATTTCTTAGACAAAATGTATTGGTGAGGGTAATAACCCGTCACTATCTGCAGCACTCCTGATGTAAGTGGTCCCAGTAGTTAAAAGTGCGCGTCCCCTAAAGGCTCCTAGCCCAGAAGTGAACCTGAATGGAATTACTGCTGTTAACACTGCTCCTAATTGGAATGTCATACTTTTTTCCCACAACTGTGAGTAAGTCATGCCTTCAACAGACAGGGTAGGCGGCTGGTAGGAATTACTTTTCCAGTGGAGGAAAGCCTGCCCGAGGCCTTTCCACACCCACTCCGTGACTCTCAGAACCTGGGAAGCACGTTACCAAGAGGGTGGTGAAGAGGTAGGAGACAGAGCCAGGAGAAAGAGTGTTCTCTGCGTGAAATTCATGATTAGGTGCTATGAGCCCTCTGTTCCGATCTACAGGACTCGGTGTGGTGGATAATGCCAAGTGCGGGGCTGATTTTCTGGGGCAGCAGCTCTTCTTAACACATGCACGAGGCCCCAGCATCCCTCTCTGCACGTAACCCCCCAAACACTTGTCGACTTGTAGGACTGTCGTTAAAAATCACAGATATCTCAGAGAAAGGGTAATTCTTGAAGCTTTTCTGATCACTTGCCCTTTAATGAGTGATGATTCAAACCCACGTTTGGCAGTGGTGAATTAAAAAGATGGCAGGAAAAACAGCGGACACTATATATATTTACATAAAGTCATCTTGTGTTTTTTTATTGGTAGGATCCTGTTGATCTGGGATGGGAGCCGTATGTTCAGTCATGGCTTTCAAAAACGTCTAAAATTATGAGTCAATCAGGAGTGGATTGTCTTGAATTCTTGATAAAAAACAGTGTCAAAGATGGACTACAGTTCATAAAGAAACGTCAGAAATTTCAGCCATTTCCCGTGCAGGACATAACAATCGTTACAACTCTCTGCAGAATTCTTGATGCTTTCTTTGAATTCATGGGTAAAAACGGAGGCTTTGGACAATGTGAGTTCTTGCTCCCTGAGTCACACTAATGATGCTATATGTTAGCTAGCTAGCTAGTTAGTTACCACCTTTTATTAGATTTTATAAAAGAAAGGCTGGCCTGGGATTTTCAGTCTACTCGAATCAAAAGCAGACATGTGAAACAAGCTAAAAACCATTTCTAGAGGGGATGGCAGTAAAGTAAAATCATGTTGCACAGAAATGTTGACAGGTCACAAGGAAGAAGAGTATAAAGAATCCTTATGGGATCTCCGTTAGGGAAGACTGTTTCTGCATGTTTTAAAAACTCTTAGAGACATGAATAGTGGGGGGCAAAGCCTGTTTAGAGCCCAAGGTGTAAACTACAGTCATGCAAAGGCATGGACATGGAAAGTGGTAAAATATCTGTCAGGAGCAATCAGGGGTTAAGAAAACAGGAAGGCATTGGGCTGACGCGTGGCCCTGAGTGAGTGCCCGCATTCGGGCACGGTTCTGCCTGGCTCCTGATGAGACAGCAAGTGAGCAGGGGCTCCCAGCTCTCTCTCCAAAACCCTGTTTTAACACAAAGAAAACAAACATGATCTTAATCAGCTCAAAGGAAGAACGAGTAATCACTCATTCTTTGTGTTTCTCTGTGGAACGGATGACTTGGACCGAAAGGGTGGGTGATCGGCCCACAGTGCGCCTGTTTGAAGTTCATTTTGATACATGTCTTATTTGAAAGCACACAGGTTTCTTTGAGGCTCCACTTTATTAGCACCAATCGATCCTTTAGTTTGCCACGTGTACCATATGTGGAGGTGGTCAGCCTGAATGTTTTAAAGCTTTCATTTTGGAAGGAACAAACTTACAAAACAGTTACCAGAGTAGAATGAAGAACCCAAGTATGCAGATTCATGCTTCAAATTCATGCTTCAAGTATGCAGATCCAGGATCGATTCAGACAGGTGCAGGTCTGCTCCCCTTTTCTTAGAAAAGTAACCCCCACTTAAGTAGGCCAGGCAAGATGACTCTGAGGTCCTGCATAGAAAGCAGAGATGTTCTCCAGTGACGATTCGCGAAGCAGTGCTAAAAGTTAAACCTCACTGATTGATCAGCTAAACTTTAAGTCCTGTTGCTTGTGGAAAAATACTCTTTCCTCTTTAAGGTGGAGATGTGAACTGCGTTTCAACTGAGAAGAAAAGTTCTCCGTTTTCAAAAGGTTCTGTCAAATTCAAGGACACGGAAAAGAGGTCAGTTACATTCATTCCACAAGCATGTTCTATACCTTCCAGGTGCCAAACGCTCAAATAGGCACAAAATTACTTGTTGGTAAACCAATACTTTTATGACTTCATGACATCAAAATCTACTTAAACTTATTTTATTCCAGCTTAGATAGCATCTTGTATTTCTAATACAAGATCACCAGATTTTTATGCTAAGTTATATGAATTATGTAAATACATTGGTACAGACCATACATATTTGATAAAGAAATAAAATTGGCATGAATATATTTTATGAATCTACCCTCTGAGCTGAGAAATATTGAACCAGTTACTAGTGACTTTTGAGCTTTTATTTTTCTCATTTAAAAAGCTGGAATAATGTGATGTGTGGTTGGTGCATAGAATAGTGCCTGGTGCATAGTAAGTGCTCAATAAATTATAACTACAGAAGCTACTAACTCTGCAATTCTTCTGCCACTTGTAGGACAGGGAGGTCACTGTTGAGGCCTTCCTACATCTCGCTGTGAGTCCCTGGTCTCACTTGCTTTTGCTTTTCAGTGACAGGACATTCTTAATATGGCCTTTACTCTGCCCGTCAACTCTACCTTCAGGTTCACTCATTTGTGTACATCTTACGTACCAGCATCCTACCCAAACCTTCATTATTTCTTTCCTGTGCTGTTGTAATAGACCAGGAATTGGTTTCCCCAATTCTTCCAGTCCATTTTCAGCATAACCATATATTATTTTTAATTCGTATTAAATAGCAAGTAACCATAGAATAAGTAGGACTGTCACAATTTACCCGTTGATAAACATACAAGGGTTGTTTTCAATTTTTGTTATTATGAATGCTACTGTGATTAGTATGCTAGTACATGCCTCCTGATATTTATAGGCAAGAGTTTGATTTTTTTTTTTTTTTAAACACGTAAATTAGAATGTTTCTTTTTATAGTCATTTAATGACTTCCCATTACACTGAAAATGAAGGGGAAATGCCTTGGTAGCGCTTTAAAGGCCCTTCCTACCTCCCCAGCCTCACCCCCTAATCTCTGCCGCTCACTGTGTGTGTCCTTCAGTGACCCTGGTCAGTTTCCCTTTTCTGTTTCTGAGACGAGCCGTGATCCTTTGACCTCATGGTCTTGGCACATACACTTCTGCTCAAATACTCTTCCTCCCACATGTTGCCCAATCTCACTCATTCTTCTGGTCTCAGTTTCACTGTTGCTTCCTCAAAGAGGCCTTCCCTGATTGCCACAATCTAAGTTAGTTCCCTCTACTGCTGTTCTCTGTGGCATGTTGGACTCCGTTTTCTTGTCCTGAAAATAAGGGATCGTGTTTGTTTTGTTTAGAGTAACTGATACATAGTCAGAATTCAATATTTGCTGAATAAACTATTACACATGGCTAGAAATTTCAAACAGAATTGTACACATGCATTGTCCACTAACGGTTGCCAGCAAACGTCAGTTCAGTGATATATTTTTAGGATTTTTATAACTTACAAATGATTTTATGATAATGCTAAATCCTGAACTATTTTAAATGTCTTCAGGTCAGGCCCCAACGTTTTGTTCAGTCCCATCACCCTCAGCTTCACTATAGAAGTTCAGGTCCCCAAAGACCAGGGTGACCTGGGTTGACCCAAACTGGAGAAGACTCTCCCCAGGCTCACACTACCTGGCGTCAGCCAGATTGAATGAAGTCAACCCTAGGACTCGGTTAAGAGGCGACCATCGTGAAGACTGTTCTCTTGCCTCGCTACGTAAAATGCAGAGAGGTCAGACCCTCTTCCAAAAGACAAGTAAACGCTCAGCTACTAAACTGACCTAAACTAAAAATGAATCGTACATACTTAAATAAATAAAAGTGGACAACAAATCTCTTACACATACGGTACTTCGAAAAGAACAATAGTAGCAGGTGTATAATTTACATGACTTACGGAAGGAGAATTATACATTAGCTTTAAAATCTTTGTCAGCCCTTAATTACTATAATTTTTAATGATGAAATTTTGAAAAGATACTGAGATAAATGACTGAATGCTTTCGAAACGTTTTAACCTTCCCATGTGTCTCCTCCAGGGCGGATGAAAATACCTGGTACCTGGAAAAACATCCTGATAAATTAAAGATGCTGATTCAGAAGCTGTTCATCTTTGCGTTTACTTGGGCGTTCGGAGGGACTTTAAAACGGGAAGATGAGCATGAAAGTGATACGCTGTTGTATTCAAGCTTCGAACCTGCTCCCCATGCCAGAGTAACCTATGATTTTGACAATTTTGTTCATGAATTATTTGAAAACAATTCCCAAGTAGGTAAGCTCTGGGAGGGAAAGGCCATAATTATGCTTCCTTTGGCATAGAAATTGGAAACTCTATGGCTGGGCTTACATTGATTAGGCCCACCTTCTAAAGTGTGAACATTAAAGGCAATAGAGGGTTAATAAGTACATTTCACACCCTTTCTCCGGTGAAATGAGGCTGGAGGAACTTAGACCCCTGGCGGCTACAGGAAGCTGTAACTCAGGGAGGCAAAGTAAAGGGCCCGGGAACTGCGCGCTCGGCCAGGCGGGCCTGTTGTGCCATCAGCGTGCAGCGGGACCTTCACAGGGTTGCTGTAGCCTCACGTTTCTTCTTTGACACAAAAAAAAGGCAACGATGTGAGGCGATGGAACGTTCACCTGACTGTGGCAATCGCTTCACGGAACGTGTGCATCACATCATCACATTGTACACCGTAAACTGACACAGTATTTTGTGATTTGTGTCTCAGTAAAGCTGGAAACATAAAACGGTTTTAGATCAGGGACACCAAGCGTTCGCATGGAGGCAGAGCAGCAAGGACTTCATTTTGCTGAATGTGAGATGAAAAGGTACAGCCACTCTAGAAAGATGAAATCGCCATCTGACCCACATTTCACCCCTAGATGTTTATTCTAGAGAAATGGAAACGTATATTCACACTAAAACCTGCGCACACATGCTTATGGCAGCCTTTTTCATAGTTGAGAAAATTGGTAACATCTCAGATGTTCTTTAATGGACGAATGGCTAAAAAAACTGTGGTACGCCTACACAGTGGAATACTACTCGGCAATTAAAAAGGTTAACTATCGATGGAATGATGGGGAACAGTGTGTGCGAATCTTACATGCGTTATGCCAGGTGAAAGAACTCAGTTTCAAAAAGCTAGACACTGTATGATTCAACTTATGTAATATTCCGGAAAAAGCAAAATATAAAAATAGAGAACAGATGGGTGGTTGCCAGAGGTTAGGGTGGGTGGAAGGGTCTGAGTGCAGAAGGGCAGCACGAGGGAGTCCTTTAAGGTTCTAGAATTGTTCTGGTTCCTGTCTAGCGTGGTGGGTACAAGGTTACATGCATGTGGTAAAAAACTCATCAACTTGTATACCCAAAAGGTGAATTGTACTCTATGTAAAAATGTCATCAATGATTTAAAGGAATGTATCGGATATGAACAGTTATCTTCCTATGGATGGTGAAACCATGGATAATTTTTTTTTTTTTTTTTTTTTGCTTTATTCTGTATTCTCCACAATCTATTAAGAACATTCATTACCTTCACAATAGTGAAGTAAATGTAACTTGCAAGTAGTTATCAGGATTCTCGAATGTGTTGGTTTGGCCACAAGCCGCACGTCGCTGGCTTTTGATAAAGCCCGGCACCCGGCGCAATGAGCAGGACTTCCGAGTGAGGTTTCTGAGGATGTCAGACCATGACTCACCTTGCTTTCCACACACAAAAAAAGACAAAGCTAACAAAACGTGGCTTTTGTACAATTAAAGATGGGAAGATAACATGGGCTCATTTTACACGTTTGGATATACCCTTGGTGAATGATTTGTTATTTCTGGTTCAACAGCCAAATCTTTCAAATGGAGGTCATATCGTCACGGAAAGATTCCGTAAGTGTAACTTCAACTTCCCTGGGATTTACTTACATATTTTTTTTTTTATTTATTATTTTCAAATGTAGGCATTACCTTGCCAACTGGCGAACAGTCCATCTTTGGGTATTTTGTGGATTTACAACAATGCGAATTCATACCGTGGTCAGAACTACTTCCTAACGCTCAGACGCTGCTTCAGAGAGGTAAGAAGTGTTATAAGGAATTACACTCGAATTTCTCTAAAATACTGGGAATACACTGTATGTAAAAGTGCTGTAGTTATGTCAGCAACTGTGAGGGCTGATGAATCCCAAGCCTGTGCAGGGGCCAGTTTAGATCTGCAGGGTGGGGCAAAAGTAGTTACCCGGTTGCTTGTATTGAAAATGATACAATAATTAATAAATCATCCAAGAACAAATTGTGTTTCATATACTCAGGAATGTAAACCTACACTTGCCCCACCCACCCTGTGTGTTTACAAAACATACTTTAAAAAAACACACACCACACAGCCCTCGAACATCACCTCCTGAGACAGTTGGATTGTCTTTCACTGAGTCGGTAGCACATTGTAAAACCATCTAGTTCACTGAAAGTCTTACTAATGGGAATATTTATTACTTTACTTCGCTGTGATTATTGAAAGGCGAAAAGGGAGAAAGCCTCTAAAATAGGGAAAACATGTAAATACTACACTCGGCTGTAAGGGAAACTTTAAATGAGAACAGAACAATTGTAGTTCGGCGAGTATCCGTATGTGCTGCGTTTCCATTCTCCGGTCTGCAGGATAGTAGGAAAAGGACAGGACACTGTGGTGGTCTGAGGGCCTGGTCGAAGCCTGAGGCAGGCACTTAGCCCCCAAGCTTCATGTAGATTCTTGCAAATATAAGAAATTCAGGCTGCAAGTTGAATTAAATTGCCTTGAGGTTGGGTTTCGCTCATCAGAAAATGTCCAAGTTTGGTTGTAAGAATTCCGACAGGCAACGCCCGGAGCTGCGGGAATCGTAAGGCATCCAGAAAGTTCTAGCTCCAGATGCATTTCAGCCAGAGACACCGAGGGTCTGTTACACGTACCTGTCACAGCTGGAGACACCGAGGGTCTGTTACGCGTACCTGTCACGGCCATAGTGGCCGGTCGTGTTTATTTAACCCTTTGCGGTCGTATTAAATTTGGACATGGGTGTCGTACTGGTCGGAATTAAGAGCTTTCAGAGAAATTATGAACTGATACATGAATGAATGGTTAGGATTCGTACGGTTCATTGCTATGGTGGCTGAGAGCAGACATACGACCGGAACGGTAAAATAGCTTTGGTGGCTGAGAGTAGACAAACGACCGCAAAGGGTTAAAACCTGCGACTGGCCTGTCGTGCGTGCGTTAGTGCGGACACCGGACACCGGGTCGTTTTCCCCTTGGCTCCTATGGCTGTGCAGGAAAGCACAGCCGGGCACGCGGCCTCTGAGGCCACCGTCGGGGGGACCAGTGCTGCTTTCTGCGCAGATGGGGACCAGGAGACAGGGCCCGGGCGGGGAAGAAAGAGGCTGACGGTGCATTGCACGCCATGGAAATGTGTGAGCTGTTCACTTTTTAATTTAAAAAGTGAAGGAAAGATGAAGAAGTGAGGCTCTGTTATACTGACCCCTTTTGAGAGTTTTGGCTGTGCCCCGGGGGAGAGAATTGGGGTGGTGCTAGGAAGCCGTGGGACCAGGGAAGATTTGGTTTAGTTTTGAGTTTGGCGGGGGCTGTGTGTGAGTGTGTGTGTTGTTTCATATGAAATTGCCTATGTTCACTTGGCTTTTACTAAGAAAAATGTCAATTGCACGTGGTTCAATCAATAGAGAGATTGGCGCTACTGGCCCGTACATGTTTGTGCCATGGAAAATGGCAGGCGATGGGGGGCAGAAGGGTCACCGGAGAAGCGAAGCTCTTTCTGAGGGTCGCGGGAGCCTTGGGCAGGTGCTGCGTTTTGCTGCGGGAAGGAGTTGCAGCGCCTGGGGGGGCAGGTGACAGGCCCGGCGGGACAGTCCGAGTTCCCCGGCTCAGAGCGTGAACGGGAGGGACAGCTTCTGCGATCAGGAGGGGCCCTCGGGCACTCGCAGCAACTTTGGCTTCTTTGTGTATGTTTAAATTGCTCCAAATGTACCCGCCTCCCCAGAAAGCATTTAGCACCTAAAAGATGAAGTGAGCGCTGACGGACAGGTGATCGGAAACTCTGCTTGACGCTTTAACTTAGGGACTTCCATACTAGCAGATCACCAGGGATCCAGGGACAACCTCCTGAAGATCAGAGAGTATGGGGAGAGCGTCAACCACATGGCCACCAGGGACACCATATGCCTCTCCTTCCTCATCAGCCTCCTTTTAAAGAATTTCTGCCCCGTGCTTCTCACAGGTACTAAAAATATTGAAAGGAGGGGAGTTCCAGCGCTGGGAGGCGGCTTAGTCACTATTGTGCACCCATGTTATTGTAGAAGTTGGTAAAAAAAGGCCCTGAAAAGCTTTCCGTTCCTACCTGCAGCACATGGACGCACATTTGCGCACATTGGCCGGCACAGGGCCCCAGGCGCCCTTTCCAGTGTTTCTTCAGCTCCGCGACAAATCCCAGCAGAACCGTTGGGTTAATAATATACGTGTCCGCAGGCTGAGGTCCTCAGAGGGCCGCCGGTGGTAGTCCTGTCGGCTGGTTTAATTAAATGGACACACACAATTGCGTGCAAAGAAAAGCTACAAATCAATTGCCCGATTTAGAAGAATATTACGCGCATCATTCCTCAGGCCCGTGTTAGAATTCCTCAGGCCTCGACCATTGCCGGAGGAATAATTCAGTGCAGCTCCTGCTCTTCCGTAACGTTTATTTTCAACCCCTTCAGGCACCTTTTCCAACTCTTCCTACTCTTCCTACGTCTGTTGCCTTTCACCAGAGACACCAGCATCCCCTTCCCCGTTCAGGCCAAGTGAAGCTGGGATGCTCAGACAGGCCTTATTATTTTCCCTCCAGTTTGGACTAAGGAAACTCTTTTCCTTACTATTTGGTGAATTTAAGTCATGGCCCCCTGTCCTGCCGCCATAAGGGGTTGGTTCCAGTCCCCCCCCCGCCCAGACTAATGGTAAAAATTTCCAGGGCAGTTAACCTCGTGCAGTGGTTCTGCTGTGCTGTAGGCAGGACTGCCTGTGAGGGGTGTAAATGAGCATTACAGAAAAATAATGGTTACTACGTTCTTTCGAGAGAGATGTAAATCATTTAACTACTTGGAGAGGTTTTCATACTAACTGCTTGGCCCACCCACTCCTAACCACAGTTTGTTTGTCTTTAAAGTAGGAGCAAAAACATGCTTTTCATGCAGTTTTCAAATGAAGGGAAATGTTATTGCCTCCCTTTGATGTGCCGGCAGCTGTTCGTTTCCTTGCACACAAGCCTAACCGAATGCATCTCTCCCTTCTGTTAGGAGACTTTGGCGTCGGGAAAACGACCGCCATCAATCAGATGCTTGCACAGTTGGAGGGCTCCGGAGGCTTCCGTGTGAAATACGGGTCAATTCTGGGAGAAGTCCTATTATATAACGAAATTAAAAAGTCAAGGTAGTATTCTTTGCACTCTTAAGTTTGATTTGCCTGGTAAGAAAAGTTTAATGTCTAACTGTGCCTTGTTATGTAAAAATGCAGAAGTGTGGATAAGAGGAGTTAAGGAAATCTTCACTTCTCCAAAGTACTAAAATTAATTCCTGTACATGAGAAATTCTTACATTTATTTTAAATATAACTAAATTTAAATTTTGAATTTTTTACCTAAAAAAGTGCAACTATAAACCATTTTCCTTCCTGGAAAAATGTACCCGAATAAAAGGTTGCGTAGAATTGGTTTTGTTTGCGTTAGAAATAGATTCCCTTCTTACCAAATATATAAATATAGAAAGAGCCGTGTCTCTGTCATTCTGTATGTCTCTTCCTGGAGGGGAAAAAAAAAAAAAAAAAAGACAAATCTAAATTATGCAAATAAAAAATCCAAAATTTGAAAGTTAATTCCCATTCTGTTAAAATATTAGAGAAGCCTGCTGTTGTTTGAATGGAATGAAAGAGGGAGTTTTGGAGGGGCCCGCAGCGGACCTTTCCTCTGATCTTTAGACTCATAGACCCAGCGGCCTGGGTCCCGCGCTCACGGTGGCCACAGCCACTCTTCTTGTCAGGTCTGTTCTGCTTCACACACCTCGAATTCCTCTGCGTCTCTCCCCAGTGTCGCCGTTAGTCCCAGACACCGTCATCTGCGTCTTACACCAGCTGGTTTGCAGTGGATCTTCCTACACTTACGAGAAGGCCTTAAAAACCAGAGAAATCGTTTTTGAAACATTTGCTACAAGAAGAATCATTCCTTCTCTAAGTTGTTATAATCATAAATAATGGAGTCTGGAAAAAATAAATTTTATTCTGTGTTCAATATTTAAACTGCAGTGGATTTTAACGATAAGGAAAGATACCATAGGGGGGAAAGTACGTAGAGACAAAACCAAAATAAAGGTGAAGGGCCTTTTGTTAAGGGACCCGTAAGGCAAATGTATTTGTAAAGGAACAAATGAGTTCCTGGCCTGCTTTCCGAAGGAAATACCCAGTAGCCTGGCACCCTAGGAACCTTCCCAGTTTGTTTTTTAGAGTAAGTCCGTGTTTCATTAACTTAGGGTGTCAGTTCTGATGGTGACACTAATCTGATCTGTAAAAGTGGGAAACAGGGAAAAGGCATTTGTTTCCTTGTAGGAGACAGAAGTCAGATCAACCACACGCTGGCTGATACTTTCGTTTTATTTTGTGCCTACAGCTGCCAAGGTAGATAAGCTAACTTTGAATCCTTAAACCGTTTTGTGTGTTTTTTTATTCCAATAGCCTGAGGCAGAACATCAGCCTCCTGCTTTCGGAAACTCATAAGGCAGCGGGGAGCCAAGGTGCGTAGTTACAGTCGCTTCGAAACCTTCCCCTCTCGGCGAGTCGCAGGCCGCCCTGTGCTCAGAAGCCTCAGCATGGGAAGCTCAGTTGACAGTTTCAGATAAAACGCCCTGGAAGCTACCAGGACCCTCCAGAACTGCCCTGTCCCCCTGCTCGGGAGCCGGCTGTTCTCGCGGGGGGCTGTCGTGTCTGAGCCCCACGGGGCTCTGGCAGCAGCAGCCGGGCCTCCCCTTGGATGCTTTCAGAAGCAGTGCGGCCTTTGGGAGCCACAAGGCCCTTCCGAAGAGGAGAAGGTGGGGTGGCCCGGGCACAGCTGTAAAGGGGGGGGAGCCTGCCTGCCACGGGTTCCGCCAGCAGAGGCTGTCGGTTTGGGGCCTTTTGCTACAGAACCACCCCAGTGGATGCTCCTCACTCAGAGATGTGCCCTGATTCCAGTGCCTTTGGGGGACACACACACCAGCTGCCTCCTTTGAGATCTTGCACGTGCAGTTTAATAATTATTAACAGCATATCGCGAAGCTAAATATTTCTAAAGCATTGAGAGTGATCTATGTCCGTTGTGCATCAGTGAAGGGAAGGTTCCCTGAGCTTCCACACTCTTGCTCTTGGCTGTGATTGCGGAGAGACACCCCGGTTCCCTCCTAAAAGTCAGGAGTATCTGGAAACATTTCCAAGTTGCCATTCCTCCCCTCACGGATTTGTCCTCGGAGTAGTTTCTTTACAACGACAAGAATATAGTAAAGTGAGGTGATTTTTATGTTTCCTAGCACGTGTCAGAGTAAAGCAGATGTGTGCTGGAAGTGCTCTAACCTTGTTTTTTTCTTCCCATCTTTGGCATCGCAGATAAGGTTACTAAGAAGCCAGAAAAAACTGATGTAAGTTCATTTAAAAAAGAGAGAAAAGAAGTTACCGTCTCTACGATAAATTTTGGCATCAAAATGACGGCTGCCAAAACCAAGGAGGTGATCCTGAAGTTAAGGAGAAGACTGAAGAACACGCTGGGAGCACCCGAAAGCAGCAGGGTAGGGCGCCCGGGCTCGCCCGCTAACCTGCTTGCGCCACCCGGGTCACCGTGACTTGTTTTAGTCAACACTAATAGACGGAAAACGGAATTGTGGCCTACACTCCTGTTACTATAAAACGCACTTTAAGTGGGAGTTTAGGTTTTCAGATCAATGTCATTCGTTTTCCCAACGTGATGAATTGCGGTGATTCGGGATGACTGAAGCCAGAGAAGCTCCTGGAATCTGAGTTAGACACGAGGAGACGAGTTTTGTTACTGTGCGTTTGACCACGTGCTCCTGTGGCCGTGGCCTGGGAGGGACAATTGCAGGTTACAGCCGGTGATTCCGGCTCAGCGCCAAGAAATAAGCCCCAGATCCAGGGATTTGCAGGCATCGTTAATAAGAAGCTCACGTGCAGTCCTTGGGGACATCTGAGTTTAACCCCTGTGGCTGTCAGTTTCAAAGCCTTTAAGGGTGTACTTCAGATTTCCTTGATTTTTAAATGAAGATCTGGATAAATTTGGTGGGTCTTTGCAAGTTGGGTATATTTTAGGGACTTTGGAAAGGACAGTAATGGCTCAGCCAAGTCACACACATGAAGACATGTAAGCAAAAGAAATTTGGTTCAAACCAGTGTGTCTATAAATCATCCGGCCTGTGGTCCAAAAGCGGGGGAAATGGAGTGTCTTACTAAAAAATGGTATTGACAGTTACAAATTAGGTAATCAGGTAATTAAAAACAAGTGGCTATTTGTAGTTTTTCAATTCCTACTTGTTTGACAAAAATAAATAATAACCTGAGGGGGCCAGTGTGCACCGAGCGCGCAGTCTGAAGGGTGTGATCAGTGCTCTTCGGTGCGTAGTATCTTCCAAGGCAGAAAGGCAGGCAGGTTTAAAGGTTGGAAATGTCTGGATTCTCTGCTGGTTGTTCCTGACGACAGCATCCGCAGCGGGATTGCAGAGTCCGGTTCCAGGGGACAGTTTATTCCTAAACCAGGCACCTCCCTGCCTAAAGCAGTGCGCCCAGCGCGTCAGTGTTGAACGGGGGACGGTCACGCCAGTTCCTCTGCAGTAGCCACCTCCGGTCACTTTATCCAGCATCAGAAACATTTCTATTGTCATCATGGGTCCATAGAGAATTGAGTCGAGTTTCTGCTGTTTCAAAAACTTACTGTTTTTCTAAAATCATATTAAAATAGAATTTGATCTGCTGCTTTTTAATAGAAAAAAAAGAGCATTACATATAATTTTGTTCTTATACCACGGCATAATTAATATCCCTAATTCATAGTTTAAAGACAGGCGATACTAATTAATACCTTTTAAACCCTCTGTCTTCCTGCAGATTGTCATGTTCATTGATGACCTGAATATGCCCGAAGCAGATATGTACGGAGCACAGCCACCCCTGGAACTAATCAGACAATTACTAGATTTGGGAGGAATTTATGATACTGAAAAAATTTCATGGAAGGTAAAGTTCATGTTTAATATTGTTACTTAGCAATAAATTAAATAATGGTAAACAATGTTGAGAAATTTAGAAAATCTAGTGAAATGGACATGTAGAGCAAAAAAAAAAAAATCAGCATGCCCATTACATCTTTGCAAGTTAGCACGTCAGCGGGTTCATAGAAATTCTACTTTGGGTAGGATTAAATCTTAGTAAAAACTGCAAGTATGTCCTATAGGTTTAGTTTCCGAATCAAACAGGGCTCACTACCGTTAAACACATTAATAGTTAATCAAATGTTTCAATATATCAGTAGCTAACGCATAGGAGAAAAGCGAATCCCCACATAAGTCTACTCTCAGCTTTATTTTTCAAGAACATAGATCAAGGATTTCCAGAAATACTGCAAAGTTTAAAAAAAATTCCCAGGGAGGAATTTCTGTGCAGTTATTTTTGTTACATTGAGCCAAGTCAGAATGACTTAAATTTTTTTTTTTTAAATAAATGCATTCTCTTCTTACTTGGCTCCCTCTCTGGAAACATAGCCCCGTGTTCCAGAGCTGACTTTATCACCTAAGCATCCTGGGCCTCGGTTCCTCACCTGTAAAGGTAGATGGTGGCATTGCAGAGTTGCCCACCTCAGGCGGGCCCAGGGCCCCGGGTGATGCCCACTGGCTGGTGAGTGGCGCCAGGCAGGCTTCTCACGATGCTTCTGTGGGCATGGGCATGGGCATGGGCAGGAACAAGGCTGCTGAAAGCACCCCACGGTGGGCAGACTGGATGATCGGGGTGATCCCACCCTGCTCCACAAGGCTGGGATGCTGCGGAGTGTAAACAGTCACGCATCTTCTCAGCCCAGGCCAATCCTGGCTCCTCTGGGGAACCCCCCCCCCGGGGTTTCTCACGCCATCAGAGCCCTCTCCGCTGGCCTCAGCGACAGGTTGCTGCTTTTCCAACAACTGCTTTTTTTAAAAAAAAAAATAGGCTGCTTCTTGATGACATGCAGGAAGCTTCCTAGAAGCAGCATGTCTTGGAATGACATCCTGGGATGGGTGACTTCCGAGAAGGTGGGTTTCTGTGACCACCATAATTTTTGTCTTGCTGAATATGGTCATCTTAATCTTAAACAATTTTCAATCTTTGGTCCATTCGGGGGAAATGGGAACACGCTTCGCTTTCTACAGATGCCTTGAGCTGCCCTCCCCGTTCACGCTCTCCACAGAATATTCAAGATCTCTCTCTCGTGGCAGCTTGTGTTCCTTCCATCGGGAGGAGGGATATTAGCCCGCGGCTCCTGAAGCATTTTTCCATCCTGGTCCTGCCTCACCCTCCACAGGTTGCCCTGCGTACTATTTTCCAGGTAACGCATCTAACTCATGTTCTGCTGGGGGGAAAAAAATAAAAGGAAATTCCACGCTATAAGGAAAATGGGAGAACTTCAGGTCACTTCTATTGAACAGAAATTCTCTGAAGGGCATGAGTTTTAGCTGTCCCTGTATATTTTTCTGGCCTGCTATTATAATTTGCCTCTAAATAGCAAAAACATAACAGTGTGTGTGTGTGTGTGTAAGAAACACCTTGGTGCACGTTTAATGAATGTTTCAAATGTAGATTCCAAGACTCGATGCTCAGAAATCCTGCCTCGGCAGCCGCCTTCACAAGCACACCCCATCCTGGCGCCTGATGATTTCTTTTTTTTTTTCGTTTTCCTAGAGGATAAAACGTAATGAGAGAAAAAACTCGGCAATACCTTATTGGGAAAATGGCTTAAGGTGAAACCTAGTTTGATTAGATAAATAATTCTTCCAACCTAATTACTTGCTTTTCTTCTTTCTTAACGTAAAACTTGAAGATTTAATTCTTAAAACCCATTTTTCGAAAAGCACTTGGTAGTATATATCTTTATTGATTTCAGAGAGAGGAAAGGAGAGGGGGAGAGAGAGACAGAAACATCAATGATGAGTCATTGATCGAGCCCGCAGCCCGGGCCTGTGCCCCGACCGGGGATCGAACCCCGAGCGCCTGGCTCCCAGGCCGACGCTCACCCGCTGAGCCCCGCCCGGCCGGGCGGCAACTGGACTCTTTCCATCTCTCTTCGAAGGTGCATCTGGGCATGTATTTCTCCATCCAGAACTTCACCGATGAAGTTCAGAAAAGCAAGGACCAACTGATATCCTGCTGCCTGGCTGTGTACCACCAAGTGTGCCAGGCCATGCGGCCCACGCCGGCCAAGTGCCATTACCTGTTCAATCTTCGGGACATGTTCAAGGTTTGTTTCGAGAGCCGTTCTCTGGCTGGCTTTCACTGTTCACGTTGGGCAAGTGTAATTTCACTGAATTGACGCACACTCTCCGCCCCCCCTCTCTTTTGCCACTTTTCTTACCCATACATACTGTCAGTATTTAATTATTAAAAGGGGCAAAAAGGGAAATTCAGATTGATTAGCTTTGCCATTCATTAGCAGCTTACGCCATGAGCCTGTTAAGAAGACTCACTACAATAATTCCATGCGGAGAATCCACTGATAAGACCGAGCAGGGAAGGAAGCGACAGGGTTTACAATGCGGAGTTTCTGAGATGATTGCGGCCCTTGGAAAACAGAAGCCTGCGTGCGGTTCCTAAACAGGCCTGAAGCCTGACAAGTCTGCTTTCAGTGAACCAGGGGCTGTTGCCAAAAGGGCTGATTTACCCGTCGGCTTTGATCAGAGCGTCATTTTCAGAATTAAAATGTTAAGGAAAAACAATTTTCGAATTTGATCTGTCTCTCCTGGCTGTGGGACTTTAGCCCCAAATAGCACATAGAGCATTTGAAGTGGGTTAGAAGGGTTTGTTTTGATTTGTGTGGTTTTTTTCCATCCAAATTAAGAGTCTTAGACCTTGCCCAACTCATCAAAAAATCCAGATTATAAATGGTAGAAATGACAGTCCTTACCCTGGATAACTGCTTCTGTTTGTATAGAAACATGGACCTGCAAAAACTGAGCCTTGACTCACTGATCCTTCCAACTAATGTCTTTAAAAATGTTATTTTTAAATCCCCGGTAGCTCCTGCTGGGGCTGATGCAAGCCGACAAGGCCGTGATTAACTCCAAAGAGATGGTCGCTCTGTTCTTCGTTCACGAAGCCACCCGGGTGTTTCACGATCGCCTGATTGAACATTCCGAGAAAAGTCAGTTCTATCGGTTTCTTTCAAAGGAACTCGAGAATTATTTTCAGGTAAACTTATATTTTCCGCCTTATTTTAAGTGGTGTTTGGGGCAAAAGTGGTTCGGTAAAGTACGCAGGCATCAATGTACTATAGTATGGAAGTACCGTAACATTAATGAGAGAAGTGTTGCTCTGCTTTTCACTTGAAAATTCAAAGTATAGATGTGATGTGATGGAAATGATAAGGTCTTGATGCCTCTGCTCACTCGTGTGGCCTCTTTGGAACCTCAGAACTGCTCGCTTTTCTCAGGACGAGCCGAAGTGTTCACTCTCTTGGTATGTCAGCCAGATCCCCGGCCTCTCCAGCCCTTTGAACCTCAGTTCCCACGGAGCCTCTTCCGTCCAGGTCACAACAGAAAGCGTTTCAGTAAATGATTCACACGGAAAAGAGCTGTCATTATTTTTTTTGGTAACTATTTCCTTTGCTGTGCAGAAGCTTTTTAGTCTGATGGGGTCCCATTTGTTTATTTCTGCTTTCGTTTCCCTTGCTCAAGGGGACATATCCAAAAAGGTGTTACTCAGGCTGATTTCAGATGCTTTACTTCCGATGTTTTCTTCTAGGAGGTTTATGGTTCCAGCCTTACAGTTAAGTCTTTAACCCGTTTTGAGTTTGTCTTGTACGTGGCGTAAGAGAGTAATTGAAATAACAAAGAGACTGCTGACTCCAGTGTATATTTTTACCTCCTTTGTCATAGATTAGTTGACCCTGTAAGTGAGGGTTTATTTCTGGACTCTCTGTTCTGTTCCGTTGGTCTGTGCGTCTGTTTTCGTGCTAGTCCCAGGCTGTTTTGATGACTGTAGCTCTGTAGTATAGTTGGAGATCAGGGTACGTGAGCCGTGTAGGAAACCGTCAACAAAATAAAAAGGCAACCTACTGAATCAGAGAATATATTTTCAAATGATGTATCTGATAAGGGGTGATATCTAAATATGTAAGAAACTCATACAACTCAGTAACGAAAAAATTAACAATCTGGTCAAAAAGGTGGGCAGGGACACGAGAAGACACTTCTCCAAAGAGGACATACAGATGGCAGCAGACATACGAGAAGATGCTCGACCTCACTAATCATCAGGGAAATTCAAATCAAAACCACAAAGGGCTCCCACCTCACGCCTGTCAGGACGACTGTTATCAAAAAGTCAACAAACGAGGTGCTGGCGAGGACGTGGAGAACAGGGGACCCTTGTGCAAACTGGCGCAGCTCCTGTGGAAAGCGGTATTCCTCAAAAACTCAAATAGATAAACCATACGGCCCAGCAATTCCGCTTCTGGGTATTTAGCCAAAAACAATGAAAACACTAATTTGAAAAGATACAGGCACCCCTGCGTCTACCGCAGCATTATTTACAGATCTGGAAGCAACCTGGGTGCCCGGTGGGTGAAGAAGGCGCGGCGCACATGCAGTGGGACATTACGCAGCAAGGCAAAGGGACGGGGCTGTGCCACTTGTGACAACAGGAGCGTATCCAGAGGGTGTTACGCTAAGCGAAGGAAGTGAGGCGGAGAAAGACAGATGCCATATGGTTTCACTTCTATGTGGAATCTAAAAAAAAAACAAAACCCCAAAACAGACTCATAGAAACAGACCAAAGGGCTGGTCACCAGAAGGGTTGCTCGTTCCACCCCACGACACGGGGCGGGGGGGAAGGGGGAGGGATTTAAACGTACAGATGGGTAGTCACAGAATCGCCTTGGGGACGTGAAGTACGGCGTAGGAAATAACAGCCAATAACACTGCAGTGACTATGTAGTGTCAGGTGGGTACTAGGTTTATCGGGTGATCACTTCATAAGTTACATAAACCAGTAATCTTGGGGTCATACACCGGAAACTAATATAATACAATGTTATAAGGCAGTACATCAACTGTCATTAAAAAATAAAAATAAAGAAAAATCTCAAAATATATATATAAAGGTAGCAACTGTAGGACTGTGGTAAGAATGAATGACACTAATTTGTGTCAAGTGCTTAGAACAGTTTCTGACATACAGTAAGCGCTCAATGCGTGCAAGCTGTTGCAGTAACAGAAAGAACCAAGCCTTGTCTCTGCATTTCAGATATTGGCGGGCAGTTTGGCGGAAAGAGCCTGAGCTCTAGAAAATATTATCCTGAGGAGCCCCCAGGTTTCACCGCCAAAATGGGCCCATGGTGCAAAGCAGGCTCGGCAGCCCTGAGGCCTAGGCCTGCTGAGCCAGAGCCTGTGTGATGCAGACGTAGCGCGTTAATGTTGATGCGTAGGACTGACTAGCGGCAGATACTATTAAATTATCATCTTACAATAGATTCAGTGGGCCAAAGAATCCCTGATGAGCGACTCGACTGTATTTGTGGATTTCCTGGATATCAACAAATCTCACAGAAGAAAGATCTACCAGAACACCAGTGATTATGACAAGCTCGCCGAGGTACTCAGTGAATTCCAGATGAAGGTGAGTTTGTCGTCTTTGGGGGTAAAAACATATAAAATATTAGAAGTACTATATATGTATATATGTTCATATATGCGTGCGCACACATATATAAAATCAAACATCTTGAAGGTGTGTGTCTGGGTGTGTGTAAGAGATTTCAGGGGAAAGGTGGGCCCTCATTCTAAAGCAGACTATTAGAAATGCAGTTTTATATTGTCTCATCTTTGTCTCATTTAATATAAGGGTAAAATTTTAAATACAAGATGCACAGCTGGGGCGTAGGGGGTTGGACAGTTAGAGGCAGTGAATTAAGAAATGCGAGGGAGGGTGTGGCCCCAGGTCCCGAGTGGCAGCAGGGAGCAGCAGGCATGGGCATGCCCGTGTCGTGGGCAGAGATGTGAGGGAGCAGACACACCAGCGAAATCCCAGACGCCTCGAACCCGTGTCCTGAGACTCTTCCTCCCGCCACCCTTCTCACCCCAGGACACAGTGGCAGGAAAGCAGCCGGGCACCGCTCTCCCTACTCCCTTCCCTCGGGCCTGCGGCCGCCCCCCACCAAATCTTGGTCACCGGACTGGGCATCGGGACAGTCCCCACTGTGCAAACTTATTTCCCATAAGCGGAAGCCAGCTCCCTGGGCCTAGATGACCGGAGCAGTCGTTTCCATTTCTGGACCCTCATACGTAAAACCGTAAGGAACGTTTTTCTGTGCCTGCGCTCAGTGTACTTTCCCGTTTCCTTGGCCAGATTTCCCATTCCATGGTGTTCTTCAAGGAGGCCATAGAGCACATCTCGAGAGCCGCCCGGGTCCTCCGGCAGCCAGGGAGTCACATGTTACTGGTAAGAACTGTTAAATTTTTCAAATGGTTTTAAGTTGGCAAAATAAAACTTAAGGAAATCGAACAAATCTGCTTTGCTTACAGAAGTTTTACTTACCCAGACTTTGCATCTTTGAAAAGTTCAAGTCATCGAGTCATAGGACAAGACCCTTGTCCTCTCGAGAGTCTGCCTAAGAAATTTATCAGCACCTAAAAATGCCACTTGTTTTTAGAAAGTATTTGGTATGAATCGAAGAGATGGACCTGGCACCACCTCTAGCATGACCTCAGCATCAATATACTATCTGTGCGGTGGATTTCACTTCTGAACAGCACATGTACTTGAATATCGATTTAGAAACATGAGTCTTTGCACAGAGTTTCAGTTTCCATGAAAACAAGTGGGAGTTAAATTCTTGGAAAATCCCCAAATACTTCAGCTAGAGAAAAGCTTCCAGAAGGCTAAATAAAAATCCAACCTATTCAGCCAATTATGCGAATCACCTAATTTATGACTATTTATTTGTTATTATTTATGTCGGTTTTTAATTTATTTTATACTTAAAACTATTCAGTTATTTAATTCACACACCATTTTTTCCAAAAAGGACTTTTTTTCTGGCCCTTAGAAAAACTAGAGCTTTATTTAAAAAATCTTTTGTTTAAACAGACATGTACAAGACTAATGAAAAGGAATTAAAAGTTGGAAAATAGAATTAAGGCCAAAATGCAGAAGCAGATCTTCCCACCGTCAAAACTATTCCTTTACCAGCCTTTCCCATCCCGTAAGCGGCACCCCCATATAGTTACTGCTCCAGCCAAAAACCTGGGGACCCCTCATTCTTGACACCTTGCACTGCCCACCTTCCGCCTGTCAGTGATCTATCTCCCAAAAAAGTTACAGAAACCGTCTGAGGTGCTTTTACTGTCTAAATTTCCGGCACACCTAGACAGAGAACTATACCGTGCAAGATTCCCAGGGCGCACACAGGAATCACATGTCGGATTTTTCTCCTTCCAAAGATTGGAATCGACGGGTGCGGAAAGGAAACCTGCGCGACCATGGCCTGTTACCTGACGGACTACAAGGTGTACCAGATGCCCGTGTCTCACAACTACGCCTACATGGAGTTCAAAGAAGACTTTAAAAAGGTCTTTATTCAGACAGGGCTGGAAGGGAACCCCACTGCTTTGATCATGGCTAATCTTAACCTGGACCAGGTGAGTGCCTGTTGTCTTTATGATTTGCGAAAGTCTGATATCGAAGCAGTGCCCCATTTAAGATTGGAAAAGAAGATATTTATCCACAGTCCTGTTAACCTGCCATATCCACTCTCGTCATTCCTCTCTGTTCTTACCCAGTTGTAGCCCGTAGAATTGATATGTTTGTAATCCTGTTAGACTCAGGAAAAAAAATATTTTTTGGTGGGTAATAAAGAGAAATCTAGTCTTCATGATGTTGTTGTTTTAATTAGCCTCAGTTCTCCGTAAGCACTGCTGCGTGGTGTGTTTAGAGTGGAATTCGTGAATAATTTACTCACTTATGATTAAGTGTCCGTTTCCCCTCAGGAGGCGTTTTTGGAAGACTTGAACAGCATTCTCAACTTGGGGAAAGTGCCTGACATATTTGAAAAGGAGGAGCTGGACTCTCTCGCACTCAAGATTAGATCTCTCCCTGAGCAGAGCTGTTATTTTGATAACAGGCAAACTGTGCTTTCATTCTTCCAGAAGGTACTTTTTTTGTGAATTGGCTTCATCGATCGTCATGTTAGGTTGAAAGTAGAGTACGTTTAAACCCTGCACGTGAATTTCAAGTTGGGTAATTTCTTTAGTTCTTTAAATGAGTTTTCTAAGCTAAAATAATGACTGCCATCCCCCCCCACCCACCACTCTTAGGCGGGCCAAAGATGAGCAAAGGCCTGGGCTGTTTCTCACTCTGGGTCTCTGTGGGCCTTCGATGCTCACCACCCCAGAGGAAAGAGCTCAGTAGTCGGACCCGTCACCATCTCATGCAGGTCCCCTACTGAGTTCACAGAGCTCCAGCACCAGGCCTAAGAGTTGGTTCACATAGGGATGTTCTGGGGTCCAGCATCCCCCCCCCCCACATAGTCCATGCCAGAGCCTGAGAGCCCGGCTGCTCTCAGAAGGGCCCTGTGGGAACCGCCCCCCCCTTGGAAGGGCTCTGGCTCCGCAGGCGCTCAAGGCACATGGATCGGGCTCCGGTCTACTGGTGAAGGAAAGGATTGAAACAAGAATTAAATGGAATTTTCAACATAGCACATGGTTCAGAGCAGTGGGTTACCTTTAACAACTCATATCTCCATTCTGTTTCAGAGAATATATAAAAACCTGCGTATCTTTATGATTGTGAGCCCCACGGGCCCCAGCTTCCGCCAGAACTGCCGGCTGTACGCGTCCATGATCAGCGCCTGCACCATCGACTGGTACGAGAAGTGGCCAGAGGAGGCCCTCCTCATTGTAGCCAACTCTTTCCTAAGGGAGAAGGTGGATCTGGAGAACAGAGAGGTAAGTGTCACTTCTCGGAAAAAAAGCTAATACAAGGGAAGGTTCCCGTTTGTTAACAGACCCTGGCAGTATCTGAATAGCAGGATCCGTAGGCGGACAAAAATAGGCAGATCTCAGCAAAGCTGTAAAAGAAGTCAAGTGTTTGTCTTGACTCTTGACCGGTTTCCCGTCTCTTTGGCCCCCTAATTCACCGAATCTCAAAAACGCCCAGGCGCCCCACTGCCTGGGGCCCCGTCACTCGTCGGCCCCCCCGGCGGGCAGCAGATTTTCATAAAAGAAGAGCCTTCACTTTGCATTTTGCGGCCCAGAGCCTGTGGTAGGGGAGCTGCGGCCTCTGTGTGTTCCTACTAACCTTCCCTGGCTTGGCTGCAGCCCCAAAACTGCAGGACGTGAAAGCGCGAGCCACGCACACAGAATCAGCTGAGTTATGAGCCGCAAGTCAGCTGGAATCTCTCCTAGAGGGGTCAGCCCACTGAGGATCCCCGGGGGCCCTGACAGAAGGCGCTGTGAAGGCGTCGGGGCCTGAAACTCAGGGCGGGACCCAGAACCCTGACCCGTCCAAACGTTCAAGGACAACAAAGGCCAAAAGGGGGGGGAGGAGCCGGGAAGAAAACGCAGCTGCCTGGTGGCCTGGACATGGGTAGTTAAGACTAGGTTATGTCTAAGTCACAATTCTCTCCAAAGCAAGCAAAGGGGACTCTCTCTCTAGTCTCGTTTGGCTCACTCGTATATCCTTTGAGCCCTCACATTTTTTGCAGCTTTATTTTACTCAACAAAACTGAATATCCTGCTATCAATAACCTACTTTAAGGAAGAAAGATGAGAGATAGAGAAAGCACCAGAAACATGGGCCGTTGGCAGTGGTTCCCTCAGTCCTTGGGTGGCCATGGCAGAACGGGGTCAGCCTAGTAGGAGGAGCCGGGCGTGTCGTCAATCGTTCGCCATATCGTTGCCTCTTCCCACCCTAACACCATCCCGACTTTAAAAACTCATGTATTCCTGCCCCATTCATCCAGGGCCCTTTTCTACAGCCCCACATCTCAAAAATGATAAACCATCTCAAGTTATTCGCAGTGTTTAGTTCTCTCTTTTTGAATGTGTATTTAGATGGCTTTCTCTTAACTCTTTAAAAACCATTTTTCAGAACTTAAAAGAAAAACTCGCCCCAACATGTGTCCAAATCCACAAAACTATAGACGACTTGAACACAAAATACTTCCATAAAACTAGAAGGCATTATTACGTTACTCCCAGGAGCTACTTGCGATTCATGGATACGTTCGCACACATTTTGAGGTCACGGGAGAAAGAAATGCAAACGAAGAGGTAAGACTTGAAGACCAAATCAGAATACATATTTATTTTTATATTTATACTTCTGTCTATATATTTTTTTTTACATCGGTGCTTTTATTTGTGAAAACAAACACAACATAGCGAGACCCAATCTGTCGTGATCACATTACCCTTTTTCCAGCGTTCCCCATGCCTCACCCAGGAGACCCTGGGTGGCCCAGTAGTGTCTCCCTTATATACTTTGCACTACATCCTAGAACATCTCCCGCGCCCTGATGTGCAGGTCATACCAGGACCACCTTAAAAGTCGTCACTGGATACGCGGGGTCACCGTCATCAATGTCCTCAGCTGCCTGTATCTATCAAGCGTGGCGAGGTGGGAACGGAAGCTCGGGCCCAGGAGCTCTTCACCGAGCCCCGATCCCGAAGGTTTTCTCCTATGTTTTCTTCTACAAGCATTATAGTTTTATCTTTCACATTTTGAGATCGTTTGTGTATAAGGCGTGAGGTTTAGCTCAGGGTTCGTATTTTTGAAACAACTTTTCTTCCTCTATTGCTTTTGCATCTTACTCAAAAATCAATTGACAGCATGTAGGGGGCTTTCTTTCTGGGTTTTGTTTCCAGTTCCACCGGTCCGCCTGTCTGTCCCTCTGCCAGGACCACACAATCGTGATCACTGTCCCTTTGTAATCAGCCTTGCAGCCAGATAGCGGTTGCACCCGCCTTATTCCTCTTTTTCAAAATTAATTTTACTGTCCCAGCTCATTTCCCCTTTCCATATAAATTTTAGAATAAGCTCGACTGTATCTACCAAAAAAAAAAAAAAAAATCTGAGTGCAATTTTGACAGGAATTGCATTAAACCTATGTATCCGTTTGGGAAGAATTGACATCTTGACCATGCTGCCTTCCGATCACGATCACAGTGTATCTTGCTCTGTTACTGTTTTGCCGCCTACCACGCCTCTTAATACTGTGTTCCCTGCAGGAACCGTTTCCACATGGGCCTGTCCAAGATCCTGGAGGCAACCGCTCTGGTTACCGATATGCAGGAGGAGCTCTTGATTGTCAGTCCTCAGATAGAGCAAAAAACAAAGGTATATTTCGTTTGAAATCTCTTTTTAAAGGTTTTTATAGTTTAACATAGAACAGTGTTGGAAAGCAAAGGCTCTGGCCCTTGACAAGTGTGGGTTACGGCTCTCGCTTTGTTACCAGGCCGCCGTGTGATCTCTCTCCGTCTCAGGTTCCTTATCTGTAAAATGAGGAAAACATTAACATCACTGTATTTCGATACTAAAAATGTGATGATCGGTGTGTAACTAATGGCCAGACCTCACATAGAAAAATCCCATAGTTACCAGTCAAATCCACCTGAAATGTTCCGTGGTCACTCACCAGTTGCCAGGTATTTTCTGGAAGGAATCACTTACCACTGCTCTTCACGCGTGCTGTAGGACGTATTTATTGTAGCCATCCTTGTTAGTCTGCTGGATAAATGTATCCCAAGCTGATTTTGATCAATTTTATAATAACGAAATGAGCTACTTGAACTCTTTTAAAAAAAGATGTAGCCCTTAAAACTCACACTAAGGAGAATTATTCGGTTCCTTAGGAAAAAGAGACCTTAATGGAAAAACTGCAGAAAGATTCACAAGTAGTCGAGAAAGTGCAGAAGCTTGTTAAACAGGACGAAGAAATCATGGCAGAAGAAGTGCGAATTGTGGAAGAATACGCTCAGGTAAAATGAAAACATA
Source organism: Miniopterus natalensis (assembly GCF_054644295.1). NCBI lineage: Eukaryota > Metazoa > Chordata > Mammalia > Chiroptera > Miniopteridae > Miniopterus > Miniopterus natalensis. The sequence goes on along the minus strand of NC_142101.1, from coordinate 13,060,435 downwards.
ATCAATAGGAGTCACCGAGAGAGCTGCAGAATTAGCCCCTAGTCCCCGCATTTAGAAGGTCAGGCTGGCTGCTCTTAAATACACAGGCGCCCACGCCGGGTACCTTTGGCATTTATCCCAGCAAATATTTATGGAGCACCTACTATGCGCATGACACTATAAATGAGAATAGGAGTGAAAATCGCAGGGTCCCTGTCCCTGCGGAGCCTGTAATCCTAGGAAGAGACGGACCAGAAACCCATCAGAGCCGCATCAGAAATTCACGTGGCCTCCAGGGGAGCACCTGCTGGATGCGAAGCGGCTCCAGGGCCTGGGTTTGGTTTGGGTGTCATTTCAATCTTGACTGAGTAGGTCTCTCTTTTTAAACTGCCCAGTTCCACGGAGCCCCTTCCGAGGCGTTGGAAGGGGCTGTGCGCGCGGGGGGCTCTGAAGCTCCAGCTTCACTTGCTTTTATAATAATTCCACCTTTAAATGAGCAGCTCTTCAAAAGGACATTGTTAACCCCACACTGGGCCGAGCAGAGGGCAGGAACCACTCCGCGATTTTGCTTCTCACCGATACCTTCTCAGTGGGGACCGACCACAGTTCGCACTATAACACACGTTATAAACATGCGTGTACACGCCTAAGTCATGCGGGTGCATAAGCTCTGGGCATTATAAAAATGTCAGCTCCCGTTTTCCAAGTTCAAAATGTAGAAATTTTAAATACGCAGCCATGTGCATTCATACGTATTTGGGGGTTTCTAACTTTATCGCAGACAACCGCCAATGAACTGAAAAGTGTCCTGCCTGCTTTGGAGAAGGCCATCGTGGCTCTGAATGCCCTGGATAAAGGCGATATCTCTGAGTTAAGGTGAGTACTTTGCCTGTTTCTTTTGAGTTGGAAAAGCTCCGAATAAAGTACACATACATGGCAAAAGTAACTGTCATTTTAACGCAGCTTGGGTTCTTTAAGCTTTATATGATGTGTGATATATGCTGAGTCTAATCATTGTTACGATACCATCAAGCGTAAGGCACATTACGCTACCAGGGAAACTGTAGGATGTGCCCTTGGTTATAAACCGAATCACAGTCTCAGATGTGAAAATACGCGTCTTAGAATTGATAAAATACTGCATTGCCCCGCCTAGAAAGAAAAGCCCCGGCGATTATAGAAACGCCTGGCCTGCGGTTCCAAAGCTAAGAGCCCGCGGATCCGCAGGGCGCAGCGACCCACGGCCGATGCTGCGCTGCTGGTCGTTGCCGCCAGGCGGCGCTGTGGGAAGCACTTCCCGGGTGCTCTTTCCCGAACCCGAGCTTCCCCGTGTGGGAAAAGCCTCAAAAGAGAAACTCCTAAGAAAACACGAGGAGAAAGGAGATGCTTTAAGGTGCAGAGCTCTGAACCTTATGGTTCGCCTTCGGATCTTTGGGAGAGATGATTTTTAACTCGAGCTCTGCAGCTCAAGCAGCGGGCACTTGCCCACCAGATCTTGGTAAGTTTTGAGTTTTCCATTATTTAGAGAAAGTAGTATTTCGATTAGAGGTGCAGAAATAGAAGCAACTCTGTGATATTTATAACACACTATGGATAAGGGCAGAATGTGGCAAAAGGGTGTTTTTTGTAAGCAGAGTATTTTTACGGGGGGAGCAGAGCATATCCCAGTGATGAGGCCACTCCGCCCAACGCTGAAAAACAAAGGCCCAGAGAGAGACAAGGGGAAGGGAGCGCGTCCTCGACGTGGCTTCCCTTTCTTACCTCGTTCACAGGCTTTCACTCGTGTGCGCGATTTCACTCATTCAGCAAACGTCCTGCGTGCCCCGGGCCCTGTCCCGGGTGCTGAGGTCACAGCTCTCAGCAGAGGCAGGGACCTGAGTGCAGCCTGGACTTAAGCTAGGAAGGGACCTCGAGGGCAGAGTACTCCAAGCAGGAGGAGTGGAAGGACAGGCGTCTTCGGGCAGCAACGTGCAGGTGGGGTTCAGGAGCTGCCAAAGACCAGGATGGGCTGGCGCTCAGTGAGCGAGGGGGCTGCCAAGAGATGACGTCAGAGAAGTAGCAGGGCCCAGCCCTGCCCACCAGTAGCCCGCTCTGATCCTCACCCTTCCAGAAGTCGTCCTCTCTTGCCTTTTCTTCGGCAGATCAGCCAAGAGGACACCAGCTCAGGTTCCCTTTGGCCTGACTTCTGAGGGGCGGTGCGTGGTGCTGGCCTTGAGCACATGGGTCTGGTCCCAAGCCCCCTGGGCTGGAATCCCCGGGATTCCACTGCCGCTTTCTAGCTGTGTAACCTCCCTGTGCCTCACCTTCCCTTTTATGCAACGGGGCTGATCACAGAGGTTAAGAGGATTGGGTGAGTTCCAACACGTAAAATACTTCGAGTAGCATCTGACGCAGGGCAAGCGCTCAACCCAAGTCACTTTTAGAAGTTTATTCTCCATCAAGCAGCCCTTTCCCAGTCCTAGTGCCACGGGCGCTAAGGAGACCAGCCCGGCGCTCGAATCCTTTGCGTACGGCTTGTTTTTAAAGATGCCCAAGTAATGAAAAAGGCTTGGCGAACCGTTCCCCTTACCAAGATCCCTGCTAAAGACCAGCGCGTGTGCGGCCCGGGCCGTGTGCGGGGGGCCCGCCTCCCGCCGCGCCGCTGACCGGCCTCTGCCTCCCGCAGGGTGTACACGCGGCCTCCCTTCCTCGTGCTCACCGTCATGAACGCCGTGTGCATCCTGCTGCAGAAGAAGCCGAACTGGGCCACGGCCAAGCTGCTGCTCTCGGAGACCGGGTTCCTGAAAAAGCTGGTGAACCTCGACAAGGACAGGATACCCGAGAAGGTAAGGAGTGGATCGCGAACCTGTGCGCGATTGGCACGTTCGTACTTGTACCCCAAAAGTCCAGTGGAAGTGTTAAAATTAGAACCGGGAGGCGACGGAGGGATGCAAGCTGCACCTCTGAAAATGGTCGGCTTTCTGGGGGTGGCAAGGAAAAGCGATGTCGCCCAAACCAGAAAATGCCGTGTCTCAGAATCTGAGTAATGGGAACAGAAGTGGCCGGTAGTGGGGGGAGTCTTTCTGGAGATTGAACCACATTGAAAGTGCAACGAGTGGACAGATGCTTCTGAGATTTTTTTTTTTTTTTGAGATGTAATTGACATATAACGTTATATTAAAGTGTGCAATATGATGATTGGTAGTCTGTACGTATTGCAGGATGATTGCCATAGTGAGTCACCACGTGGTAGTTGTTTTTTCCTGGGGATGATAATTTTTCAGATCTGCTCCCGTAACAGCTTGCACACACACAGCGCGGTGTGCACTGCGTCCCCAGGACATGCCTGGGGTGCGGGCTCCTCGATCCCGAGCAGGGGGCGTGCGGGAGGCCGCCGATCCAGGACTCCCATCATTGACGTTTCTCTCTCCCTCCCCCTCCCCCTCCCCCTCTCTAAAATCAATAAAGATATAAAAAAATCACTCAGCTAAATGGTTCTGTCCTTTTAGGCAACAGAGAAAATGCCTGGTTGGAAAGGAAGGGAGAAGAGATCTGAGAAAGAAACCTGATTATGGCTCCCAGAAGTAGATGAGAAATCGTACATATCTGCCTCTAAACGAGGCTGTACCCATTAGATGAAGTAGCTCTGTAGGCCTGTGACACAGCTAAGCGAGAGGGTGTCCTGAGAGTCCCAGTGTGCCCAGGCCACACCTCCACCGCTGACCAGCTGGACCTCTGAACAGGGACTGTGCCCTGCCGATCCCCCTCCTGGGGGGCAGAAGGCGGGGTACGGTGTTCCCAGCCCCCTCACACCTGGGGTGCACGCCAGGGAGACTCCACACCTCCACGTACACCAAATTTTGCAAAGCTGGTTTTATTTTCATTTTAAAATGGAGTTCCTTTTAAAAAAAAAAAACCTATAGCAAAGCTACCGTCACAACAGCAGCAGTAGCAAGGTGTTTATAATAGAGGCTTTTCCCCTCTTAAAAGAATTATCGGTGCTGGGGCCAGTTTGTACTCAGGCGTGCGTTTTTCTTCTACCGTTCAGTGGCTGGGTGTTTCTTACATGAAATAAAAAAGCACTCTCGTACAGATTGGGGAAAACTTCAGGTCAGTCATATTTCTTTCTCACGTCCACTGTGCTCTCTCTAGGTTTTTGTGAAGCTGAAAAAATTTTTAATCTTACACGATTTCAACCCAAAAAAGATTGCCCTGGTGTCGGCCGCCTGTTGCTCTATGTGCGAGTGGATCATAGCTTTGAGTAACTACAATGAAGTGCAGAAGGTAACGCCTTTGGCAACACCCAGGTGAACTTCCCTGGAAAGAACACCTAGTGAAAACCACTGGGATCAAGCGCCTGCTACCTCGCAGACATCAACACTCCCGTCCAACCCTTTCATTTATGCTGCTGTTGGATTTGTTTGCTTTAATAAGTTTCGCCATTTTAAACTCCTTTTCTATTTCTGTAGTACAAATAATTCCAGAAAAGTTCTAATTCCAGCTCATTTGGAAAAGTGAACTGGACTCTCTTTAACGCCCGACGGTTGTGACGTTCCTTTCCAGCTGGTGGGCCCTAAGCAAATCCAAGTAGCTGAAGCGCAAAACGTCCTAAAAATCGCAAGGCAGCGGTTGGCTGAAAAACAGAGGGGTTTACAGCTGGTAAGAAAATTTTTTTTTTTTTACTCGTTAAACCGTCAACACATTTATGAACTAGACAGAAACATCAGGAAAAAGTCGGGGGCTCAGGAGAGTGTATCGGTTTAAGATAAAATGGAGATAATGATGGAGGTGGTGAGAGATTAGTTACGACTAAGTAAATAATACAAATGCGAAGGCCTGAGGACCTGCCGCAGCTTAAAACACTCCGTAATGTTCGTTACTGTTGTGTCAATAACATGTGACTATCGCATTTTACCAGATTTCCCCCAGGAGGTATTTATGACTTCGGTCTACCAAAGATTTACTCTCAGTATCAACCTGCGTTCTTTAAAAAAAACTGTGCTTAGCCCGTTGACACCAGCTCCTCGGTGGCTCTGTGAAGACACCGTTGCGCAGAATTAGGTCATCGGCCCCTGTCACATGCATCCTGAGAGCGGATGCGGCCTTCAGAGACGGCGGCCCAACAAACAACACAAAACGGCAGAAACTATCGTTTTTAATCGTTAAACATGACGGAAAATACAAATGTTATCTTGAAAATATGCGAGGGGACACGTCATTTTACTAATAATTTGGGGGATACGTGAGATAAAAAGTTGGAAGATCCCCGGGCCAAGGTGCCGGCATCCTTTATCCTGGTCTCCTGGAGCATCCTTATGGCTCGTTCTCCTGTGCCCCCCTCTTTTCTAAATTTTCTTTTTAAATTAAATTTATCGGGGCGATGTTGGCCAGTAAGATCGTACAGGTTTCGAGCGGAGCCCCCATGGAACATCTGGATATGCATTGTTTGCCTGCGTCACAAAGGTCGTCTTCCGTCACCACATATTTGGCCCCCTCTCCCCTTCGCTGCCCCCCTTCCCTCTGTAGTCTGTGTCCATGCGGTTCGGTTTTAAATCCCACACGTAAGTGAAATCATACGGCTCTTGGCTTTTTCTGTCTCGCTTATTTTGCTCAGCGTAATATTCTCACGGTCCATCCATCTTCTCTAAGGGCCGGGTGGCCGTCCATTGTGTGCATGTCCCTCACCTCCTCTGTGCAGCCGTCCGTCAGGGGACACTTGGTTGCTCCACCCTCGGCCGCCGTGGACAGTGCCGCAGTGAACGTGGGGGTGCAGATCTCTTTGCCGATAGGCGTTTTCAGTCTTTGCGGGCAGATGCCCGGGAGAGGGATTGCTGGGCCACGCGCTCAGCCTGAAGTGTTCTGAGGCCCGTCCACACTGTCCTCCGTGGCTGGGCCAGTTGCCGTTCCCCCAGCAGTGGCGGAGAGTTTCTCTCCTGCCCTTGTTACCTGTCCTGTTGGTCACAGCCGCTCTGACAGGTGTGAGGTGGCGTCTCCTTGTAGTTTTGGTGTTTCCCTAAGAGCCAGTGAGGTTGAGCAGCTTTTCACGTATCTGCTGGCTCTGTGTATGTCTTGGGAGCAGTGTCTGTTCAGGCCCTCTGCCCGTTTTTTTAATTGGGCTGTTTCTCGGTGGTGAGCTGTGTGAGTTCTTCATAGATCTCGGATAGTAACCCCTTGCGGGAGCTACTGTTTCCAGATATCTTCTCCCTTTGGTTGGCTGCCTTCCGGGCGCGTTGGCGGTTTCTCTCGCTGTGCAGAAGCTTTTTAGTTTGATACAGTCCCATTCATTTGTTTTTTGCCTTTATTTCCCTTGCCTTTGGGGTCAAACTCATCAAATCCTCTCTAGGACCAAAGTCCATAAGTTTAGTACCTGCATTTTCTTCTAGGTAAGTTATTGAGGATGGCATCTTAAAAAACAAACTTCACTATCAAGGGACCATTCACTGAATTATTATGATGTACATTGTCACTGGTAATGTAATTTATCGCTCCTGGAAGATTTTTCCAGGATCTGAAAATCCATTTATATGAATGATCCTATATTCATATATAAATATAAATATAAATATAAATATAAATATAAATATAAATATAAATATAAATAATAAGCTCTTGAAGCAACATGAGAGTAAGGTTAGTCTCAATAATAAATAAATTGTCTTTCAGGTGGAAGAACATTTGCTGTTTTTGCAGGCAGCCTACAAAGACATTGTCGCTGGGAAAGAAGTATTAGCAAGTCGGAGACAACTGGCCACTAGGCGCTTGCACTGTGCGTCCCTCCTGCTGACGGCTCTGGACGACGAAAAGGCACGGCCCCCGCTTGTCTCACGCCTTCAGTGACCCCCGAGCAGAGCCTTGGCGTGGTCATACCTCAGCTACCTCCAGAGACGTTACCACAGTCTCAGGATAATTTTAGTTTGGCTGAATGGTCTGAATCGGTGCATAGCGGGGAAGGTTCCTGCAGGGCTGGGTGGAGGGTTATGAGATCAGACCGAGCGGGGGAGAGTCTGTCCCTCAGAAGATGACAGGTGTCCTTGAGACCATGTGTGCTGAGAGGCAGGAGGCAGGGCCCTTGACCAGCCGGCTTCGCTTGCTGCCCAGTGAGGCTCACGCGTGGCTGTGGGAGGCCCGCAGCCCGGGAGAGTGGGTCCCCACCCCCGCGGCCCTCGGGAGCCCTGTGAGCTTGAGCAAGTTGCCCAGCGGCTCTGAACTTCCACTTCTTCATCCTCAGTGAAGCCAGTGGCTTTTACTAAACAGTGCGGTATTGAAAGAGGCAGATGGGATTTTCAAAACAAAGTGTCAGATAAGGATCGCTATTATTATTATTGAACACCATTAATATAGTCTAATGAATTTCTGTTTTTAAAATTATCCTGCTTTGTTACACCAAGGATTTTTAAAAGCCTACCATTCTTAGCAAATATGAAGCTATTAACAAATTCAAGACTAGGACTCATGTTCCCTCAAAAAGGTGTGTTTTTAAATTTTATCCACGATTAATTGGATTTCAACTGCGACATAAGAGTGATAGAAATGGCAATGAGAGATCTAACTTGGAGACCATTAGTGTCTGAAATGTGTCAAAATGGTAGATCTTATAGCAAATACCAGTAACTTGTTTTTATTTTAACATTTAGACTCGATGGCAAGAAACAATCAACCAAATAGACGCCAAGTTGGAAGGCATTTTGGGCGACATACTTGTTTCGGCAGCGTGCATTGTCTACAGCGGAGTCTTGACAGCCGAATTTCGAGAGTTGATTGTGAACACGTGGGAGAATCTTTGCACTGAAAACAGCATTTCTTTGTCTTCTAACTTTTCTTTAATTGAAGTCATGGCACAAACACAGGAGGTATGAACATATTTCTGATATCCACTTAAGTGGCTTTCTTGTTGACTTGGATTTTGTGTGTGCGTTTTTTTGGCTTGGATATTTTCCCCAAATTATTTTGATAAATGAAAATGCCAACGTCTATTCCAGGCCTTAAAATGTTTTTAAGTTATAGTTCTAATGCCTCAATCAGTTACATCTCCTGTTTCAAATCCTCTGGGCAAAAGTCACAAAATATCCTTATAACATTACCTCAAATCATATAAAGCAAACATTAAAAGAATTTCATATAAAAATGGACAAATCTGCAATCATAGTGAAAAATTTTAACACCCTTCTTTCTGTAACTCAGAAAAAGAATACAAAAACCATTAAGAATAGAGAAGGTTTGAACAGCTTCATTAACAAACGGATAATAGGCATAAATAGGACGCGGCAGCCTGCGTGGCAGGTTACACTATGCAAGCACGTAGAGAACATTGCCAAGATCAGCCGTGTAGCGGACCAGAAATAGAGTTCAACGGATGTCAGGGACTTACATTATATGTTGTGTGATCACAGTGCAGTTAGCTAGAAGTCAGTAATTAAGTTTCTTTGATAAACCCTGATACTCCTGGAAATTGGGAAATACACTCCTAACCACAAGTCATTAAGAAATGACTGAAAACATGAGCCCTGGTGAAAGCTTTCCCTTTGAGATTGGAAACATGACTAGGGGTTACCCACCACCGCCACATGTATTTTACCCTGTACCAGAAATCCTAGGTGGTGCGGTAAGGCAAGAAAAAGAAATAAAAGACACTAGAATTGGAACAAGGAGAAACAAAAAATTGAAATTTTTGAAGGTGGTATGTACCTAGAACCACCTAAGAGAAGATGTGCATATATCATGAGCATTAATAAAAGTTTAGCAAAGTTTCTGGATTAAAGTCAATATGCAAAAACCAATTGCAGTTCTCTACACCAGCAACACCAATGGTGCACAGTGTCTTTGGATACTATTTATATAGCATCAAAATGAATTATCAAAAAGCATAAACCTTATAGAAATAAAACTATAGATTATTGAGATAAATTTTTAAAAACCCAAACAAATAAGGAGTTATACCATGTTCATGAATTGGCACACTCAATATTGTGAAGTTGACAGTTTTTTCCAAATTGACCTATAGATCCAGTGTACCATAGTCCCCCCGCCATCAACAGGGGATACAGTCCAAGATCCCCAGTGAATGCCTGAAAACACAGTGTGTGGTTTTTTTTGCTTTACTTTTATTGTTGACACTATTACAGGTGTCCCCATTTCCCCCTGCTTTGCCCACCTGCACTCGGCACTCGGCACTCCCGATTCCCTCTGGCCGTCACCACACTGTCATCTGTGTCTGTGGGTTATGCGTGTATGTTCTGTGGCTAATCCCTTCGCCTTCTTTCATCTGGTCCTCCCCTCCCCCTTCCCCTCTGACAGCTGTCGGTCTGCTCCACATTTTTTTCTATATATACATAGCTTTTCACTGAAAGGAAACCCATCACGGCTTCTCTCTGGCATTGGTGGATTGCCAGCACCACTACTCTTGCATTTGGCCGCCATTATTAAGTCAAGTAAGGTTGACTTGAACACCGGCACGGCAATACCACGACAGTCGACCTGGGCTACTAAGTGACTGACGGGGGAGAGGGGGGATGTCCTGTAGGCATTAAAGACGTGAAGAAGTCTGTAAGCAATGACAGCACTCATGATTTCATTCCAGATCCGCCGATGGCACCATCAGGGGCTACCCCTTGGTCAGTATTCAACGGAGAATGCCATCTTGATCAAGAACGGCCTGCAGTGGCCGCTGCTGATTGACCCACACAAGCAAGCTTGCAACTGGATCCGCCAGATGGAAGGACCTAGGCTTCAAGAGCTCTCCATTAAGGACAGCAGTTACATCAAAAACATTGAAAATGCCATGAGAACAGGGGGGAGCGTCCTCTTGCAGGTATTAGTACAAAACGGCCTACTTCCCCAGATTCCTTGCAGCTGACACGCACACTGAGCGTAACGACGGAGGGCTTTAAGTAACCGACAGGTAGCTGTCAGGGGAAATACAGACAGACATACGTACAGTGAGTTCTCAACGTTCAGTTCTCTCAGATCTGTCTTTTACTGTTGTCCAGATAGTCACAAGATTTGCACGTTGTAAAAGCTGTGTCTTTCCAATTGATTTACTTTTCGCAAGATGAATTTTTTATTCATGTCTCTTGGGTTTTTCAGAATCTCCCTGAAACGTTGGCTCCGGGCTTAAAGGCAATTTTGAAAAAAGACATCTATCAGAGAAGGGGACAGTGCTTCATACGGGTCGATGATACTGAGATTGAATATAACTCCACATTTAGGTAATGTCGTAGTGAAGTCGCGTCAAACGTTTCTGTTTTCTTGTGACGACAACATTGCGACTATTTCAGCCCTGATAAGCGTGTCCAGGAGGAAACGGTAGCATTGCGTTTTGAATGTCATTTTTGATTTTTCACACTGTGCCTGGTGAAGCCTGTGGGTTCCAGGGAGAGTTTGCAGAAACTGTGCTAGTGGGGTGGCGTGTTCCTGAGCTGACCACCTGGTCCCGCGTTTGAATTGGGTGTCTGAGGAGGTGGCGGAGGGCAGACTGGCAGCGGATGCCCCATCCTGTCACGTCCTGGCCGTGTGCTGTGGGCGACTCACTCAGCCTCTCTGAGCCTCCCGTCACCCTGTATAAAAAGGAAAGCGTTGTTTCTGTTTTACTGGGTTGCAATGAAGACTAAACTAGAACCAGAGTCCGGCCACTCCTGACCACTCCCACCGGTGCCACCTGCTCCAAGCCACTGTCCCCTCACCTGTTACCCAGTCTCCTTGTTTCTGCCTCAGTCCAGCTCCCTCCTTCCCGCCGCCTCCCCCTGCACAGGCTGCTCCCTGGTAGCAGATAGAGGGGCCTGTTCAAAACGGGTCATGTCGTCTCTACTCAGATCCCTCCACTGGCTGCTTTTTATTATTATTATTATTATTATTATTCAGAATGTTACAGATGTCCCCTTTTCTCCCATTGACCCCTTCCACCCCACACCCCTCCCCAGTCCCTCACCACACTTGTCTGTGTCCTTGGGTTGTACATATATGCATGTAAGCTCTTTGGTTAATCTCTCCCTGCCCGCCCTCCTCCATCCCTCTGAGATCCGTCATTCTGATCTATGCCTCCATGTCTCTGGATCCATTTTGTACATCCGTTTATTAAGTTCTTTAGATTCTACATAGAAGTGAGATCATGTGATGTTTGTCTCTCTCTGCCTGGCTTATTTCGCTTAGCGCAATACTCTCCAGGTCCCTCCATACTGTCCCAAAGGGTACGAGATCCCTCTTCTTTACAGCTGCGTAGTATTCCACGGTGTGAATGCCCCACAGCTTTTTATCCACTCATCCTACTGATGGGCACTGGGGCTGTTTCCAGATCTTAGCTATTGTAAGTAACGCTGCTATGAACATCGGGGTGCATAAGTTCTTTCTGATTAGTGTTTCAGGATTCTTAGGATATATTCCTAGAAGTGGGATCACTGGGTCAAAAGGCAGCTCCATTTTCAGTTTTCTGAGGAATCTCCATACTGTTTTCCACAGTGGCTGCCCTCCACTGGCTTCTTACTCGGGGTAAAAACCATAGTCTTTGCCATGATCTAGCGGCAGGTCAAAACCCCTACTACTTAGCATGTGTCTAACTCTGTCTTATGCTTCAACCAAATGTATGGACACAATGTATGGTTGTGTTTTTAAAGTCATAAATAGCAAATATGTTCACATAGTATAAATCGAGAGCCTGCTTTTGCACAAGGCTGAATAACCCTTAAACTTAGCTTTGCTTCCTTCCGGGGGAAACACTTTTTCCATGATTAAATAATGGATTTTTCTCCCTTCAAATAACGGGTGCCTTTCTCATGTTCTAGGTTATACATATCTACAGAAATAGACAACCCACATTTCCCTCCATCCGTTTATAATTTCGTTACTATGATCAACTTCACGGTAACGTTCCAGGGTTTGCAAGATCAGCTCCTATCTACCATGTTAAGTCACGAAGTCCCTCATCTCGAAAATCAACGTTTCAAGTTACTGGAGAGCATTTCCCTTGATGCTATGACTCTTCAGGAACTGGAGGAAAAAACGTTAAGTTTACTGCAGAACACGCAAGGTAGGTTACGCTACCCGGTGGTGGCGGGAGCCCTCGGCATGCCTTCACCAAGGGCACAGCAAAAGTTACAAGGGACCGTATTCTGAACTGGCACCGAAACTACCAAATAACTGATGAACACAGGTGAATCGCCCCATTTCTAAAATTAAAACACTGTCGATTTCGATGTTCCTCGGCGCCTACCTCTGTTTAGCTCATTACGCCACAGGACGCTTCCCACCGTATGATCAGAGTCGTTGGGAGGAAAACCTTAGAGACACTGGTTAGTCCCCTTCTCGCTCGTTACCTGAACTTCAGGTACCTGCCATGTGTTGTGTGTATCAAGTTAGACCCTAGAGACCAAAAGATTAAGTGTCCCCCACGTATTAATAACTAAAATACAAAAGGACACCATCCAGTGACGTGTGTGTGTCCCATTAAAATAGGATGTTTATTAAAATAGCAGTAGAAAGGGTGTTCCACCTCAGCGAGGAATGCCTGAGAAACCGTAGTCTTTAAATGTAAACACGTGTAATTTCTAAAGAACTAAACAAAAAGCATTATAAGTTCCTGGGCACAGTGAGAGATCTGCCCCTAAGGGGTGCCGAGTACCCGATTTCAGCATGGGGACGGGGTTCCTCCCAGGCCAGCAAGCGGGGTGACAGCGGCTGGTGACGTCCGTTCACCTCCGCCCTGACACTCGCCTGAGACAGCGGCGGAGTCCACAGGTTTCGAGCCCTGTCCTGCGAGAGGCCAGGCCCAAGCCCAGGTCGTCACCGGTACCCCTGACAGACCGGCTACAGGTTGGAAGCTTAACGCCCTCCTTAGGTTCGATTACTTTGCTAAAGTTGATCACAGGACTGAGGAAACCTGTTTACAAGTAGAAGCTGGTTTATCATAAAGGAATATAATCCAGGAACAACCAAATGCAGGAAACTCCTGGGCCCAAGAACAGGGGAAGGGTGCGGAGCTTCCTTCCCGACGCCACCTGGTCACCAACCCAGACGCCGTCCGAGTGCCGTCCTCCGGGGGTTTACAGGCGCAAGGTTGATGAAGCCATTGGCCATCGGCGATCAAGGCGACCTGCAGCCCCTCTCCCCTTCCCAGAAACCGGCACCCTGTCAGTGGGCTGAGAAATCCATTTCATTGGTCATTGTCACTTGCGTTTGTTTAAAAAATAGAATTCAATAGAAAATGCCAGAGTGTGTTACATGAAATCATGGTGCACTTGTTAATTTCTGGAAATCCCATTTTCATTTTTCTGTTGTATAGCGAGTCACGGTGGAAATGTATTCCTCGTGATGGAAGGACTATTTATGTGCCTACAATAAAAACAGAGTCCACAGACACTAAAGTAATATAAAGCAGAGACGGGGGGGAAGAGGGCCACGTGTGCCATTAATCAAATTAATTACAGATAGGACTTACCTTCACCTCAGAGCTCATCTCCAAAATAAACGCAACAAAAGCCAATAGTTAAAAACTCCAACCTCAAAAGTCCAGAAGAGGAAACTTCCACTGAAGAGCCCAGTGGTTTTTATTCCAGTTTCTTTTTTGTCCGTGTTTAGGGTGTGTCTTAGATAACGAGGAGATCGTAGACATCTTAAGAAAATCCAAAATCACTTCGAATGAAATTTCCAGGCGCATCAGTGCAGCAGAAACGGCAGAAAGCGAAATTCAAGAAACGCGGAGGAACTACCTCCCCATCGCCACGCGGGGCGCCGTGCTCTACTTCCTCGTGGCCGGCCTGGCCCAGATCAGCTACATGTACCAGTTCTCCCTGGACTGGTTCCGCCAGGTTTTCGTCTCATCCGTGGTTTCCAAAAGCAAAGAGCAAGAGCACGGTTTGAAACGGGAGAAAGTGTCTCTGAGAAGACTGCACGAAACGGTAAACCTCTCAAAAGAACCGAAGACAAAGCATGAGAAAAAACCCTCCGAGGGGCACCTGAAAAACTCCATAGATACGTTGACAAGAAATGTATTTAAGGTGAGGCACCCTGAAATGTGAGTTTGGAAACGCTGTGGGCTCGGCGGGGTCACTCTCACGCCCGTTTTCCCCGCAGGTGGTGTGCGCGGCGCTGTTCAATCAGCATAAACTCTGCTTCTCCTTCCTGCTGTGCACCTCGGTCATGCAGAACAACGCCAGCGAGAGGCCGCCGCGGGACGACCTGGGGGCCCTCCCGGATGAAGAGTGGAACATCTTCCTGCACTCGGACATCCTGATAAACACCGAAGGCGTGATGCCCCGGCCCAGGCTTGACAGTAAGTGAAAGTCATTGCTCCTGGTGTAGGCAAAACTGATTTCCCTGAAACACGCTGCAGGTTCCTAAGGGGCTCCGAGTCAGCGCTTCTACGTTTATTTATTAAACTAACAGCAGCTTGAGCTCTAGTGCGCTCGTCTAGCTCATCAGTGTATCCCCTGCTCTTTGAATGAATGCATGAATGAATGAATGAATGGCAGGCGCTGTGGTTATTATAACCCCCATCTGGGCGATGACAGGGGCAGAGAAGGCCCGTGATCTGTCCCCTGTAACCTGGAGAACCCAGGAAAGCTAGTGCTGCAGGTCAGCCTGAGTCCAAGGGCCCGAGGACCAGAGGAGCTGTGGGTGCAAGTCCTGGTCTGAGTCCAGTGCACAGGCAATGAAAGAGAAACGACGCGTGGGACTACATCGAACGTAGGCCCTTGTGCATCTGAGCACACAGTGACCAGAGTGAAAAGGCAGGCTCTGGGCTGAGAGAGGGTTCACGTCATCTATCCAATAAGAAGTTAACATATAGAGTATATAAATATAGAAGTCTTCCAGCTCAGCAGTAAAAAAATCAAATAGCCCAATTTAAAAATGGACAACAGGCCTTTCTCAAAAGATGACACACAAATGGCCAACAAGCATTTGAAAAGATGCTCGGCACCACTAACAATTAGGAAACGCGGCTCAAAACCACAGTATGCTATCCTCTCACACCTGTTAGGATGACTGCCGTCAAAAAACTAAAATTAGTAAGTGCTGGCAAGCACGCAGAAGTACTGGAACCCTCGAGCACCATTCGCGGGACTGTGAAATGATGCAACGAGTGGCAGACAGTAGGAGGCTCCTCAAAAAATTATAAAACAGAACCACCGTACGATACAGCCACCCCGTGTTTGGGCCTAAATCCAAGAGAATTGAAAGCAGGGTCCCAAAGAGAGATTTGTACACCTGAGCTCACGGCGTCGCTGCTCACAATGGCCAGTAGGCGGGAGCCCCCCAAACGCCCATCGGCGGGTGAGCGAGACATACTGCGGACTATGGCTCAGCCTTCGAGAAAGTGCTGGCCTGCCACGTGCTGCAGCTGGGTGAACCTTGGGGACACTGTACTAAGTGAAAGGAGCCAGTCGGGGGGGGGAGGCAAACACTGTGTGATTCTCCTCCCATGAGGTAGCGAAAGAAGTCAGATTGATAGAGAAAGGAGGACGGTGATTACCGGGGGCCGAGGCGAGGGGAAGGGGCTGCTTCGTGTGCCCGGTTTCAGGTCCGCAGAGGAAGTTCTCGGCACCTCGTTTCACAAGATGACGGTGCCTCGTGCTATTAAACTGGACACTTCAAAATGGTTAAGACGGGAGATTTTGTGTTTTTAACCACAATTTAAAAAAATTACCTTTTATGTAAATTGCCGCGCAAAAGAGCTTTTTCGCAGCAACAGCCGTTCATGAGCACCCGCTTCGTAAGGTGCGGCCGGGCGGGGACGGCCTCCTCCAGCGAGGTCACCTCCTTCCCCCCAGGCCTGTACGGAATGTACTCCGGGCGGCACCTGCAGTGGGTCTCGGAGCCCCGGTGGAGGCAGTGCCTGTACCTCAGCGGCCAGCTGGAGCCCTTCTCCCTGCTCTGCAAGTCCCTGCTGGCAAACGTGTCGCAGTGGACCGCCTTCCGGGACAGCAAGGCCGCCTACGCCCTGATGGGCTCGCCGTACTCCTCGGAGGGCGCCCCGCCCGAGGAGAGTGAGAAATCCCCCGAGGAAGGTAAGGGGGCGGCCGGCGTGTGCCCCTGACTTGATTACGTTACATATGTAGCGTGGATTTTTATTTTTTTTTTTAAATCCATAAACCCAAAAAAGCTATTTCTCTGATCGAGACCTTGGGGAAGTACCCGGGAGATGTAAGGCAGGGGGAAGCGACAGGCACGTCTGGGCAGTGGGACTCCGTTGAGGTGCTGAGAGGGTCAGTATGAAAAAATATATGTGTATAAGTTTTTCAAAAATTTGAGAATTTCATTGCACCCCATGTGCGGGAGGGAGCAGGTGCTAAAGGGCTGGCTGTGCCCCCGGCTGCTCGGGTCCTCTGCCAGCTGCCCACCACCTGGGTACAGCGCCCTCCGTCAGCCACGTCGCCGGGGCCGCGCTGAAACCCAGGTCCACCTCCCCGTCTACCCCTCGTGGGGCTTTAAGGGTAGTTAGTGGTGCCTCGAGTCCTGTAGAAACAAAGCTCACTTTAAAAGAAGTCAACCGCGTTCGGAAAAAAATACATCACGACTTTAAAGTGAACGCTGCCGCTTGAGGCGTCTTTTAGTAAAATCCAGACTTTTTGATTGTTAGTCTCGGTTTCTTTCCCTAAATGACATCTAGCTGAGCTTCTGAGCGGAATTGGAGAATTGCGCAGCCCCGTGACTTTCCCCTGGGAGAAACTCACTCCGTTTCAAAGACTGATGTTGGTAAGATGCACTGTGCAAAGGGGTTGGTGTTGAAAATGCTCTGGGCGCTTTATCAGTAACTAAACCCCTCAAATCTACAACTGTCTGAGCAAACATAACGTTAGAGGGAGGCGCTCACACTCCATCTGAACGGGCCTTTCCCGTGGGGAGAGTCCAGTTCGAGTGACATTCCCGGCACCTCTCTGTCCCCTTGTCCAGTCTGCCCTGGACAAGGGGAAGGTCTTGGAAGATGGGTAAGCTTGAGAGAGAAACTCGGGGTGCCCTGCTCAGCCCTTCCGCCCCGTACGGTTTGGGATCTGCCTGCCTGCAAAGAGCACCCTTTCTGCTCTGCTTCTCAACAATCGCGAATTCTGCAGGAACAGGCCCGGCCCCTTGGAGAAAATCCAGCAGCAGGTTAACTCTGTCCAACTCCGGGGTCCGTCCCGAGCAGCACGCGCGCCTAGGCCCCTGGGCGGATCGAAGGTACAGGTGATACTGTGCCTGGCCCGTCGGTGGCTCAGGTGCTTCAGGATCTAGCTGGGGGGATGCAGGTGGGTGTCATTTGTGAGCCCCTCAAAGCCTCGGAAGCGTGGCACATACTAAGCGCATACGGTCACGAGGGGACAGTTTCAGAGCCATCGGAAGCTGCTCGGAACAGAGCTAGTAAAATTGAGTTCACGGGACCCCATTTCTTCCATCTTCCCTTTCTCTCTCCCCCCCCTCAAAAAAAATAAGTCCTCGGGGTTAAAAACGAGCACAGCGGGGACATTGTATAAACGCTTGACCGATGGGCGAGAGAAGGTAGGAGCCAGCAGCGGGGTGGCGACAGAGGGTCAGTGTCGCAGATTCTCAGCCATGGTGTCCCGCCCCTTCCACGTCTTCTCTCTTTCAGATAAAAATTCTTAGGCCAGAACTTTTGAAGAATTCGGTGAGAAGTTTTATAACTGAAAAAATAGGAAGCGAGTATATTCACAGGACCGGGGTTAACCTGAAGGAGTCGTACAAAGACTCCAACGCCAGGACCCCCCTCATTCTCATTCACTCGCAAGGTGAGCCCCTGGGGGGGGGGGTCGCGACACGACTGTCAAAAGATGGGGCGAGGCGGGCTCTGCGTCAGCCGATTCCATGTTTAAGTATTTGGGAAAGGAACAGGTTAAAATTTTCAAGAATGAACCTTTCGAAAAATGTAGAGAGCACAAAGAGGGAGCACAGTTTTCCAGGGTCACGAATCGGAAATCCTATCGGCACTGGTTTTCTGTACAGAAAGTAGCTCCCGGATACACATTATCAATCGGAAAGCCCGGCTTTCCCTTGCGATTATTAGCTGTTTTAATTAACACTGACTCACGAAAAAATATACATTATAAAAATAAACGGTCAGGAGTTGACCCAGCCCTTGAATTCCTCAAAACCCCAGGTGCCTCTCCTCTGACCCGCAGGCCCGAGCGAAGCATTTTCAGTCACCTTCTGGTCCTCGCCGTGTCCGGATCAGACAGGTCTCTAGGATGCTCCGTTCTCAAGCCCTGGTCCTGTCGGGCAGAAAGGCCTGTTCACGGTGCCTCGCCGTGCGGGCCGGGCCATCGGAAACGTTTCTGGGCGCGGCGGCTGGCCCTGTGCCCGGCACGCTCATGGTAACGTGCCGCCCGTTTCTTGGAGACTTAGCCCAAGGTGACAGCCGGGGCTCTGGCCACCGCGGATCCAGGTTCTGGACAACAGAACGGAGGGCAGGGACAGTCACACAACCGTCGCGCAAGCTTCGCCGCCCACACCTACCCGCAGAACGTAGACGCCCAAGCCCAGGGGCAAGAGAAGCTAAAAGTCAAGTATTTTAGCCGAGTGCACGGCCATTTCGAGGAACTCGGGTTCAGGCACAGGGGGAGGGACAAGCGATGTTGGAATAGATAACAAGTGGCGGGCGTAGGCAGGCCTTGTCCCCGCCGTGTGTCGGAAACACCTTTCCCTTGTCCCGCCGCCACTCGGAACTGCTGGATCGTGCTTCCTAAGGGCAGCAGACGGGTTTCCAATGCACGCACCTCTCCACGCGGTCCCCAGGGGTGGACGTCACCAGCACCCTCCTGAAATTCGCGCAAGAGCTCAAAGGGACGACGCAGCACGTGACCATGATTTCCCTGGGCCAGGGCCGCGCGGCTAAAGCAGAAGACCTCATCGCCAGGGCCCTGGCCAAGCCGGAGCAGTGGGTCTTCCTCCAGAACTGCCACCTCGCGGCGTCCTTCATGCCAAGGCTTCGCGCCATCGTGGAAGCGTAAGTCACAACGTTCATTTGTAACCGATCCGGCGGCCCAAACAGTGCCGTGAAGCCGGGACTTGGGGTGTACACTGGGCTTAAGCGAGGGCACAGTAAGAGATGTGCGGGGCCCCCCAGAGGGAGCCGAAGCTGGCCTACGGGGCTCCCTTTGCCCTCACAGCTTGAAAACGGCGCTGAGAATACATCCGTTTTTTATTAAGGAAAGAAAGGCCCAAGTTTAACTCTCCACCTTGTATATCGTCTTCCCCATTTCCTTCTCAAGCTCACTCTCAGTAGATATGCAACGTGTCCCAAAAAAAATGTATATATATTTTAACAGCTGACTGCTTTTACATTTTGAAAATGAAATGTGTTTTAATAAACACTGCCTTTATAATGATGCAAAATGTTTACACATTTTTTGGGGGGACACCCTGCATATGTGACTTTTTTCTGATTTGAAAGTAAACTGCGGACATGATGCCATGTGATCCCTAAACACTTCAGTGTCTGTTGATTAATCTGGTCATATCTAGCATGTTGTCCAAATATTTTCTTTCATTGCCAAAAAAAAAGAAAAAAAAATGCTCTGGCCCAGGTTCCAGCTGAGGCTGCCTCACTGCACTCAGCTGTCGTGTCTCCTTTATTCCCCAGTCGTTGCTCAGTCTGTCTTTGTCTTTGACGTTTTAAAAAATTCAAGCCGGTTCTTTTGTCAAGTGTCCGTCGCTTGGGGCTTGTCTGCTGCTTTCTCGCGGTTAGGTTGAGGTGCTGCAGCGTTGCAGGAAAACCACCAGCGCTGTGCCCCCTTCTTGGTGCCTCAGATCCCGAGGCGCGTAAGGTCAGGCCGTCCCGTTATTGGTGATATTAGCTTGGACCGTTTGGTTGAAGTGGCGTCTGCCCCCTGTAGCAGGGACTTTCAGACCACAGATGCATCTCGAGCTTTCTCCCACTTGTTTTAACATTCACTGATAACTTTTGACTGAACTATTACTGTACGACTTGCCGGTGGCGACTTTCACACTCCACAGTTCCTTCTAAACGTACTGAATGATGTTCCACCATCAGGAAGAGGCTTTTCTTCCCCCCATTTATTTAATTTGATGACGTCGGTGTGGGCTCACGGACTCCTGTTTTATTCATTATAACCTGTTGCTGCCGCCAATCATTTTGACGTCCAGTTGTCCCAGATGTGACCACTGGCACGCTTCATTTTGTTCTTAATTTGTCATTTTCCCCACGTCTTTGCAATGAGTATATATCACTTTTGTGCTTAGGGGACCAAAAAACTAGTTTTTAAAAATGGGAATTAATGGGTCTTACGCAAATTCCCGTGCAACGTGGAAGTTCTTGGGGTAGTCTAAGATCTTCGGTTATGAAAATGATTTCCAAGTTCCCTTAAAACACTGCAACAGTACGATTCGTAGAGCATGTTGGTTTGGTTTAAGTTTTTCACGTGCGTACGTAAATTTTTATTTTGCAGGTTTAACAGTCCAAACGCGACCGTCGACCCTGAGTTCAGGCTGTGGCTGAGCTCAGAAGCAGACAGCTCTTTCCCTGTTCCCGTTCTTCAGAAGAGTTTAAAGGTGAGGACCGGGCGACCGGGCCTTAGTGCTCACGGAGGAGCAGGACGGGATGGAAACCGTCCTGCGCTCGCGATCCCGGACTGAGGACAAGGCCCCTCCTTTCCGACGGCTCACAAATGCTGACGCTTGTTCCCCCGAGCAGGCCGCCGAAGCGTCCGGCTGCTGTAAACCGGGATGTAGAAGGGGCGCCCTTGTCTCGGCCCCCGCACTCCCCCAGCTTCCCCCTCCCTGCCTCCCCGTCACTGCTAAACTCTCCAGGAAGGGCCTGGCAGAAAGCAGGCTAAAACTAGCGCCCGAAAGGCCCGCGTTAGGGACGCTCTGCGACTTCTCGTCTCTGTCATCGAGTCTGAGTAAATACTAAGGCTTGGGCAGTTCTGTTAAACAGCAAAGCTGTGAGTGGGAGCTACAGGGAAGTTGGTTCCGTCCTTTTGCAGAGGTTTTCAAATGCAAAAAGGATGGAGAGGTTTTTATTTTTATTTTTTTAATGTTTTTATTGATTTGAGAGAGGAAGGGGGGGAGAGAGAGAGAGAAACATCGATGATGAGAGTCATGGATCGGCTGCCTCCTGCTCGCCCCCTGCTGGGGATGGAGCCTGAAACCCGGGCCTGTGCCCCCGATCGGAAATCAAACCGTGACCTCCTGGTTCATAGGGAGATGCTCAACCACTGAGCCACACCAGCCGGCAAGAATAACAAGGTTTTTTTATTTGCCAGCGAACCTTGAAAATCACATGCTTAGCTGGTTCTCTCCCCAGTGCTCTGTGCGTCTTCCGAGTCCTGGTGCCCGAATGTCCTCACACGCTGCTTCTCCCCACGTCTGTTTCAAAGATCGCAGTGGAAACGCCCATAGGATTTAAAAGTAACTTACTTAAGACGCTTGGATACGGCGGGAGAGGAGAGGTGACGGAAGAAATGTTTGAAAAACCCGACCGTGGACCATGGTGGAAAAAACTTCTGTTCAGCTTGTGTTTTTTCAACACTCTGATCAATGAAAGAAAGAAATACGGGATCCTGGGCTGGAACGTTGATTACGAATTCAGCTCTTCAGACTTCGAGGTAAGTGCGGTATCTTCAAAATAAAAACAGCAAGTGAATAGCGAGACAGGACAAGCCCAGCACCCTTTTCATGGTACGAAAACGTGTAAAGAATGGACTTCGAAGCCAGCTGTGCTGGGACCAAATTACAGCTCCAGGGTGGTGGGGGGAAGCTGAGCTCAATAGTCTCTCTTCACTGTTCTCCGCAGAGAACCTTCTCTTTGTGCTTAACGTCGGAGGTGTTTCCCTGTCGCTGCAGCAGACGCGGGGTAGCCCCCGCCTGCGCTTGCCCAGGCTGACTTCCTTGCAGTGGCCGTCCCGGTGCAGGCCTTTGCCCTGACGACTGTGCTCGAGCAGATACCAGACACCCTGCTGAGGAAGAGCTTGGTCCTGCCTCTGGGTGTCTGTCACCTGGTCCCACCTTAGATGGGTATCTTTCCATCTCCTCTTTTTTTTTTTTTAACACTTTTTTTTTTTTTTTTTAACTCTCACCCAAGGATATTTTTCCATTGCTTTTCAGAGAGTGGAAGGGAGGGAGGGAGAGAGGGAGAGAGAAACATCGATCGGCTGCCTCTCGTACTTGCCCCTCCTGGGCCCGGGATCGGGCCTGCAACCCATGCGTGCCCTTGACAGGAATCGAACCCGGGCAGGATGACGCTCTACCCACCGAGCCAAACTACCCAGGGCTCCTCTGTCTTCATGAGGCTTTTCAGTCTCCATGCGAGGTTTCAAGCTCAACTGCCCATCAGAGTGCAGGCCTCTGCCCCCAGGCGGATAGTGCCCATCGGAGTGCAGGCCTCTGCCCCCAGGCGGGTAATGCCCATCGGAGTGCAGGCCTCTGCCCCCAGGCGGGTAATGCCCATCGGAGTGCAGGCCTCTGCCCCCAGGCGGGTAATGCCCATCGGAGTGCAGGCCTCTGCCCCCAGGCGGGTAATGCCCATCGGAGTGCAGGCCTCTGCCCCCAGGCGATAGTGCCCATCAGAGCCTGTATGTCGCCTCCACGCAGATCATGGCATAAAACAGCCACACTCGGGCATCTGTCGAGTGGAAGCTGGAGGTGCGCTCCTGCACTCTGTCCGGACCTTACTCAAAGCCTGGTCAAAAGATGAAGAGAAATAGTGGCTCCACGTATTGGACAAATGGTTTCTGTGTCTTTTATGTGGCGAATGTAAGAGCAACTTTGCCAGTGGGAAAGAAGCAAACTGCCTGGGTGCCCAGCCCTCTGGGTTTCGGTGCCGGGAGCTCAGGGCGCTGCCTAGAAATCCCACCCGCTGGCACCTCGGCACTTGGTAGGAGGTGGATTTATGCTCGGCCCTGGTCGTTAAGGACTTGGGAACCCCGGGCTCCAGGGGACGTGCGAAGCAGCACTTTCTATAAGACGGTGGCGCCTCGGTTTTCAAATGTGATCCGCTCCAGAAGCGCATTCGAGTTCCGAAACGTTGGAAAACCGAGGGATCCACAGCCGACGGCTAGGCCTCGGGACCTTGCCCTCAGAGGTGTGTTCAAAAACCAAAGCATTTCCTTCAGTGTTCACAGCATTTGTAAACCGAAATGTGTTGTCCACAGAGATGTTCGAAAACCGAGGCACCACTGTGTAAAGAGCTCTTAGTAACAGAGAAAGGCAAGCAAACCGAAGAAAATACAGGAAATGTCCAGATCAAACCGAAGGACCGGTAGACTCAGTAAAGATGCCCCAAATCACCAAGAACCAGCGGAAATCCAAGTTACTGTAACAGAGCACCGCCCATCGGGCTGGTAAAAATTAAATAGACCAGCATCTTGAGCCACGGGCCTGGCGGTTTTTCGGTTTGGTTTGGTTTGGAGCCTTGGGCTGCAGGATGATTTAATTTGCTTTATCCCCAAGCAGAAGGGAAGGGAAGGGAAGTAATTGGAGAGGGCTGAGCAGATGTTTCCGTGGAGGTTTCAGCAGGCGGCCGGCGCAGCTTGGGGGAGGGCCCGAGTGACAGCCAGGCCACCACCAGCCCGCCCTGCTCTGCGCCAGGGCCGGGCCTCCTAGAAGGAGGCCTCGAGGGCACATGGGGAGGGGCGTCTGTTTCTCAGGTGAATGGGAAACGATGACACTCGGGGACAAGCCGGGAGAACTGCAGACGTGCAGGCGCGTGCAGAACCCGGCCAGCGACGACGCGGGCTCCTCCCAGGCTGGGCTGCCGGGGCCGGGGCGGGGCCGAGTTGCCTGTGGGCTCTATTCAAGAAAACAAGCAGTTTGAGGTTTGCCTAACGACAAAAAAGAATTAACGGATAAAGACGTATACCCTACTATTCTTATTTTTATTCCCGTTGCCATTTCCATATATTTTTAAACAGAAAATACACTTAGCTGTTTGAGAGTTGTTGATTTTATGTCGAAGCATCAAAGTAAATGAAAACACACACTGAAATAATAAAAATTTTCCTGCCAGGTGGCCGTGAAGGTGTTAGAGAACGCCCTGACCACCCAGCCCGACGTCCCGTGGCAGACGCTGCGCTTCCAGGTCGGGGAGGTGGTCTACGGCGGCCGGGTGACCGACCACTGGGACCGGCGGTGCCTCAACACCCTTCTCGACAGGTTCTATAACCCGGACGTGTTGAGAGACGACTTCAGCTTCTTCAGCGAGGAGGTGAGAAGGGAATTCATTTTGCTCACACGGCTGGATTGTTTTTACTAAGTATTGCCGAAGTATTTAAAATCTGCGCTTCGCCCGGCCAGCGTGGCTCAGCGGGTGAGCGTCGACCTAGGATCCAGGAGATCGCGGTTCGATTCCCGGTCAGGGCACAGGCCTGGGTTTCGGGCTCGATCCCCAGCAGGAGGCGTGCAGGAGGCAGCCGATCAATGACTCTCATCACTGATGTTTCTCTCTCTCCCCCTCTCCCTTCCTCTCTCTTAATAGATATAAAAAATAATAATAACTTTAAAAATCTGCACTTAAATCAGTTTCGATGTTCACTCTTAGTGGCTTTTGTTAGCTTTTCGTATTACAAAACTAATTGACCATTTCTCTGTTAATTCCTATTTTGCCAGCCAGCCAGCTGCCGTCCTCACAGAGCCTGTAACCCATCAGTGCTGGTTGCGGCCCACAAGCAGGGAGACACAGCCATAGCTGGCAACCGGCAGAAAGAGCTCTCTTCTTCCCATTCAATAGGTGTTTTTTTGTTGTTGTTTTTTTTACTTATTTATTTTATAGCTGGAAGTTTGCACCCTCAGGCCGTGTGCACCCATCCTGAGTGGTCAGCTTTTCTTAAGACGCTCCCGCGTGCATCCTGCAGGTTTTACAAAGTCCACGATTCGCACCCAGCACCTACGGTGCAGTTTCCCGGGGCAGCGGGTCGTCAGGCGCCCTGGCCCTTGAGGACTTTTCCTTTCCTTCCTTTCCTCTCTTCCCAACAAGATGGTTACACGTGCGTGTCACGCAGCGGCGCTGTGCAGCGCAGTGGCCCCGGGCGTAGCTTTTGGCAGAAGCGTCTAGAGCACGCCACGTGCAAATGGGAGCCTTCTATGTCAAATTTCCTGGGGAAGCGTGTCTTTGAGCGTTCCCGAAAGTCGATCCCGCACTAGGCAAAACCGACCAGTTCTTAAATCCTCAGGTCTGCCAGCCCCTGCCGGAACCCGCCAGCTTGCAGGACTACGTCCGCCTCGTCCAGACCCTGCCCGACGAGGAGCCCGCCGAGCTCCTGGGGCTGCACCCCGAGGCCGCCAGGGGCTGCCGGCAGACCCAGGCCCAGAATTTCATGAGTACTCTCATTGCCCTGCAGCCAAGCACGATCCCGCACAGCCTCATGACCAGGTAGGACGCGCCTCATCAGTTAAGTCAGGAAGATTAGTAGTAAAAGCTATTAAAATGGTCACTTGAAGAGATACAGTATAGAGCTTATAGAAAATATATAACCTAAAAATAGTCTAAAAATACAAAACTTCAACTCCCCAGTTGACACTGAAGCCAGTACACACACACACACAGTTACCAAGCACGGAGTAGGTGCTCGATAAACCTTTGCTGAGTAAGGAATTGAATTGTACCTGGTGAGTTGTATTTTTAAACTGGATTTGTTTAAATGTGAAATGTTATATTTACTTCTATAGGACAGGGGGGGGGGACCATCGTAATAAGTCAGAGGACAGTGTGGTCAGAGGAGGGAGCCCTGCTGTTAACCTCCTGTTAGCTCCGTGTCCAAGGTCACACTGCGTCGTAGCCTGTCCCGCTTACCCGTGAGTGGAGATAGCGTCTGTCTGCCCATCGGGGCTGTTTGTGAGGCTTCAGCGGCCTGACACATAAGCCAGGTCTCGGGCCGCCTCGGGCCTGTGACTGTAAAATCAGGCCGTGTGTTCATGTCACATCTGTGCCTCCTCAGCCCTCAGTATTGCCAAAGGAGTCCTCCCTCCTCCCTCCCCAACCCCTGAAGTCACCTCGGCTGCACTGCACCCAGTAACCCTGCTTTTAATGTCAAACACAAAGTGTGACAGTCAAGTAAGGTCACACATGACTTGGTGTGAGCTGTGAACTGGCTGAGAAGCAGCCCTGCAGCTTCCAGGTTGTCGCCCACTGGCTGGGCTGCGAGAAGCCTGGATGTTTGCTGAAAGGCCAGTCCCCGCGAGTACGTGGAGTGACGGGGGAGGGCCATGCCCCGCTTGCCCACTGTTTAGGGGGTCCCGTCACCTCCTGGAGCCCTGGGTCCTTGCCTTTGTAAGGATTCCAACAAGCTCTGCTTAGTATCCCCCAGACCTGTACCCACACGTCTCCTGTCACCACCGAGTGTGTGACGGGGACCCCTGGCGTAAACACCGAGGAATCTGGCACCGGCCCAACGGCCTATGGAGCGACCCGAGCGTGCTGGTGGGTCGCCTCCCCTTCTCCGGTCCAGTTTTGCTCTTTCCGTTAAGCGGATGGGTTCAGCCCATGGAGCTTTTACAAAGAAACCTGAAGCAAACTTTCCAAACGCACGTTTCCCTGCTGACGCCTAGAGCGCAGGAGCGGTCCCCTCGCGTGTGGCCTGACACGCACTCGCCGTCGCCCTCGGGGAAGCGCGCAGGCCCCTCAGCCCCTGTCCCTCCCCCTGCAGCCGCGAGCAGAGCAGCGACGAGCTGGTGATGGACATGCTGTGCGACCTGCTGAAGCGCCTGCCGCTGACGGTCGAGAAGGGCGAGGACACCGGGTCGCAGAGCACGCTGAGGGGCGTCATGTCCGGCCCCATCTGGGACACTCTGTACAAGGGCCTCAGAGGTGAGCCCGGGGCTGGGGCGGGGGACGGCCCCAAGGCTAGAAGAAGAAATGATCGGAGCGGCAGCTCTGCTTGGGGCCCTCTGATGGGGACAGCCGGGTCCTGGGGACCTGAGGGCAGGCCCGGGGCACCCAGCCAGCCTGGGTGCCAAGATCGGGCTGCAGGCCCGGCTCTGAGCGGCTACAGTGTTGGACTGTGGCATTTTCCCGGGTAAACTTCCAACATCCGTGTTTAACCCGTTAAAAAGGATTCGTTTTGGAACCAACGTTGAGCAAATAAGTACGATTGTTGCGTCCAGATCAGCGGTCGGCAAATCCGGCCCCCGGTTTGCTTTGTACAGCCTGCGAGCGAAGACGGTTCTCACCTAAAACGAAGACTATTTTGTGATACATAAATGTTATAAGGAAACCGAATTTGAGTTCCCACAGGCGCAGCCGTGTTGCGATGCTGCTGGTTTCCCTCTGTCTCTGCTGCATTCACGCTCCTGGGGGGGCGGGGGGGTCACGACAGGCAGCGGGCCCACGAGGCCCGAAATATTCACCGACGCGCCTTCTGCAGAAAAGGGTTCTCAGCCCCTGGCCTGACCGATGAAGTTGCTTTGGCTTCCAAGCCCCTGCCTCCCCGTTTCGTCTCAGAGGCACCCCCCCCCCCCCAATCCAGGCTATGACCCCGTGATCCGCTGCGCCTTGCTGACCTTGCTGAACCAAGAAATCGAACGATTCGATAAGCTGCTGTTTGTTATACACGAGTCTTTGAAAGGCCTTCAGCTCGCCATCAGAGGAGAGGTCATCCTGTCCCAGGACCTGGAGGAAATATACGAGTCTTTTCTCAAAATGAGGGTCCCGGCGCTGTGGCGGGTGAGTGACGCCAAGGTCCCAGCTGCAGGGAGGGACGCTGACGGGCGCAGCCACACGATGAAACGGCAGGCATCCATTCAAAGATGCTGACGCGTTTTTGGTGCGAGTATATATTAATAAAATTCTGCTTAAATAAGTTGAAGAGAGATTCACCCCAGGGCTGTTGATCATGGCTAAAGCTGAAAACAACCGTTTTCGCTGTTGACAGGAATCTGGTTACGTGATGATAGTGAAAAGATCTAGAAGATGTACTGTTAAATTTTTTTAAGTTTCAGAGAAATGTGTGTGTGTATATATATATATATATATATATATGTATTTAAATAAAGCACACACTTGTATATGCATATATGTGCTTAGAAAAGGGCATGCGCGCTTTAGAGTCTGCAAGCCCGAGTTAGAGCGTCGGGAGTGCCAGCTAATCGGGCGGCAGCCCCTCCCGCCCCCACCGGCCGAGAGGCACAGGGAGGGAGAAGGGCCTGGGGACGAGTCCACCAGGGAGCAGCCCGCTGGTGGGGCCAAGGCAGGCTCAGGCCCGGGCCTGCTGTGAGCCAGCGACATGGGGGAGGGGAGAAGGGGTTCGCTGTTCAGGAGACTGGTGACCATAAAAACTTCTTCTGTAAAGCAGGAGTTGGGGGTGAGGTGGGTACCGGCTGCAAAACTGTGGCCTCTCCTGCCCCCGTTGCCCCCAGCAACACATCGTGTCTATAGGCCAGGGGAAAAAATCTAAAAAACGTTACGTGCCCGTCCCTCCATCCTGACAGAAACACGCCTACAAGTCCTGCAAGCCCCTGATGTCCTGGGTTAATAATCTCATCCAGCGGCTGAACTTCTTCAACACCTGGGCCAAGATGGCTTACACCGCGATCTACCACCGGTAGGGGCGAGAGCCGCTCCGTTTACATTTCCCCCTTGTTTTTGCTTAGAGCTCAACAGTTCACCGCCTCGGTGGGTTCTCACAGCACCATGTGAATTCGCCAAGGGGGCGGGGGGCCCTTATCTTCAGTTTAGGGTGAGGAATTGGGGACCTGAGGAGTTGAGTCTCCTCTAGGGTCCCTGTCCTCTGGAGCAGAGGCAGAGCCTGGTCCATTTCTCTCTCCGTTAGCCTGCACCCTAGTGAGGGAGGGGAGGCAGATATGAAAAGAAATAGTTATGTCTAATTTTCAAATGTGTTTAATTTGAAAGGCGTGAGAGTAAACACTGCCTCACAGGGTGTCAAACGTGTCTGAGCGCTTTACCGGTTCTAAGTCACTTAATTTCCATAGTAGCCCAAGGACACGAAGTAGGTGCTGCCATTTATTATCGTCATCATTTTAGAGATGGGGCAACTGAGGCACAGAAACAGGAATTAACTTGCCCAGGGTTCCACAACCAGACAGTGGAAGCATTGGGATTTGAACCAGGAAATCTGGTTCCAAAGTCTGCGCCAGACTGCGGCTTATCTGTGCAACTCTGAGCCAGTGTCACTATATATACTTTGAGAGGGTCAGTAACTCAGAAAGAGCCCCCAGGTCCTGCAGGCCCGGCCGGGTTCCCGCTGTAGCAGCAGCATCCCCCGTTACCCAGACGTAAGGCCTTCTGCTTGGCGGCCTCGCCAGGGTCAGAGCTGTTAAGTACAGGACCAGGTCCCCAGGTGGGGAGGGAGCGAGCCGGGAGGGACGGAAGGAAGCTGCCCGGGTCATCTGAACGTGTGCGGTTATCCTGCCCGTTACCAGCCCAGCCTGTGGTCTGCCTTCCGCTAGGTACATGAGATTCATCGCAGCTTGGAAGCACACCAACCCCGACCTCAAGGACCCCACGGATGGAAATACTAGTTTCTTTGAGGGATTTCCTGCGAGATACTGGCTCCCAGCTTTCTTCGTTCCACAAGGTGAGCATCGAGCCAGGGCCAGCCCCGCGCCCGGCCCAGGGCAGCTGTGCCCAGTCCCCCCATCACCAGCCCTGCCCCTCTGCGCTGTAGGATGAGGCCCATAGGCCAGCTTCAGCACCCCCTCGGGTAGCAGGGCCTCCTGCCCACTCGCCTCCCCCCCACCTCTTCCCCACTCTCCCCTCCCCGTGAGACAAGTGTTGTTAATAGCACCCCCGCCAGGAACCTTTGGGAAGTGCACTGCCCCAATCCCTGAGACTCACAAGGACCTTGTGTTTTTCTCCAAAGCCTTTCTTACGGCTGTGCTTCAGGACTACGGAAGGTCCCAAGGAGTCTCCATGGATGCCCTCACTTTCACCCACCATGTGCTCTCGGACACCGCTGACATCAGAGAGGAGGAGTTCTCCATAATCATCCAGCAGAAACTCAACATCGTCAGGAGAGCCTTTAAGGTACCGGAGAGCTTAAGAGATTGGAAAGAGGGGCCGTTCGTTCGTTCAGTCAAGCAGTCATTTCCTCAGCCAACCTTTATTCAGCACTCACCACGTGCCAGGCACTACGCTGGCACCAGACAGGCAGCATAAACAAGACACAGTCCCCTTTCAAGTCCAAATGGCATCAAACTTCATCCTTCCCAGGGGCCAGCAAGCACCACCCAGCCTGGAGGGTGAGCTCAGGACCTGGTGCCATCCCTTCTCCCCAGGGACCTGCCTGATCAGAGAAGACAGAGCCCTTCGGGGGGAGGGGTATCGTGCTGGACCCCCAGCCCCTCCACACACCTGGGGGAGAACGAGATGCCTTCCAGGCCCACCCAAGCCCCACCTCGAGACACCCAGAATTGGCTGCTGGCAAAGTTTTCTGCTTAACAGAATGTACCAGAAACTCGTTCAACCCTTTTTATGTCACTCGAAGATACGATACAGAATCCCTCCCAGACTTTTAAAGTTTCCAGGGCCTCAGTGAATGATGGTGGTCACACTGGCAGTAGCAGGTGACAAAGTTTGACCCCTTTTGTGATCTGTGTCTTCTGAAAAACTCGGCCAAGGATTATAATTCTAGAAATTTTGAGATACTTATCGATTCAGGCTCATCCTACGTAGAGCCTACGAACTTGTTTAAGCTCTCAGAGCAAGGAAAGGATGAAGGTCCCCACCTTAGAACCCAGGAAACGCTGCCCAGCTCGGGGACGGTCTACCCCGCCGCCTCCACGACCGTCCCCAGCTCCTGTGGAAGGCAGCGTCCTGCCCGGGATCCCACTGACAGCACCTCTTTTTGGTCTTAGGGCACAGACTGCACACACATTGGGGTTCACATCTTTGGACTATCCATCCAGGGAGCAAGGTGGAATCACGAAGAAAAAATGCTAGAAGACTCGCTGCCCTGTGAGCTATGTTGTGATTTCCCTGAAATCTTCTTCATGCCAACGAAGGTAAGCGCCCAAGTGTCTCGAGCCTCTGCGCTGTCCCTCAGTAACGCAAGCCACCCCTTCTGTCCCACTCCCCAGTTCCACTAGGGAAATCTGATGACAGCTTCAGACAGAAAACATTTAAAAGAGCCCCAATACTGCCAGCATCCAAAACAGATGCTATACCGGCACCCAGTGTTATTTCTCAAGAATAGGTACGATCAAGCCATACTCACTCTTTAAATTTAAACCCTCCAGGCACAATTTCCATATGCAGTTGCTCAGCCGCCCAACCTAAGTGTGCTTAGTTCCTAACAACCCCCCAAGTCTAGCCTGTAGAAAGTGTGAGCTGATGGTTTGTTTCACCGATGCAATCTGACTGCTGGGTTTTTGTTTTTTTTTAAGATTTCCACCGAAACACCAGATACTTCTAACCAGGCGGAGTCAGAGCTCTATACTTTTGAATGCCCAGTGTATCAGACACCTAAGAGGTCAAGGGTTCTGACAGCTAGTGGCTTACCCTCAAACTTCTTAACATCGGTGTACTTACCCACGAAGAAACCGCCCAGCCACTGGATCACGATGCAGGTTGCGCTGCTGTGTGAGACGAGCGAGAGCTAAGTGGCCCCCCTCCCCCCCCGCCCCTGGACCCCCAACCAGACCGTGATTCAGGACGGGCCAGGCAGCACCACCCCTCATAAAAATGCGTGTTCAGCCAGACGGGCAGGCGCAGTCTCTTTCTTCCCTCGGTCCGTAAAAACTTCAGCACGTGGGGCATGTTCTGCAGCTGGCTTGGGGCCCTGCACGAACCCCTTCAAGCTCCACTTTCCTGAGCGCCTCAAAGTTCGACGACAGTTGGCTAGGCGTCCCGTTTGCCTTTTGGATTCCCTGTGGTCCCGGAGCATCGTGAACAAGTGGCCGCAGGAACAAGGCGGGGGATCTAAGAGGTA
The DNA here is from genome assembly GCF_054644295.1 of Miniopterus natalensis. NCBI lineage: Eukaryota > Metazoa > Chordata > Mammalia > Chiroptera > Miniopteridae > Miniopterus > Miniopterus natalensis. The sequence continues at coordinate 13,028,660 of NC_142101.1, read as the reverse complement.
AGGCCTCCTGTTTCGGTCTCAGTGACCCCAGAGTTATACACAGAGGGGAAAAACGAGGCTCTCCAAAGTAATCTCTTTATTTTCAACTTAAAACTTCATTATAAAACTTATCAAACATGAAAAACAAAATGTAGCTGGTATCCAGAAACTGCAGCACTGTGCTGCTAACAGGCTCCTTTCTCATCGCCAGAGAAGGAGTTAAATGTCCTTCCTTCCCCCCAAAGCTTCCCTGGCGAACCTAGGCAGGCAAGGAGAAAGGCACGCCCGGCAGTGACACAGCACCGACAGTCACCTTCACTGACTGCGGGGCGGGGGATGCTGGAGCCAGCCCGCCCCACGAGCACATGCTCTCCAGCCTGCAGTGCAGGCCAACGCTGCACACCCACAGGGCTCATATATAAAATCTATCGTTAAAAACAACATATACTCTCTGCTTATTAGATTCCCACGTTTAAGAAATTGGGTAGTTTAGTGAATTTGCTTTCCCTTATAGAAAAATTAATAATGAAACTCTATCAACTTAACTAGAATTTAACAGCTAAAGCTACCTTATGCACACCTATTAAACTAAAAGAAAGGATTTTAAACTATTCCCTTAAATTGCCTTTAGATGACTAGACTCCTAAAGATCACCACCAGCAGAATTTGTGAATATGAAGAACATACGAAATACAGTATAAACTGCATGAGCTCAACAGTAGCAAAACATATAAAAATATTAGCCTGAAATGGCAAATCTTCACCAATCTGTGTAAAAAATGTTTAAATAGGGATGTTACTCCAAAAATATATATTTATTCTATTTGCAACAGTTTATAAAGGCAAAGACACACCTGCAATTGAGGTAGAAAAGCCTAATTTGCAAACTTTGGATTAAGAAAAATACCCTCCCTATGTCTTAATAGCATCTTTTACACAATAGTAAATCTAATTGTCTCATTTTAATTCACACGTATTACTTTACAAAACTTAATTTAAAATACTGCAAATGTTTTTAAGATACTTAGTCCTGACAATTATTTCACATTCAAAATGCTGTACAAAGAACTCTGAAGCCACCATATATTACATAAGAGCTATGTATTTACATCCTCAAACGCAGCTGCAGAAGCTCAGGCTAAGCAAATTACTACTAATGAGGTCCCTTGACCAGTGCCACTGACCACTTCTCACCGGACTCATGTTAGATGCTCTGTAAGGGGTGTGTACTTCCAATCACATGACTAGTAAATGCTTCAATGAAAATTTGTAACAGCAAAACATCCAAAGTATTCTTTTGGGGGCATTGGTAAGACTGCAGATTTTTAAGGACTGAAAGGTCTTAGGATTTAGTAAAAACACACAACTGTAGTAAGACTGACTCCTCGGCTCGATAGTCCTGACAAAAAACACAGATCCTCTCAGTGCAACGAAAGGTTCGTTTTGGACTTTTCCTTGAGGGAGGATTTAGGAAGGCGCTGACGGAGGGTCAGTAAACGTAGGGAAATATGCGGTAGGGCACGCGCTGGCAGTACTTGTCCCAAGCCACGCCGTACTTCTTCCGACACTGGCGCTCGTCCCGGGCCTCCCGGTGGATGAGCAGCACGGTGAAGTAAATCACGTAGAAATACGGCAGCACGTGGTTAAAACCTGCGGGAGCAACGGGGAAGTGGTCAGTGCTGACCACCCTGCCGGGCACTGGGAGGTTTTCCTCTCAATGAGCCATAAGATCACTTCCATTTCGTCCACAGGGAAAACTGAACCAGGTCAGAAAGTCCCAGCGGGGTGCGGTGGAGGCAGTTGTCAGATAAGTGTGACTAGTCCATTCTAACCACCCGCTGTCCTCAGGAGCTCTGCCCGTTCGCTCCCCTGGCGCGCAGTGAGCAGTGGGGGCGGCTGAGCAGGGCAGACTGGTCTGGTCAAACAGACCTGCTGTCACTGCTGCTTAATCGCCTTGCTGACCGGTCACAAGGTAAGTAATTTAAACACCTTGCTGACCAAAGTAGCCAGTGCACAGGTGAGTTCTGGCTAAAAAGCAGCCGGTCAGCAAGGAGTTTTAAGAACCAGTGTTTCAGGTGTGTGTACACTGCGTCATGAATAAAAGCTAAATTCTCATATTCTGCTTAGCAAAATAAAACTTAAAATCTGCCTTTAGAAGTTTTGAGGACAACTGCGGGCTCTGAGTTCCTCCCTCCCCCCAGAAGCCAGAGGAATGAAGTGCCACATGTCAGATCAGGAGCAGCGTCTGAGGTGGGCAACCCCAACCTGGACCAGCGACACCCACTCACTCTGGCTCTGCCCACTATGTCCCAACAAAGGACACATCCTGGGCGTGCCGGAGAGTCAGGTGAGCACTCCTCTAATGCTTACCACACGGGAGGGACCACGCCAGGGCCATGATGAGGTCGCCCAAGTAGTTGGGGTGGCGAACAAAGCCCCACCATCCAGAGACAAGGAGGTTTTTCCCCGTGGAAGTGTGAATGGTTTTTAAATCTGTATAAAAATAAACACACATTTGCAATGATATGTAGGCAAAGAGAAAATCTTTACGCGACATGAATGATACAAAACCAGTACTTACGTGCAAGCTTTGGGTCAGTGGGATTTTTCCGGAATGCGTTTTTCTGAGTATTTGCACAGCGGAAGATTACATATCCACAAACTGTGAATTTTTTAAAATTTCGTGTTAGCAACTTAGATATAATCTAATATTTAAAAGCATCTGTAATTGCACTTAGAGATTATTTCTGAGCTCTGAGGAAATTTCCAAATTAGAGAGTAACTTAATTTGAAAACCTTCAGTCTGAGAATGTCAAAGGAAGGGAACGATCCTGAAATCTCACTGTCATACCACGATCATCTTCCACGTGAACATGTGTAGGCAAAACTAACAAGGAACAGTGACATCCATGGATAAAATCTAACAGCCCACATTACAATAAGACCAATACCGGACTTGAATATACTGAACACTGGCTATTTTCTGTTATGATATCTGCGAGCCGTAACATGAACACTATTAATTAAAACTCTAGCTTAGACTCAGTACTATTACGTTTTGCCAAATATATGCAAAATCCCACTGCAGTCCTACAAGTTGGCAGCTTTATTTCAAATTTCAAAATGTCCAAGTTAGGTCAGGGCCTATTATCACTATTATTACATTGTCAGTCCTCAATAAAGGAGTAAAAAATCACTATTAACTGACCTGTAATATACTGTCTTGAAGGACCCACAGGCATGGTTGGCACGGATAAACCAAACCAGAATTTCTTCTAAATAGTGTGGCAAAACTAGCTATATTTGCAGTCCAGTGCTAATTCCCTACCCCTCTGGTGGAAGGGTTTAATGAATAGGCATGAAAGAAGCCCCCTGACACTAATCCACCTCGCCCATGGTGGACCTGAGCTTCAGCTGAGCTGTACTGCTCCATCTTCCCAGCTCTCCACCCTGACTTGTTCCCTCTGCTGATTTACCTATTTCCCACCCCACTTCCACGCACTAAAATTCAGATCGAACACCAACCTCCAGAGAGCTCTCTGCTTTAAACCCTCTCAGTCGGTCTACCTGTCCCTGCTCTACCCTGCTCCCTGTGCCTCCTGCTCGTGTCTGAGAGTCTCTCTCCTTGTTAGAACGAAAGCCCTTGGAAGGCAAGACTTCCTACTTTTTAAGGTGCCCACCAGAAAAAGCAGGCACTCAGTAGAAAAAAATGAATCATTAAGACAGGTGAATTGAAAAGCAAACTGGCTTAAAAATTCTCTTTAGAACAAACTGATCGCTGCCACCTGGGTGAAAGAGGCGATGGGCCTCAGCAGCACAAAGCGGCAGTTACAAAACAGTCGTGTAAAGTACACACAGAATATCGTCAATAACGTCGTACAGTGGCACCTCGGTTTTCGAATGTGATCCGCTCCGGAAGCCCGTCCAAGTTCTGAACCGTTCGAAAACCGAGGGATCCACAGCCGACAGCTGGGCCTCAGGACCTTGCCCTCAGCAGAAGCCGTGTGGCCTGCTCGACTTCTGAGGCATTTCCTTCCGAGTTTACGGCGTTCATAACCCGAAATGTTCATCCACAGAGACGTTCGAAAACCGAGGTACCACTGTAATATGTATGGTGCCAGGTGCGTACAGACTTATCAGGGAATCCCTTCATAAGGCATAGAAATGTCTAAACACTATGCTGTGCACCTGAAGCTAATACTGAATGTCAACTGTAACTGCAAAATCTTTTAAAATGTTAAAAAGTATCCCTTTAGAGAACTACTGAAGAGCCTAAGTATGAAGCGTGCATTCTCTTTGTAAGACTTTCACTCAGCCATCACAAATTACTTCAAATTGAGCTAATTACGGCCACTTAAAAGGTGTTAGGAATGTGTGGAGACCTACTATGTAACACTGAAAGCCCAGTGAAATTCACACTCACGTTTCAGAGCGATGATCAGAGAAGCCAGCGGCCAAGACACGTCATTGGGGTGATGGACCAAATAATAGGCTTGGAAGCTGTAGATGAAGGGGACCCACACCAGGTCTCCAAAGGCCAGCATGAAGCCGAACCCGTCATGAATAATGTCCATGGTCGTCAGCACTGCTTCCTACAGGGCACAGAGAAAAATTTAAAGTTTGGGGGCGAACAGTTTCTGTGTTTAAAGTATTTAGATAAAGGGCTAGTTTATAGTCAAATTTATAGGGGCCATGGGAGGGCACACCAGCCACAATGTTCTCAGAAGTGGGGAGGGCACCTGGTCCCCTGGCCTGGCCATCACACTAAGGCGTCCCGTGGGCTTCATCCCGTCCCTCTGCCCTCTCACTCCGACGCTGAAATAAGTCTCCCAAATGCCTCTAGTGCCCCCACCTCTGCCTGGGCCATTCCCGACACCCTTCTCCAACCCCAGCTTAAGCCTCCCCTCAGCTGCCTTCCTTTATCCTCCCCATCCGACAAGGTCCTTCCAGATGCTCCCGCACTCCTCAAGGCTGAAGGCAACGTGAATGCTGTGACGTCTCAGTCACTCTCTTCCCCACTAGACGAAATAGAGAACCAGGACCCGTGTGTGCTCCCCTCTGCCACCCAGCACACTGCCTGTTTGCCTGGAGTGTTCAGTCTGTTTGCTGAAGGAGGAACAACATCGCCAACTGCCTCTGTTTCAAGTCCACGTGCACCAATGTCATTTCTAATCATAATCCGGCTTTTCGGGTAGATTTTCCACATAATAAGCTACCTGGCAACAGGGTACACTGCCTGCTTCACTCCACATGGTAAATTAACAAAAGTGAAAGCAGCCCTTGTGCATTTGGTTAGCACGAGCAAGCAGCCAGATCCCCTCCGGACCTGGACACCTGCAGACGCTACTGTGCTCACCATGAGTCAGCCCAAAGCACCACATGGACTGACATCTGTCCAGTGCTCACAGCCTCATAAGCAGGGCCCTCTCCTCACTTTGTGTAAGAAGCCGAGGCCCTGAGAGGTCAGGTTACTCACCCACACTCAAGGCTGTCTGCTTTTAAAATGAATTACCTCGTTCCAGAGAGCATCCACCACGTATAAGAGCTGGAAACTGTTAACCAGAATCATTGCCAAGGATGGAGTAGCACGACTGTGTAACTTCATCTCAGCCAAAAGCATCACCAAGTTAATAACCACCTGAAATAAAAGGTGGAAAGATAGTATCAAAGTAGTTCCTCAGGGGTCCTTAGTAACCACAGAGGGAAAGGTGGTCCTTCGACAGCCAAGAAAGCTGCAGACACCACCTTTCCAATCAACCGCCATGGTAATAAGACACATCACATCCTGAGCCCCTTGATAGGATGCACTGCGAACAGAATATCATTTCTGTGATAGTCATCCAAAAATGCATCACTCCCACCATGAGAAAACACTGGACTGCCCCGGCAGGGTGGCTCAGGTGGTTGGACTGTTGTCCCGTGTACCAAAAGGTTGTGGGTTCAGTTCTAGGTGAGGGTGCATACAGGGAGGCAACCGATCAATGTCTGTGTCTCTCCCCCCTGCTTCCTGTCTCTCTCAAAACCAATAAAACACATCCTCATATAAGGATTAAAAACAGAAAACACTGGACTAACCCAAATTAAAGGGTCCTGTGTCCAGCCAGTGTGGCTCTGTGGCTAAGCATCGACCCTTGAACCTAGAGGTCAAGGTTCGATTCCCGGTCAGGGCACATGCCGGGGTTTTAGGCTCGATCCCCAGCAGGGGGCATGCAGGAGGCAGCCGATGGATGTTTCTCTCTCTCTCCCTCTCCCTTTCTCTCTCTGAAATCAATAAAAACACTAAAAAAAAAAAAGGATCGTCTTCGAAGGTCAAGGTCATGAGAGACAAGAAGAGACTAAGCAACTATTATAGACCAGAGGAGACAAAGCAAAAGAACGAAATGCACTGTGGCACCTGTAGCCAATCCTGGAACTATAAGAATAAAACTTTTAAGGTTTAATAACCTGTAATAGGACATCTTAACCCTCTGGACTATATTTACAGTAAGAAAATATTTTAAGTACACAGATTTAGGGAAAGCTATAATTATTTCTAAAATATACCACCCACAGCTTGCTTAAAATTGTCTACAATTCTTTCTAAATCCAAGACCAATTTGTACTAAACTGAAATTTAAAAAAACGAACATACCCATCCGATCAATCCGGGGCGCAATTCACAAAAGTATTTGAGATCAAAATTTCCAATCCTAGGGTTTAATTCACGGCCAATGAAGAAATCATAGATTACATTTCCTGAGAAGGGAAAAGTGCTTATTCAAACTGAGCTGTTTGGAAAAGCTCTATTCCAAACCCAATCATGAGACTTTAAAAATGCAGTCCTACCACCCAGGGTCACAGTTCAGCCCCCAGAGGCCTGGGGGTGAGAAGTTAGAGCAACAGGTGGACTGAGAGCGGCCACACTGCTACCCAGGTGATCCCCGATTTCAAAGGAACACAAGTTTTTTTGTAATGTTGACTTACGTTTAAATACTTTAGGTCAAAAACAAGCAATCTGAAATCTCTTACTCTGCTGTTGTTTTTTTTAAAAAGAATATTTACTACTGGGGACAAAAAATAGTACTTGTCATAAACGATATTGCTACTAACCTTACTAAAATGTTACTGTAAGTTACGAGTCACTAAGATGTCTCACTGTCATCAAGTGACTGAGAAGGGAACAGAAACAAGTGGGGAACTACGAGGAAATAAATACAGTTTCTTCCTTTGCCTTTCCTTTAAATGTTTTCTCCACCTTTCTGTTTGTTCTTATTTCTCTCCGCCTCCCGTAAACTGACGCTGGGAAAGCACTGGGCGCAAGCCCAGCCGTGGGGGGCACACTGCCCGCACGCTCCCTGCTCACCGGAGCTGGTCGGCGACAGCTGGCCCTGGGGCGCCCGCAGAGCCCGCGCGTACAGGTACACACTCAAGCCCACAGAAAACGCGAGGGCTGCCAGTGCCAACTGAAGGAAGTGGTGGTACAGGTGCCAAAGCTCCATGCCCCAGAAGAGAGCGGCGCCGATGGCCGCAGACGTCAGGATGAAAGCATAGAATCCTTAAAAAAAGACAAGAAATCACTGTCACCCCAGTGTCCATATGAGATTTATCCCATTATAAAATAGCACAGTGTTCTCTTTTAAAGTCCTAATTTCATTATTGGACTAAATATACACAAATATATGAACAAGCAAGGCCTCTGAGGGGCAACCGTCTGTGGAGGTACCATCTCTCTCAGACAATTCCTCAACTATTTCTACGTGTGGGCTGCAAGTGTAAATCACTTACTGCATGCCCTTCACACTGCTGAGGGGTGATTTCCTATTTACTACAATGGTGGAATCGGCTTGGACAGTACAACACTCAAACCTTTTGAGCTATCAAGTCATCAATTTGAGTCTTAAAAAAAAAAATCACCATTTAATCTATACTTCAGTCTTCTTCCATCAGTGAGAGGTGTTCCTTCTACAACCTTAAAAGAAAAGAAATTTTAATTTAAAATTTTAAAAGCACAACTTTACCATCATAGATACGTCTTCTAATATCACTTAAATTTCCACATGCCCAAGGAGGAGGTCTATCTTTTAGCAGGAAAATTTAGTAACAGGTTTCGAGCATCTTCATGGCAAACCCTTTGATGAGGAAAGTGATTTGTCTTTCAGGAATTTGTCTCAAATACAAACCTAGTAATAACCTCTTAGTGTACCAGACTATCACAATAGCCGCCCTCCCCCAACCACCCCATGTGCCACCGGCAAGACTCAATGGGCTTTAATTACTAATACGGTGGCGCCTCGGTTTTCAAATGTGATCCGCTCCGGAAGCCAGTTCAAGTTCCGAAACGTTTGAAAACCGAGGGATCCACGGCCGACAGCCGGGCCTCAGGATCTTGCCTCAGCAGCAGCTGTGTGGCGTGTTCGACTTCCGAGGCGTGTTAGAGAACCAAAGCATTTCCTTCTGGGTTTATGGTGTTCGTAACCCGAAATGTTTGTCCACAGAGACGTTCGAAAATCGAGGCACCACTGTGTATCTGGCTTATCTCGAGCTCAGAAATCTCCAATGACTTCCAAAGCTTACAAAGGAGAGCAGAGCAGCACTGTCTCGCGTGGGGAGGTCCCTTTCCACCAGGCTCACCCACTCACCCCGCACTCCGGCCTGCGTGCCAGCTGATGACAGGCACTCACTCGTGCACTGACATGCTCTGCCACTTTTACAAACATACGCTCACCCACTCAGTCATTTCATGTGACCCTTTCCCTCCAGTAAGAGACAGCACTTCCTGGGTCCGGACCCCTTGCTCTATCCAGAACACCACGTACCATGCAGCAGGTCCTCGGAAACACCACTAACGGGTAAGTTACGGTACAAACTCCTCTTGTTCAACGGCAGCCACATTCTACTACCCAAAATAACTATTGAGACATGTTGCAGGTCATTTTAAACTGGCAAATGCTAACATGGTATCATTTTTCTTGGGCTAAAACTACTTTACCCTTCCATTAGCTATGAAAGGGAACCCAGGAGAAATGTTATACCGGAGATCACAGGATTAACAAAACCCCACGTGCTGATTCCCAACAATCCTGATCAAAGGTATCTCACAAATACTGCGTCGGGTTTTTAGTTTCTCTATATAGAGAGAGGAAGGGAGAGAGAGAGAAGTCTACTGAAAGAAGAAAAAACTACACTTAGCAATGAGAACAAATATAAAATATACTTAACCAACAAAACTGCTTTTCTTAATTCCTAGTTTGGTCTAGCCTTGCCTAAGTCACCTGAACTTGTGATTTTCATTGCAGAGCCTGAATGTCCACATCACACAACCCTCACTACAGCCACGGATGTGACAGTGAGATTCCAAAGCGTTAGGCCTGCAGCTCTGGCCCCTACCACTGGCACCAGCCACTCCTAGCAAACCTGATCCTCTGGTTTACAGACAGTGGTAAACTTGCAAAGCCCTAAGAACAGGATCTCTAAGTGAATTATTTACTGCTTAGGGAATCTCATGTTCCTTTCAACCTATCCACGTATTCTACAGAAAGAAGAAAAAACGACCCTTAGCAATGACAAATTTTAGACACTGCATGAGTCTAAGAGAACATAAAATGTTCCTAACAACAAATTTCTGAAAACTAGAAACTCATATTAAAAATAAGAAGCAGCGCCCGGCAGGGCATGGCTCAGTGGTTGAGAATCGACCTAGGATCCAGGCGATTGGGGTTCGATTCCCGGTCAGGGCACATGCCTGGGTTGTGGGCTCGATCCCCAGTCGGGGGCGTGCAGGAGGCAGCCAATCAATGACTCTTATCATTGATGTTTCTCTCTCCCTCTCCTTTCCTCTCTCTGAAATCAATAAAAATATATTATAAAAATAAGAAGTAAAAAGTGCAGACTGAATCCACTGAGCTCAGCAGCTCAGTGACTGATCGTTTTAAATCCTGCACCTGAAATCACATATACTGAGGAGGAGTTTTTCCCTAACAACCTCTATCATCAGGCCACTTGCACAATAGTTTCTTTTCTGTTTGACTCAGAAAGTTATACAGTGGTGCCTCGGTTTTTGAACGTGATCCGCTCCAGTAGACCGTTTGAGTTCTGAAATGTTCGAAAACCGAGGGATCCACAGCCGACAGCTGGGTCTCAGGACCTTGCCCTCAGCGGAAGCCGCGTGGCGTATTCAACTTCCAAGGCGTGTTTGAAAACTGAAGCATTTCCTTCTGGGCTTACAGTGTTCGTAACCCGAAATGTTCGTCAACAGAGATGTTCGAAATCCGAGGTACCACTGTACAAGAAACCTCAATCCAATCTTTAAAGTTCCACTTAATAAGCAAGTGTACAGGAGTCAGGAGTAAAGGCTTAACAAACTAAGTTTGGGTAGTGAGGACCGAGGGCAGCTTTCAGGCTGAAACCTGCTGGAAACCTGATGAGAACATGGAGGGGAGGGAAGCCTCGCCGCACTCTGCCCGCTAACAGCAACTTACCTTCCCGATCGGCAGTAAGTAGAACAGAGCCTGAACAAAAAACCAGAGGAGGTAGACCCCAAACACTCTGGCTTCCCACAGATCAGACAAAGCCGGCAGAGGCGGCGGGAAGTTCAGGAGGCTGGGCTCTGTCTGTCTACACATCGACAGCAGCAGGAAGAGGAAGGCAGGCAGGCCAAGCATGATAAGAAACACACCTGCAGGCAATCAGGGGACAGGCAAGGCTCAGTTTTCAATCCAGGTTTTTGTGTTTGTTTTTTTCATGAAATCATTTAGGTCTTTTAAGGTCAGAACTCAAGTCTGGCCAGCTGTTTGAAACCAAATTCTAGTGTAGCTTCAAAAAGTCCTAATCTACCTGCCGTGTCATGTCCCGTGGGCAAGCAACCGTGGTCATTCAAGTAGTAACAGCAGGTGTCCAGCACTGGACAGCTAATGCCCAAGCTCTAGAACATTTAAAATCCAACCACTATGGAGCAACCACGTTGAAATTCCAGAAAATTAAAAATCAGAACAGCTAAAATTTATCAGCCTAATCTTTAAAAAAAACTTTATATCCCTAAGTTTCTAACAAAATAGTATCACATTCAGAGAACATGTACGGACTTTCAGGGACGCTGGCCACCACTTTTAACAGACCAGCCAGCCAATAACTTACAAAATCAGAGCAATCAAGCCCGGCAGGATTTGGAACCATTTGGCCAAGAAGTATTTTCTTTTACTAGCTCATAAAATTTCAGCAGTACCAGCCACTTAGTAACTCCAAGCCTCTGACAATTCAGATCTCTGACTCTCACAATCAACCCATCTAGCAGGTAGAGTAGTGCCCATCTTATGTCCACAGCTGCCCGCTGCTCCTGCGAAGCCAGACCCTGTCGCCTCAGGTCTGTGACGGGCAAACTCCTCTGTCCCTGATCATTCACGTCAACCTTCCTTTTATCACTTCTTTGCCCTTCTTTCATTAAAACCTATTAACAGATTGCTAAGGGTTTTCTTTACAGCCACTCTGGCACCCTTTCTACTCTATTACAATCCTCAAAAAGGCTCCCACCTCAGGCCTTCACACCTGCTGTTCCTTCTGACTGGAAGGCTCTTCCCCACCTGGCTCATTACCTGGCCTGCTTCGGATTCTCCAAAGAAGGGTCTTTCCTGTCCATTTGATCGCACCTCCCACTGGCCCACCCACCCGCACAGCCTGAGTCCAGTTCTCACACCTACCAGGTACTCCTCCAAACTCCAAGTCCTTCGTCTGTATGGCTGTCACTTCAAAGGTTCTTGACAATGTAGGTCTTTTTGTAACAACCGTTTCTTTCTCAAAATCTATTTCTTTTAATTTGCTCTCTTCTCTTCTTGGACGAAGGCTGTCCTGTGTAGATATATAACTACTTTCTTGTGACAAAGAGAATTTTTCCTGGTTAAAAAATAAAAAATACCAATTATCTGCAGTCAATAATTATCATTAACACTACCACATTAACTAATTCAGCATTGTGATAGAGCCATATATTAAGAATACATTTGTTAGATTACATTCAGTCTTAATTGAAGGACAGATTTTTAGGAAAGATTGTAAGAAGCCGGGCAGCATGGCTCAGAGACTGAGCATCACCCTATGATCCAGGAGATCGCAGATCAATTCCCGGTCAGGGCACATGCCTGGGCTTCGGGCTCAATCCCCAGCAGGGGGCGTGCAGGAGGCAGCCAATCAAGGACTCTCATCATTGATGTTTCTCTCTCTCCCCCCTCCCTTCCTCTCTCTGAAAGCAATAAAATACATATATATAAAAAGAAAGGATTGTAAGAAGTATTGTGGTTTTAAATGTGCTTCCATACCTGCGTGTTCTTGTGAGGCAAGTCATTCCTCTCTCTGTGCTCCGGCTCCCCATTGTACTTGCTGATGCTATTTCCAAATGGCTTCTAAATTGAAGAAGATAAAGCATTTTAACCAGATAAGTCATAACTTATTAAAAAATAACTTATTAAATCTTTACTACTGTATTATCAAGCGATAAAGAAAGCCAGAGGTTTTCACAGCTTTAATTCTGAAGAATTCCGGACACTTGCATTAAAAATGAAAACTAGTGAAATTGACTAGAATTTCCCAATCTCCAAATGACTGGGTTTTACTTACAGATTCCTCATAAGTTCTTTCATCTTTTAAACATAATCAGATTGAATGTTATGATTTCATTGTTCAGTAACAGATATTCTAATAGTATTTGCTGTGAGAGTTAGAGAAGTAAAAATTGGCAATTAGTTCGTTAATTGGTTAAAAAATAAATAAAAAGCCCTGGCTGGTGTGACTCAGTGGTTAGAGCACTGGCTTGTGCACTGAGGGGTCTTGGGTTCAATTCCTGGTCAAGGGCATGTACCTGGGTTGCAGGTTCATCCCCGCCTGGGTCGGGCGGGTATGGGTGGAGACCAATTGATTGTGTCTCTCCCATCGATGTTTCTCTCTCTCCCTCTCTCCCTCTCCCTCTCTCCCTCCCTCCCACTCTCTTTAAAAAGCAATGGAAAAAATATACCTGGGTGAGGATCGACAACAACAACAAAGACGTTCACTGCCCCAAAACAGCCCGTAATGGGAAGTTAAGAAACAATGGGCACTTCTGGAGTGTAGCTAGGGCCTACACACTGCCTGTCTTCTGAACTTCATGCTGCCTGGTTTTCATGTAGCCTTAAGTTTCTCTCCCTACGCCCCTCTCCCTGACTCAGTCTCTTTCCTTGAATGTGCCTTCTCTCCAATCATAGGGCAGATTTTCTTATCCGATGGAACAGGGGAAGTGCTTCAGCTTGCAAAAATGTTTCTTCAGGCAAAGCATGGCTGAAATCTGTCACTTTGCTCCTTTATAGGTCAATAACAAATGATAATGCTAATAATCCAAGAGGAGGGAAACAAACTAAAAGCCCAAGTATATCATTTGGAGCACCAGCTGGCAAAGGACTGATAGCATTAATAGAGTATCAAGTTCCAGCTCAAATCTAAGTGTAACTGAGCAGTGAGCATGCAACATACACCTAAGCGCCACATACACCTAAGCACCAGTGAGACACTCCGCAACAAATGGACCCACCTTAACAGCACATGCTGCTACACTCTCAGTTTTCAAATGTCCGGCATACGATCTACAGTAACTACAAACGTAACCCTGTACCACACTAGTTCTTTAGCCAACCCTAAACTGTGCCTACTGCAAACTGAGGGGATACTCACACAGGGAGGCAAATTATCGCAAAAGGTACAATTAAAAGTCGACAAGAACAAGGAAGAGTGAGGCCACACGCAGCTCCAGTACGGTCTTTCCCGTGCCACGCACCATCCTCAACTCCACGGTGCGTGCGCGGTGCGTGCAGGACTATTCAGTTACACTGTAAAATTATCACGGCCACTAAATGCTACGAGGAGAGCGTGAAAGTGGTACACTGCACCTGTTCCTTAACCTGAGTCACCCGACCAGCAATGAGAGCCACAGATAGAATGTTGACACTCACGAGTAATTATCAAAACACAAGTTAAAATGGTGAGTGGAAAATCTCTGACAATCATATCGGCCAAAAAGATTATTATAGTAATAGGCAGAATGAGAAAATGAGGCCCGGCCAGGCATGGCTCAGCAGTTGAGCGTCAACCTAGGATCCAGGTAATCGGGGTACAATTCCCGGTCAGGGCACATGCCGGGGTTGCGGGATCGATCCCCAGTTAGGGGCGTGCAGGAGGCAGCCAATCAATGACTCTCTCATCACTGATGTTTCTCTCTCCCCCCCCCTTCTCTCTCTGAAATCAATAAAGATTTTTTTTTTTTTAAAGAGAAAATTTGTTTATAACAGTGAAAGTTTAAAAAGAAAAAACCTAAATGTCTACCAATAAGGGAGCTGAATTTAACAATTGTTACATATACATAACTTAGGGTATATCGAAGCAATACCACACAACAAAAATGATGTAGAAAAAAATAATGCAGAATATTCCCAGTATTTTAAATTTTTAAAATCTGACTATAAAACAGTATGTACATAATCCAGTTTTTTAAGGCTATTAAAATATCTGTGAGCATTTTACCCAGAAAAAGGTAACAATATGCTACAAAAACCTACTCAGTTCAAACTATATATTTCATATTTTAAAACTGCTTTTTAAAAATCACAATATTAAATAGCACTCTTGTAACTTAAAAACATTCTTTTTCATTGGCACTTAAAGGCCAGTTATACCTTTTCTTCTTCCAAACATCCTTTTTTTATGAAATTCCAAAGTCATTACCTTAGATTTAATGTTCCACTGACATTTTAATATTGTTAACTGCAAATGATATGAGTAAACACATGCATAAAGGGGAGGACTGTGTTTTGCACAAGGATACGCATCTCCCCAAGACACACACGTACCAAGACCAGTGGGGTCAATTTCACTTCCAGCACTTCCTTCCTCATCTCCTTAATGTCAACGTGGTGCGAAGCAGAGGCAGATCTGCGGGAACTTTTAGATGGGCGGCCAGGGGATCGGGAGCGGCCAGGGGACCGTGACCGTGACCTTGACCGGCTCCCTCGGCGTCTGGAGGGAGAACTGGAAGTTGAGCCACCTTTCCTTTGCTTAAAGGAAGCTAAAGGCTAGAGAGGGAGCAGAAGGTAGAGCTTTACCACGAGTTTTAATACACGCGGGCAGACCCACAGTACCAGAAGGTGGCAAAGGCAGTCACGGGTACCATTAACTCTAACACCAGCCTGGAAACACTGAGACCTGAGACTCGCTCAGATGAGGCCAATGAGAAATGCTGCAATCATGACCCATCTGTAAGGAGACACATGCTGCCTTCCCACTCCTAATTCTTCTTTAAAGGTACTGCCATGAAATAAATGTCTAAATCAACTAGCCGTACATTTTCCCAAGAACATATACAAGAAGAGTTACAGTTAACATTGATTAAGGCTGAGATGATGGGACAAAAGAAATATGCACACAAACAATACCAAGAAAATTAGCCCCACAGATCAGATATTTTAAAACCCAGGCCCTCAATGGACATGTTGAAGAGCCCTAGGCCACAATCAAATCTAACTAATGTCACTCTCATGACTGAATCCTCAGTGTATGGGATGAAGCCCAAACCCCTCCCCATTCTGACAGTCCCTCCGCTGGCCCATACCCTTCCAGCACTTGGCTGTGTGCATCCCCCCAAGCCTTTGGCATGGTGCCCCCTCCATCACCTGAGTTCTTTGTATATGGTCTCAGTACTCGGCTCAGGTGTCAACACCTCTAAAAGCCTTCCCTGAAACCCAGTGCCTTCCCTAACCCGAGGCAAACGTCCATCACCGAACGTATTAAACCAGGGACGTGACCCATGTAAGTATCTGCCTTCTCCAGTAGACAGAACTTCTTAGGAACAGGGCACCGTGTCTTTCATACAGTCCCAGAGCCAAAACAGCATCTGACTCAAAGCAGGAGCGTGACCCTGTTACCTCCAAACGGAGCCAGGACGGACTAACCTCAAAAACCGCACCCACAGTTGACCCGCTTACTGTGAACAAGGTCGCCCACAGGAGCCCTTACCTTGATATCATTCTCCTTCAGTTCAAGTTCGGTTCCATCTTTGTACTTGACCGTGTAAAGCTGGGACTTGCTGTCACGGCTCAGAATTTCTACTTCATAATAAAGTGAGCTCCCCGGCCACCGGCCTCTCACCACTTCGCCATCGGCAAACTTCCTACTTGGCATTTTCGAAAATCAGTCTGAACAGTTTTAAAGGGAGAAAAATGGAGTCAATGCAATACACACTTACCTTCGTCTTTTTTCACAGGTTAACACTAAAATACAACTTCCCAAATTTTTAACTGGTCAAGATTTTCGGGCCGAAAAGACCACCAGAGGAGAGGGTGCACAACCCCTAATTTTAAAGGTGAGAAACTGACGCTTAAAGGAACGTTAACTGTTGCGTCCGAGGGCATAAAAACAGACGGCAGCATGGGGACAACACCGAGGCTGCTCTTTCTGCCACAGCCTCTCTCACTGGGAATCACATCACACAGGGCAGTGTAGCCACTGGGGTCCATGTGACGCTAAGGAGTAACTACCGCAGCACACCAAGCGGCCGCCAGTGCAACACGCCGTCACCGCCCTGCTGCGAGCTCAGCGGTCAGAGTGCCGGCCTGAGCGCAGAAAGGGCCTCAGGTTCGATTCCCCATCAAGAGCACAGACTTGGGTTTCGGGTTCTCCCCGCCCCTCAGGGCACACGCGGGAGGCAACCAACGTGTCTCTCACAGAGCAGTGTTTCTCTCTCTTTCTCTCCCCCTCCCTCCCACTCTCTTTGAAAGGGGGGGGGGATCCTCAGGTGTGGATTAGCAAAACAGACAGCAGCAGCAGCAACAAAAATCACTACCACCTACAGCGAGCATATTTCTTGCTAATCCACAAGGCACAGTCTCACAAAGGACTGTTTCCTGGTTGATAAATTTGCATCTAGTCTTACAAAGGCTTTAAAAATATATTTAGTTTTTTAACAAATTACCTTTATTAAAAACAACAAACTACGAAACAGACTGTCTAGAAGAAAATCAAGGATGTATAATTAACATTACTACCCACCAACCGGGAGAAAAAAACTCCAAATCTATAATGAACAGCAAATTTGTGGTTCTTTCTTAGCGCTTTCAACTCTTACAACTAAAGTCCCAAATGCATGCCAAGAACAGCGACCTCACACCTGAGCTAACACACACCTGACCCTTATCCCCATTACAACACCCTTTGCCACTGAACCAAAACACGGTCCACAAACACCACTCTAAGGCGCCACAAGCAGCCTACAGGAACTGCTCACAGGCCTGTTTGCCGCCCTTTTTCAAACATCACCTGCCGGCTGGGTGCTCAAGCTCTCAGGCGGTAATGCTTCTCCCTCCACTGCCCAGATTCACATTTCCACGTGGCAACCGGCGCCTGTGACCTTCAACACCCACTGAACAGCTGGGCCTAGACTGAGAAGGAGGCAGGAAGAGACAAAAGTCTCTCCCTAAATCACCTGCATCTCACCAACTAAGCAATTCCCAGTACATCATCTGGGCATAAAAATATACAGCATTAGCCAACTCCCGTCTAGAGCTGATTCTACAACTATGACAACACTTGAGAACACCTGAAGGCTGTGGACTTAGGACAGGAGAAAGTTAGGCTACCCCACCCCTCCCGGAAAAACACTCATAAGCATCACCTTTCTTCAGTTAATCACTGAGAAAACACTTAATAAGCTTCACTTGTTGAGAAAGATAGCAGCTTGGTTGGGAGATGAAAGGAAACATAGCTACTTATCTGGTTAGAGGATGTCAGTTCGCGTACACATTAGGTAAAAGAGACAGCTTTCTTCCCAGCACCTACCAAGATAGCATCTGGGGGGAGGGGGGTAATGAATGGGTTTGGGCCTGGAGTGCCAGGCAGAGGAGCCCATAAGCTCTGGGGATGAAGTCACGCCTGGCTGAGGGGCACAGGGGAGGCAGGGGGCAGTGGACACCTTGGGGCAGGGAGGAGGGGCACAGAAAAGGAAGGTGACAACAGCAAGCTTTGCCTATTTCAACATTTAGCTTGAGCCTCCAAATTCTAAGAAAGAGGAAGGAAATGTGCCCTCCTTCTCTTTTCTCTGTGCCCCCCTTTCTCCCTGGAACCCCTAAAATCAAACCCGTTGTTTTTTTCAATCCTCACCCACGAATATTTTCCCCCCATTGCTTTTCAGAGGAAGTGGGAAGGAGGAAAGGAGGGAGAGAGGGAGACAGGGAGAGAGAAAAACATCTATTATGTTGCCTCCAGCACTCACCCCGACAGGCGCCAGGGATCACAACCGAGGTACATGCCCTTGACCGGAACCTTCAGTCTAACCACTCTAACCACTGAGCCAAACCTACCAGTTCTCCGACGCTGGCCAACCAGGGTTGAAATAAGGCAATTACAGTGGTACCTCGGTTTTCGAATGTGATCCGTTCTGGAAGCCCGTTCGAGTTCCGAAACATTCGAAAACCGAGGGATCCACAGCCGAAAGCAAGGCCTCAGGACCTTGCCCTCAGTGGAAGCCGTGTGGCCTGTTCGACTTCCGAGGCGAGTTCAAAAACCGAAGCATTTCCTTCGGCGTTCATAACCCGAAATGTTTGTCAACGGAGACATTTGAAAACCAAGGTACCACTGTACATCTTTCTACGTAAAGATGCCACTCCAGTTTCAAACAACTCCTTGTAAGCTTTTGAGAAGTCTTAGCAGCCTCCTGGATTTTTAGAAAGGCCCTTGAGCAGATTCTGTACCTTTTTGAAAATTTACTGGCATCTTTCTGTGACCAATTAAATATTTTGGGTTAAACAATTTAAGATACCTAGTGGATAGCTTTTAGGTCTCAAAGCTCCATTTTTTTAAAAATTAGGAACTGGGACTTGAGAGCAATGTTCCACATGCTGGTTGAAAGAGAAAAAAAACCAACCAGCTGTCCTGAGGAAACCACCCTCTTACAAATGTTCCAAAGGATGAAACCAGCAACAGTGTATCCACCCCCACTTTGCACAAGAGCCACCAGGCTGTCACAGGTGATGATACTGTGCAATCACATCCTAACAATCCCTGGGTGGGCCAGAGTGACTTAGCCGAGAAAGGACACGTGTGTATCCTCACCTACTCACCCAACGGAGGCGAGAAACCCATGAAGAGGCTTCCCTCCGGGTGTTTTAGCCAAGTGTGTAAAGAAAAAATTTGCTTACTGAACACAACGTCCTAATTCCCCATAAGCAGTGGAAACATGGGACCCTCGGGCTCTTCTCTATCAAGCCACATGCTTGCTAACTTCAGTGTCAATTTGGCTCCAATCTGTTACTATTTATCAACACAACAGACGGCTGCTAATTCTGTGCTGATTGGTTGTAATGCTTAGGGTCTCTGGTCATCTTTCCTTCACTTTTCCCAATTGGTTTAAATGTAGCAGAAACCTGGAGACTCAAATGAAGTCTGACAGCTTCCCCGGGACACCTGAGCCCTCGGCCGGCCTACCAGGTAAACCCCCAACAGGAGCCCCAGGCCTTGCTCCGGCTCCGGCTCAAGATGCAAAAGAACTGCAGCCAGGCAGGTGCCCATGCGGAATGGCCTGACTTGCCCCGTAAGAAATAAAAATTGAAAGTGAGAATCCTATCCCTCCTACTCACACTTTTCCCTCCTCTCTACACCTCTCTCAGAAAGAAAAAAAACTGGACTTGGGGCTCGGTCTCAATTAGGGTCCCGCAGCTCTCCTCCCGTTGTCCCGATCCCGTGCTTCCCAGCAGTTGCTACAAAAGTAGTTACAGGTTTGCTCAAGTTTGCTCGGCCCCCGAGGGCGCAGACGAGCCGGCGCAGGCTCGGGGCTGAGCCCTCGGACGGTCCGAGCGCTGTCCAGTGTCTCACCGGGTCGCTCTGAGCAACCCGCCTGTCCCCCCACCAGCTCGTGCAATCCAACAGGTGACGAGCCGGGAAACGGGCCCTCGGCGATCAGGGCCTCCTCGGAGCCCCTGACGCTGCAGCAAGGTGTCGTTAGGAAGCATTTTTAAAAGCCTTAAAAAGGTGGAAAAAAAAACAACCGGGACTGAGCACTCCAGCCTCCTAAACGGCCCTTTTTTTTTTTTTTTTTTTTTTTGCGTCTGTGAAAAAAAACAGCAGGCGAGAGAACGCAACACAGGGGCAGGCGAGCAAGGCTGCAGCCCGCACTGCAGAGGCACCAACGCGAGACGGCCACGGACGCCCGGGCGGATCCGTCCGCCCCGCAGCCCCACCACCCGTCCCCACGGCCGGGACCCGCCAAGCCGCCCAGTTATCTGTCAAAAAAGGCGCCCGGAGCCAGCCCGGGAGGGCCGGGCGGCAGGGCGGGGACAAAGCGGCCGGGGAGGGTCACCGGTCCCCCCGGCCTCCCCACTCAACATCGCTTTACACCCACGCGGCGCGTCCAAAATGGAGGGAAACGTCCCCAGTTTGAAACCGGCGGCTCCGTTTCCGCAGCTGGGCGGGCCGGGCCGCGCGCGCTTCCAGCCCCACCAGCGGCGGCCCCGACCGCCCCGGAGCAGCGGAGGGTGAGGCCGCCGCACCAGGCCCGGCGCCGGGGGACCCCCAGCCCAGGCGCCGCGCCCGCCCCGTGGGCCTCCCCCGCCCGCCCCGCCGCCTCCCGGGGGCCGCACCGCGGGGAGTAGAGCGGGGGGGGGCGCTCACCTGCGCCGGGTTCCCGCGGGGACACCAACGACTCCGCGAGAGCCGCCGAGCTGCTACCCTCAGGCAGTTCCGCGCGCGCGACGCTGCCCCCGCCGCGCTCTCGCCTCCCGCGATCCCGCGGCGCCGGGCGCGCGCCTGCCCGGCCCCGCCCCCGGCTCGCCCCGCCCCTCCGGCGGGGCCTCCGAGGCTTCCATTGGCTCCTCGACCTTTTGAATCGTCCCCGGCGCTTTCGATTGGCCGTGCGCCGTGGCGCGTCCGTCGCGCCCCGCTCCGCCCCGCCCCGCCCCGCCGGGAGACCCGATTGCTGCGCAGGTCGCGGCCGTGGGTCCTCCGCAGGTGCTGCCCCGAGCGTCTGGCCGCCGGCGCCTTATCTCAACCGCGCAGCGGCCCTCGCGCCCCCGCCCTTTCCCTCCGCTCGCCGCGTTAGATGCGCAGCGGCGGGCTCGGGGTGCGAGGCGCCTTGGCGAGGGAGATAATAAAAAGCTACCGAGGAAATAAACTATTAAAGATCGACTGCCTGACAGCGCAGGAGAGCGCCGGGGCTCTTCTCGCCTTGTTAACATCCCCGGGAGCCTGCGGGCCCAGCAGCGGCTCCGAGGGCGACCCCGGGCTGCGGGGTCTTGGCGACGCCTGCGCCTGGGTAGAAACCCATCTGGGGGCCACTGGGCAGGAGGGGGCCGGGGAAGGAGCGTCCGAGGGCCCCCTGCAGCTCGCAGGGTCCCCGCGACAACGGCTGCGAGGAGGGGGCTCCGCATTAAGGGGAGGTCCTGCCGCAAATGCGCAATGACGCAGCTGGCACGGGAACTCCTTACGCACTGAGATCCCCTCTCACCTGCTTCGCGCGATCCCCGTTTTAGCCTCGGCCCCCCAAAAAGCTGGTCCATGACATTGTGGACTCCGAATGCGTTACGGATCCTAAACCTTTTTTCTCCTACAAGTTATTGGTTCGTTGGTCTCCTTCCGCGGGGGTGGAGAGCTGAAAGCAGCCCAGCTGAAGTTCCCCATTTTGCAGTGTGGTTTTAATCAAAGTCTTTCTTAACCCGACGACTAGGTTCAGCTACCTTACCGGACTGAAGAGGATTTCTATTTTGGAAGCGCTATCCGTGGAATCATCACGATAAACAGGCTTGTTCATTTATAGTCCAGCTTCGGGGGCAACGGCTCTCCTTTGCTCAGTTACAACTACGAAACAGCCGGATCTACTTTTTATTTTTTTAATCCTCACTGGATATTTTTTTCCATTGCTTTTCGGAGCAAATGGAAGGGAGAGGAGAGAGAGAGAGATCAATGGGTTGCCTCCTGCACACGCCCAACCCTTCAGGCCCAGGGCCCATGCGCTAACCACTGAGCCAGACCGGCCAGGGCCCAGCTCTAGTTTTTTAAAGAAGAATCTGGTACACCGAGTTTTCTTGGTCATTCAGATCCCCTGTGAACGAGCTCACCAGAGCCTCTCTGGAGAGTACATCCTGACATGGCACTGTCACAGAATTCGTCCTGGGTGGAAACCTGAGCTACAGAAATTCACACTGCATTTCAAAGTCAGAAAACCCATGTGATTTTTGGCAAAGCCCTGAGCCTGAGTGGCCTTAACCCTTAGGGTAAGATAATATTAGCCCTACCTCATTTTTTTATTTTTATTTTTTTGCAGCAAATGACATAGAAATGAAAACACTATACCAAGTCCACGGGGACCTAAAATAGTTACTATCCCTAAAAGCCAACCAGTGCGTTGTGCATTTCTCAGACATTCTACCCAGATACCAGACGGCACTGGATTCCCCTTGAGGTACACATTTCTTGCATCTTTCCGTTTATACAAGAAGATGCTTTTTTTTTTTTTTGTAAAATAAATAAATGAAACTTCATTTTTAAAGTAGCCCAAGTGCCAGGTTAGAACCTTCCTACAGCAGTAACCTGCAAAATAGCATTATAGCAGCACCCATCAAAAATATCTTTTCTGCAAATATATAGCTAGCTCCCCCCCCCCTTTTATTTTTTAATCTTTGCCCAAGGATATCTTTTTCCGCTGCTTTTCAGAGAGAGTGGAAGGGAGAAAGAGAGAGAGAGAGAAGCATCGATGTGAGGGAGTCACATGGATTGGTTGCCTTCCGCACAACCGGGGCCAGAGCCTGCAACCCAGGTATGTGCCCTTGGCCAGAATCGAACCCAGTCCTTGGGCCAACACCGTAACCACTGAGCCAGACCAGCTAGGACATAGCGCCCCTTTTAACCAGGAGGCAGAAATTCCTTCAAATGACTTGAGCAAGCTCTTTGCCCACCGCGTATACGCCAGTGTCTCCGGCACATCCTCTGCTTTCCAGTACACTTTGCAACGAGTCCTCGCTGAATTCTCGCCAGGGCCGTTATGATCGTATCCACAGGTCAGTGGCCACTGAGGACTGGTCGGAGGTTTCGGGAGGGTTTGGGACATGGCACGTGCCAGGTTCAGCCATCGGAGTTGGGGCTCCTGAAGGTGACGTCACGTTGCCCCCATGCCCATGTGAAAATGACCTTGCTTTGTCTGGCCATCGGCTCAGGAGTGTTTCCTGACAAGTTTCACTCTCTTGTAAGATCTGGATCACTTTGAAATGTTTGTTCCCGTTTTCCACGTGTCCAATGTTAGAAATTTGGAATCCAGTTTATTAATAATTAATGACATCCCTGAGCTCCCTCTGCTGGCTCTGCCTGGGCCAGGCCAGCCGTGGCAGGGAGCAGTTCTGTTGATATTTCTTTCAAGAAGGGAGCAACTTAAAATCCCCAAACAGAGGTGATGGAGGGGAGGGGGCTCCTTAAGCAGCAGCTAGAGGTCGGCTGACAGACACTCGTGGGCAGGCTCCCACGTCAAGGCAGAACCCGGGTTGTCTGTGCTGCTCTTGGCACCGGGAGGGGAGCCCAGCTCAGGAACCCTTCCAGAAGCTTACTGAGCTGAACAGATGAAACCGAAAGCAAAGGGCCTGGAAACTTTTCCCTTTGTCATGTACCTGAGGGAGTTCAGAGAGAATAAAACAATGTCTGGCCACTTCGTTATCTGTTTCAAGTTTCTAAACAGGAAGAACCAAAAAGGCTTGACTGGCAGGACAACCACCCCAGTGCTACAGGGCCTGGAGGTTTCACCTTTCCCAAGGCTCTTCTGGAGGACAAGGGAGGGGCCCCCTACCCAGATGCCCCCAGGATTGCTGCAGAGAGCACCTAGGAGGGCTGTCAGGTGTGGGGATGAGGCCCCATGTGACCAGCAGAAGGACAGCTCTTGGCTGACAAAGACTTGTGTGGGCCCTGGCCGGTGTGGTTCAGTGGTCGAGCCTTGTCCAGTGCACCAAAAGGTCACGGGTTCGATTCCCTCGTCAGGGCACATGCCCGGGTTGCAGGCTCGATCCCCTGTAGGGGGTGTGCAGGAGGCAGCTGATCGATGTTTCTCCCGTCTCCCTTCCTCTCTCTCTAAAAATCAATAAACTGTTCTTTAAAAGTAAACAAAAAGACTTGCGCCCCACGTCCCTCCTCACAACTGGTATCGCCACATGTCAGTCCCCATGTCAGCTGGCCTCTCACTCCAAACTGCAGACAGACACTGTTCCATCTTCTCCGTGGTCTCCGTGTCCTTGTCATGTGCAGGCCAATGAAGATTGTTGGATGGATAAAAAATAAACATATAGTTGGGGGAGGGACACGAAAGGGTAAGAAAGAATGACACACGCAGAGGAAGCAAATGCGCTACCTGCGGTGACATGGTTGCTATGGTGACATGGACACATTGGCTTAGAGGTTATTGGCTGTCAGGGTCTGTCTGCCCAAGTCACCGCCCGGTGGCAATACCCCTGCAGCATGCCGTGACCTCACCTGGGGAGGGAGGTGACAGAGAGCTGGCTGAGTTCAGGGCACCCCTGGGAGGATGGGTTCTCGGCAGGCCACCCCAAAGCAGTGTTCAGGGGTGGGGTGGGAGGGATATGCTGGAGGGGAGGGAAAGATGAGGTAAGAAGAGTTAGGCCAATGCTGGCACCTGCCCGCTGTCGGACACCACGTATGGTCACGGGCCGCCCACTGCAGACCAGCCACTGGCTGGGGATACAAAGATGCACGACACTACCTAACACTTATTAAAACTCCCCCAGGTGCCAGCATCTCACGTGCAGTGGCTGTTAATCCTTCCAGCACCCCGTGAGTGGGAGCATCTGTCCCCATCGGACAGGTGAAGACACCGATGTGTTGACAGACTTGCCAGGTTGACGCGGAGTAAGAGGCAGAGCTGCAGAGAGAGACCAAGGACATCTAACTCAGAGGCCACGGTGATGCACGCAGGACCGAGCAGGGACAGTCAGGAGCAGCTGAAATTCCACCTCGATCCCAAGGAGTTGGGCCAGGACTCAAGGCTATCTGCGGTGGGAAGTGTCTGCTCCCTCCCTTCAGGACCCGTAATTATGTTCCCAGCTGGGGTGGGGGCTGGGTCGTGTCACGCGATCTTGTCATATGTCCCCCGTGTTGGCGTCCAGGGCTGTGCACAGGTGCGCTGAACACGCGGGATCAGTTGACTGCTCACTGACAGTTGGCCCAGCTGTGTTCTGGGACATTTCTATGCTCTTCGTAATAACAAAAAAAACACCCCCTCCAGGGCTATCTGACTTCACAAGACCCAGCCCCCCACCTCCCAGTGCCTGCTTCTCCCAGGGGGCTTTCTCGAACAGCTCCCCTGAGAACCGGGGCCACACCCCCAAAGGAAAACCCCAAGCACAAGAGACAACCAACATCTACATCTTGACCGTGGAGTTCATCCATTCACTGCAAGGGCCTGGCGGTCTGCGAGACGGGCTGGGGTTTGTCACACGGCAACTCCAGGTCAGGGCGAGTCTGAACAGGGAACCTGGGCTGGAGCGCAGGCCCCTGGCAGGGGCCCCACTATTGTTCAAGTTGAGCTTCTGAGCTCACTTCCTGGACTCAAAGGTCCTTGCGGACCACGCACGTGAGCAGGAAGCGGGCAGAGCTCTCTGCCCCGCCTGGGGGTTCATGAAAGAAGAAACAGAGAAGTCATAACCTCTGCGGTTTGGTTTATGCTGCAATATGAAAACCAGGAAGCTTATCTGAGAGGAGGCTGATGGGTGAAAGTCAGAACCAAGTGGGGCCTTTATGTTGGACCCTTAGGAGGGGAGCCAGCCTTTGTTCCCCACAGGAAACGCCCAGGCCCAGCGGCTGGCAAGACCGTAGGACTTTGGAAACATCCCCCCCAAATATAATCATGTTATCAGATTGGGACAGCCAGAGGATGTTGCTGAGAATTGATTTTTTTAAAAATTGAATTCGATTTTTCTCAGAAAACTAACAGCGCCTCCCTGTGGTCTGACTTGAGTGAGAAGCAACAGGAGTCCCTTGGTGATGGGAGATGGGGAGACACTGATGCCCTGTCCCCCGCTTCCTGGGTCGCAGGGCATTTCAGTGGGTAGAGCCACCTGACTTTCTACATCTCTGGGTCTGTTTGGTTTTGAAAACCTGTTAGGCAGTCCCACAGATGGCTGAGAATTGCTGCCTGGATCGGGGCCAACAAAAATTCTAGAACATACTACGTACAAGTTGGCCAAGAAAATGTTTTGGGTTTTTGCTGTTGTTGTTTTTTTACCAGAAAATTGCTTGAGATGAGACACCAGAGTCTGAGTAGAGCTATGCCAATTAAGAAGAGAAATCCTGGTGTTCAGTGAAATGAAACATCCTAATGGAGCCACAAGAAGATAAATCCCCTGACAGTCATGGTGAAGGCATCCTGGGCGGAGGCAAGGGGAACCTCCCTTGCCACCTGCTCCACCTGCTCCACCTGCTCCGCAGGAAACCAGACGGCAA
Source organism: Miniopterus natalensis (assembly GCF_054644295.1). Classification (NCBI taxonomy): domain Eukaryota; kingdom Metazoa; phylum Chordata; class Mammalia; order Chiroptera; family Miniopteridae; genus Miniopterus; species Miniopterus natalensis. The sequence goes on along the minus strand of NC_142101.1, from coordinate 13,002,215 downwards.
AAGCAAGGCTGGGAGTTATTCTGCACACTTATTTCAGGAAACGTCTGAGGATTATCAGTCTTCATGGTTTCTCCCCAGCTCATTCTTCTCAAAGATTAGACACCACTAACTAAATCGCCAAGCACACTCCCAAGGTGGAATATTATGTTAATGGTTCCTGGGGAGCCCGCAGCATGCTGGCACCCCCGGGGGGCTGGCAAAGGTTGTGTCGCAGCCTGTCCAGACCATGGCGCTCCCAGAGTAAACAGCAGTCACTTTGATCTTAATTAGGTTCTGGATATTAAAACAAACACCAGCTCTCAGAGCAGGGCGGTAGTCCAGGAAAATCCCGGGAAGTGGAGTTCTCTGGGGTTGGGGGCAGGCTGGCCAGGGTCACAGCTCACCTCTGCCAGCCACCCCAGATGTTTCCCGGAAGCCCCCTCCCGGCTTTGGCCTGCCTGGCTCTGTTTGGTTTCTGAGAACAAAGAGAAAAGCTGGGGGGGGGGGGAGCCTGAGACACATGAGAAAGCCATCGCTGACCCGGGCTGGCAACTTCATATAAATACACCGGCTCCAAAGCTCCAAGAAGATGATATTTTGCATGGGGCGGGGGACAACATTTTCATATGAGGGGAGGGTAATATGTCTACAGAGACCCGGACTTCATGGCCCTAGGGTTATGGCAGAAGGGACATCGTGGGGGCACTCTGGGTGCTGGTGACATGTCCCAAGTCAGGCCCAAGAGGAACAGGGGGTTCCTGCCCTGGAGGCCCTTGCTCTTCCCCTCTGACCTAGAGCGCCCCCCTTCCCCAAATTTTAAAGTTTAAATATCTGACTATAAAACTATGTACATAATCCAGTTTTTTTAAAGCTGTTAAAAACCTGTGTGCATTTTATCCAGAAAAGAGGTAACATTAAGTGAAAAGAATTTTAAAAAGAACTTATTCAAGTTTTTTTTACTTAAAAACAGTTTCTACTTGGTTTACTATCTAAAATACTCACCGTGCAGGTCCCACGGGCTGCACACACCCTGGGCTGATGGCGGGCGCTGGCTGGGTGGGGCTTCCCTGGGAAGGGCGAGCTGCCAGGTGTTCCTGGAGCTTTGGGGGAAAGGCCCTTCCCAGGGGCAATGTTCGCCTTGTAATTAAGAGGTTGCATTTCAAAGACACTTTTAATGATCCAAACGCTGTTGCCAGAAAGAAAATAATATCATTGGCATCTGGAGGGGCTGCCCCCGAGCCCTCTGCACAGTGCCTGGGGGGTGGCCACAGTAATGGTTGTACCCCCTTCAGGAGGCCAGGAAGGGGGTCTCAGGGTCTTGTGGATGGATAGACAGATGTTCCCTCATTCTGGACAACACCTATTCAGCACCTACTGTGTACAGGCGCTGTGCTAGGGCCTGGCTTCAGCCTAGTGGGAGACAGAGGGGGTCTCAATGGGGCACAGTGTGGAAGCTGGGGCCCAAGGAGGGGACACCCAAATCGGATCCACTCTATCCTGTCAGGCGTGAGGATAATCTAATCTAATGTAAAACCGGCAACCAGGGCCACGACAGCGAGCCAGCCTCCACCCATAGATGCCCCCACCTGTCCTTAACTTCTTCCAGCTCCATCCCTTCCCAGCCACCTCCATACGCCCCAAACACAATGCTACCCACCCTTCAGGGGACAGATGTGTCCCCTCCTCTAGATAAACACTTGCTGAATGGATGAATGAATGATCCACTGACCTGTGAGCAGTGCTTTCAGGTGGAAATGAAGGGCCAAATGCCCCCACCTGTCATCACCCCCTCCTCCTCACTGTTACCCCAACATGGACCCCCCCCCACCCAAGGTTTTAGTTCAAAACAAAACCTTTCAGACCCGCATTGCTAATCCGAATCTACTGGGTGTAAGTGACAGAAAGTGAGGGTCTCTCCAACCAGCCAGTTTCCACGCTGTCACGATGGCAAGGTCAACGTTATGGCCCAAAAATACAGTGGTACTTCGGTTTTCGAATGTGATCTGTTCTGGAAGCCTGTTCAAGTTCTGAAACGTTCGAAAACCGAGGGATCCACAGCCGACAGCTGGGCCTCAGGATCTTGCTCTTAGCGGGAGCCATGTGGCATGTTCGACTTCCGAGGCGTGTTCGAAAACCGAAGCATTCCCGTCCAAGTTCACGGCGTTCGTAACCCGAAACGTTGGAGGTACCACTGTTTGTGGCTCTGACCCTCTACAGAGTTTGCTGCCCCCTGCTG